>NC_003074.8:10730679-11042419 GCF_000001735.4 Arabidopsis thaliana | reverse complement strand
TCATGATTTTCTATGTCTTTATTTTATGAAGAAAAATGTAAAAAGTCATGAACCAATAACATAATGGCTCCAAATGGATGACATATAGTTGAATGATTGGAAAATTTTGAGTTGAACAAAACAAAGTTGAACATTATTTAACTCATTCCTCTGCAAAATAGTAGACGAAAGGGTTGAACAATTTTCCTTTAAAATTTGTTTATTTTTTCAATTTTTTTTACTCGAATGGGTTGAATCAATTTTCCAACCTAATCATTTCAAATGGAAAAAAATGAGATGAATAGTCATTCAACATTTTAAACTTCTCATTTTAATACAATCATTTGCACCCAATAATTTAAATCATTAACAATCAAAGTTTGTTTTGTTTTAATTGAATAACACAAAACTTTTACTAACTTTATAAGAGTATCAATCCAATAACCCCAAATTTATGAAGATTTTAGATTACTTTTTACAAATCTTAAATGAATAACACAAAACATTAACATTCTTTTAACAAAATCTTGATTGAATAACAACAGATTCTACATGACACTTTAAGTCATTAAAACTCTTTTGAAATCATAAACGAATAACACCCCCTATAGTATTATTAGTGTTTAGTTCATGTTTTTCACCAAATTATAATATGATATTGTATGTTTTTCTATTGTTTGAGGGCCATTTAAAATTATTACATCTCTGAAAAGTGTTAGATTCCAAAATAATTTTGACTCATGGCTATATTCTTAATTATTTTTGAGCCAAATGTTAGTTACTAAATTAACCTATATATATAGATGACCAAAAAAAAGCTTTACCACTAGAATGAAGTTAAAACAATGGTGGTGTTTATGAAAAAGTTAGTTTGCTTGGTGACAACATATGAGACAATCCATTTGTTTATATAGAGGTGACTATTTACAATCCTTTTTCTTATACGATTAATAAGTGATTGTATAATGTCATTAGTCCTTTTTATTGTAAATTTAGTAACTTATAAATTCAGAATTATTTTATAATTTTGATTTTTGTGGTTACATATAATTTCCTTATATATGTATAGTTTCTTTATAATAATCTTTTTATATTTTTAAAATTATGTTTATAATTTTGTTATAAGTATCTTTTCACTAATTTTTATTTTTCATCCATACATTAATTAAAAACTCACTCCTTGATTAATGGTAGCCCAATTAGGAGGATCTTTTCACAAATTTTAAGTTGTTAAAAACACAAAGTTTGTTTGCCAAAAGGCAAGATCTCTTATGGAAATATAGGTATAATTTCTTATAATTATCTTGACGACCTAGTAAACAAAATGTCCACATCTATTACACAAAAAGAGTTCTTTTGAAATTCTTACAATAGTTCTTTTCTAGGTGGGTTTTTCCATATGCAACTATATTTAACCAATATGGTCATCACCTTACAATCGTGCGATTGAAAGAGTTTGAACTCAGTCATACCTTTGAACTTTTACTTTTTCTTTCGCCCTCTTTTGTCGCCGCAAATACCAACTTCTCTCTCTTTTTCATTACAAACTCTCTATATATACACATTTCTATTAAAAACTAATCGAATTTCGTATGACCAAAAATTGTAAACTAAATATATATAACTTTTTAAAAAATCCCTTTGAATATCCTACATAAACACTTAGTACAAAAAATTCCAAAACAATGTCTTCATTCTGTTTATCAAAACACCTCATTTTAGTTCCTATCTTGGTCATGATGGCACAACTGCTCCTTATCCGAAACGTTTTGTCCTTGAACATGAACAATCCGTACTTGTACCATAAATGCTCAGCCAATCAAGGGGAGTACAAGCTAGGAAGCCTCTACAAAAAATCCCTCGATTCTGGCATCCAACAATTGTCGAAAGATAATGAAGTTTTTCGTGGCGGTTTCGTCTATATGGACCACACCGATCCTAATGGAACTCGTTTTAAAGAATCAGAGAAGAGAGAAGATGAAAGAGATTTCTGTGTATTTCATTGAGAATCGATTACAAACATATATACCTCTCAAAGGCGTAATGACCAAGACACGAACATAATTACAACAGATTCGGAGAGAATATACAGTGAAGATTAAGGTAACTAAATACTCCAATTTGCTAAACTCACGGGATATGATTCGAAGGTGAATAATATCCCAATACGTTTTGAGCCTGAAGTAAGGGTCTACATCACCTTTCAATGCCGTGGAGACATTTACGGGTCCCACTGTCGCTCTTGCTTTGCCACTGCCCGGGCTGAGGTAACTACCAGCGCACACACACGCACGTCATTTTTTTTGTATCATCTTCAAGATGAACGTATAATAGACAAGAAAAATTATCTTAATTATATGCAAATTAGTCTATACAATGTTGATATTGATTGTGACATTGAAATGCAAAATGTATATGACAGCTTTTTAAGAGATGTCCGAGAGATAAGGCGGCAATAATATGGTACGATCAATGTTTTCTCGAGTTTTCTTCGATCAGTACTGGAGGGAAGATCAATTACGATGACAATATCTGTATTGATACCGCAAGGGCAAGGCCGAATGCGAAAACTCATACCGGTGATGATTCAGTTTTGGAGTTTTTGAGACTCTTCGAAAATCTGACAAATATAGCCGTCACTAAAAGAAATAACTTCGTAAAAGATGTGGAGAAACCGGCACTATATGCGGCAGGAGAGAAAAGGTTCGGAAATAAGAAGATCTATGTAATGGTTCAGTGTACGCATGACTTAACTCCTAGGGCTTGTGTGGAGTGTGTGAATCATAATGTCCGGCAATTTCAAGATTGCTATGAAGATAAACCAGTAGGTTTGAAAAAAGGTGCTAGAGTTTTGGGTAGGAGCTGTAACTTTAGGTTTGAGCGTTACCCTTTTGTTAACGCCAAGACCAGTCCTAACTATTTGAAGTTCTAAAGCAAGCTTGCTTCAGACTTTTTTGTGTAATCTCTAACTTTTATTTTACATGAATTATTGTATTATTTAGAAAAATCCAACGATGTAGTTTTAATCAAATTTTATTTTAAATATTTAAAGGAGATTATAAAATGTAAGTTTTTTTAAAGTATTTTTTGTTGGGAATTTTTTTTTTTTAAATCAATTAGAGAATCATTGTAGAAGAGTATTCAATAGTCATGTTTCAATAGAAAAGATTGAATGATATGTTCTTATGAAAGCTCATTTAGGGCAGTTGCAGCTGAAACCGTAGTCTGCAAGTAATGCTAGTCTATACATAAAAATTTCATCTGTTTTTGAATTAAGAAAACAAAAAAAAAAAAAACTATCTTTTTGTTATATAATAATGTGTTAAACATATTTATATATGACTTAAGCATAAGATTTATGATTTTATAGTTCCTTAGGACATTACTTCTAACAAGTTTGGATTAAGATGGCACAGTGAAGATATGAAATTATGAATAGTACGTTGATCTAAATGGATAGAGAGGTTACTCGACAGGTATAAGGAATATATGATGATTAAGATGACCTTTTAATTTAGTTATCAAAACTTGAGGATGATAAATGTAAGACGTTATATAGTGAAGTGTATCAATGTTGTGGGCTGATTACGTTTTTGCATGCGTAAGATATTCATAAATGGTTATTTCACTTAGAATTAACAGCTCAACAATATTATGGCTATTCTTCTGATCCTCCCACAAAATTACATCATCCAAAAAAAAAAAAAATTAACAACTCAGCCTCATTTCAACAATGTTATTTTTCTATCCACTATCATCTATAATTGATCATTGAACAGGATCATGATGAAATTGACAATTACATAAAAGCTATATATATATATATATATATATAAAACAACATAAAACATATACGACGTAAATAATTGTTTGAAGAAGTCTCCATACCATACTATTTTTGCTGAGTGTTTTCTATCTCTTTAAGAAAAGAGAAAATCAAACAAGTAAACTTGAGAGGTCCGGTAGAGAGAAATGGAGCTCTCATGCATCTAAAAGTCTTTTACCTCCTAAGAAAAGGGTAAAGCTCATATCTTAAGCTACAACTCCTACTCAAAACTCTCGTTCCTTGTCTACGGTCAAAGTAGAAGCTATCATACCTGCCTATAATCCATTCTAGACACACATAGCATCCATTCGTCGTTAAGTCTAGTGCACACTGCATCATTGCATACATCTTATTTCTTCCTATCCTCGTCTCCCCCACTGCGTACGCATCATTGCTGTCGCTTACATCCTTGGTGGCTCCCAACAATAGCTTGTGGAAGAGATCCTTCCTTTTATTTTTAAACTGCTCCGCATTGCTGCTCACATTCTTCACGTTGGTCATATTGAAAAAACTATCGTAACGAATCCTCCCCTTGGTATTCACGGAAGAAATCTCCAAAACACATTGGTCGTACCATATTATTGCTCCTTTGTTTCCCCGACATCTCTCACGAAGCTAGTCATATATATATACAATTATATACACACCGATCATGCATGGAATAATCTACATATAACATATAGCTTTCTTTTCTACTTGCGTTAAGATGTATATCAGTTGTATCAATGAAATCAAATTAATATAGTTATCTCTCAAACTTAACTATGATTAGACGTGTGTATATGTTCATATATGGAAATATGTGACTTATATTGAAGTGAAGTTACCCCAGAGAAGGCTGTGTGGAGGCAGGAGTGGCACTTGGACCCGTAAGAGTCACCACGACACTGGAGCAAAACGAAGACAATGTTGGGATCTTTACTAACTTCGTAAGCCTCAACATTGGAGTTGTAGGTGTAACCGTAGCGAAGATGGAGGTGAGAGATGTTACGGATGACTTGGTTGAGATTCTTCTCAAACGTACTACCCCGCGTGTATGTCCCTTGTGTGTTGTTGCATTGGTGGTTCAAATACTCATTCGTAACGTTTTGGGAAGAAACTATGCGTATAAGGAGGAGTTGCATGGCCACCATGGCCAATATATTTGAAGACATTGTTTGGGTTTTCTTTCCTTTTTTTTTTATAACCTTTTTATGAGATGAATTGTCAGGAGTTCGAATGTTTATATAGGAGAGTTGATGATGAGGGATTTGGATCTTAAGTGGAGCTGATACTTTTTTAATAATTTGATAACTATTAGTATACAAATTCGATTGATCATTTCATTACTATATATAACACATATTCTATATTAGTCTGTCTGTGAGAGAGAAGAGAGAAGTTGGACGTTGAGACTTGGTATTTGCGCCGAGAAGAGAGGGCCGATAAAATGGTCACACGACACGAACGGTGTCAACCTGAAATGAAGGTAGTCTTAGTATATTATGTAATAACAAGAATTCTTTTTTCCTCAAAATAGGTAGATTGAAGATATTGTCTCACATTGGAACAGTGCCCTGCTGAGATTTCGGGCAAAAAAAAATATGTTCCAATTTGTCTAGTTAAATAATTAAATAATAAATTAAAGAAAACTAAATTATATATACATATATAAGAAGAAATTTTAAAATATAAAAATAAAGCATAACAAAAACAATACAAAACCAAATGTTCAAATTATATATTGGAATAAATGTCACTAAAATAGATTGAATTTGAAGCATAAAGAATATTTGAGTCAGCTCAAACCAACCAAAGTAACACAATTTTCTTGGAATTGTGGCCTAAAAAAATGGTTTATGGTTAGTGGCCGGCACGGCTTTGCATGGAAGTTGAGTACGATTTGCACTGGAAGTTGAGTACAATTTTAAAAAGTATATATAAGAGATGGATTTCTCTATTTATTGCCAATTAGTTTTGAGTTGGAAGCCTACAATCTAATAAAATATCATACCACGATCTGCACATGCTCAACCCAATCCACATCAGCTCAATCAGTAGTTGACCCGCTGATCAATGTCTGAACATATCGAGATGAATGGCCAGAAGAACCATTATCTCGAAGAGACGTATTAGAGATATTGTCCCACATTGAAAATTGAGTAGAATCTTAAATAGTATATATAAGATATGAGTCTCTCCACTCAATTTGATTTCAAGTTGGAAATCCACAGATTAATAATAATTTTCACCGGAAATAAAAACTTATTTAAATCTCAAAATTGACTTGGGAAATATGCTTTGTTGATAAGAGTGGGTTGATACCATTACATATAAACTACTCAAACTAGTAATAATTTCTGTAGAGTAGGAGACTTTGGAGTTGAGATTAATTGCTCCTATTAAATATATATATATATATATATATATATATATATATATATATATATATATATATATGAATACAATTTTTTATATTGAAAGCTTGAAGGCAATTGGCATAAGAAAAAGAGGTTTTGACCCTCTATTATTGAGAGTTATTGAGATTACAATTCGAGAAATGGTATTTATCCGTGTCTTCCCTTAGAAATGTCTTTTGGCAATTATCATAAAGAGATAGACTTGGAATTATAATTGTATAGCAAATCAAAAATGACTAGGATATACAAAGATGACTAAATTATATATTCGAAAATGTGAATGATTGATTTGCTTATGAAATGAGTAAGTTCTTCTCGGGATTGTGAATGAAAAAACAAAGCCCATTTTGACATATAATAAAAGCCCATTAATATTTAGGTCAAAAAAGCCCAAAATATCAACAAACACATGATTAGGGTTTTACTAGTTTATATATAAGCTTGTTTATCACACCGATAGTTTCTAAAAGACAATACACACTTATGTTCTTCCGCCGTTTCTATCTTCTTCGTTATTTTCGTTTTTTTTTTTTGTGAGTATCAAAGGCTGTTTATGATTGCACAAGTACTGGGACATCCCTGTAAAAACAATTGGGGAATCTGTCTAATAATTTTATGTGCATATATCAAAATTAGGGATCCGCTTTGCAGCTTATGACCCGACCCGAATCAGTTTCGGTTTTTTTTTCGTGTCTCTGCTGCCAGTAATCTCCTGAAATTCACTTTTCATCATGAAGCCTTATTGTTTCACTTGTTTAGTTTTTATTCTGTTTATCAGAAGTTTTATTAAGATCTCAGTTTTTTTCAACTTAATATTTTCTACTTGAGACAACCATTTGCAGCCTTTTGATTTTGATTAAGAACCCAAAATGTAACAAGTAAAATTTGGTAAACTAGTCATATTTTTAATCTAATATTATCTACTTAGGTATGTTACAATCATTAATTACAAACAGGGAAATAATGAGAATATGCAAACACAATTCAGCATGACAATTTATGAACACCTTAAATATGCAAACACAATGGATTTCAAATGGCAAGAGAGTATTCACTACAATGATTTTTTTTTACAAAATGTTATAAGAATCTATTAGTGTCATCTTTGTATATCCTAGAATCTAAAGCTAACACATAACGCATATATACACTGTTTTTAAAAACCCTATATACCCCCTAGTTAACATCCAAATTTTCGATTTTCCAAATTCAGAATTTCCAAACGCAATCAAGATTCACTGGACCAGTGGAACCATAAGAATTGTGACCTTGCCAAGAACTCGCTGTTAGTTCACTCTCTGATGAACCTGAATTGTGAAGATTCTTCTTAAATTGGGTTTCTTCATTGTCAAGCAACATCTTCAGTACTGAAGAATTGTTTTGTAGAAACAGAGGATCGAAGTCTAGTAGAGAACCTATGTTTGGTAAAAAGTTAGTCGATCCGGAACCAAACATGGTAGTTTTAAAATCGGCCACAAGACTCTTGTCATCGGTTGTTTGGTCGGAGAAGTAGGTAACGTGAGACAACAACCCACCAAGGGTGGTCCCGGCTAAAGAGTCTTGTCCTCTACTCTTTAGATATGGAGAAGAATCCATCAGCGGAGGTAAACCAACGGACATATGCTCCTTCGTACCATCAGTCCGTGTATGAAAAACACGACTAATAACACATTCGTTCTGCATCCACAAACAACACAAGAAAACATTATAAATCAATATACATATTACCTTTGGCTTTGCATAAAAAAAACATCATGTCACAACAAAAACAGAGAAGAACTATGATATATATTAATATATTAATGTTACCTTAGCGGTTTTAGAGAGATTATCGATAGCGAATTTGCCTTCTAATCGATACTCATGCATGACCCAATTTGTTTTTACTCCTTTAGGAGCTCTTCCTTTGTAGAAAACCAATGTTTTCTTCATACCAACAAGAGATTTCCCTTTGAAGATCTCTTTATCTTTCCCTGTAGCTTTCCAATAACCGGCTTTAGTAGCACGATTCGTTCTTAAACCAGTCGGGTATTTTCGGTCTCTTACGCAAAAGAAGTACCACTCTTTTTCCCCAAGCTTAGCCTTCCCTAAAAAAAAACAGTGTTTAGAAGTAACAAAACATAGAAGGTTTTTAAAAACCTAGAAAATAAATGACCTATAACTTACAAGGCAAGTCCCAAGGCTCGACTTTGTTGAGATCAACTTCACCAATAGCTATAGCAGAGAAAAAAGAGTTTACAACCTTTGGTCTTAGATAGTGTGTTATAAGTTCTTCATCAGTTGGGTGAAATCTGAAACCAGGTGGTAAATCAATCTTTTCTGAATCTTCTACTTCTCCTTCTACTATCTCCCCACTTCTTGATACCTTGTAATCCATTTCAGCGATTAGATATAATCAAAACTTTTTCAACTTGTAGTGGCCAAATTTTTTGTTTAATGGTTGTAAAGATATCGAAAAAGTTTTTTGATGTTAAAGATAAAGAAAAAAAGTTGAGTTTCTTTTCAGAGAGAAGAGAAAATGGTTTGAGCAACCAAGCTCTTATACTAGTTTGTATAAGATGAAGAACAAATATTATTATAGTTTTTATTCACCAATAATTGGTCACTGTTTGGTATCAAAATATTATTTTCTAAAATGTATTTTAATTAGATTATCCGAAGGAAAATATAATAATATGTCAGTTTTATAATTAAGTATATATATACAATCTGATGTAGACCTGAACCAACCATAATGTATCAAGGTTCCAAAAAAATATTATAAATTTTGATTTGGTTTATTTTGTATTTGGTTTCTATTACAAAGATGCGTAACTCAATAGGATACTTATTAAGATGTTATTATGAAGATATTTTCTTATGATATAATTATTTTTTATTTTTATTTAAAAAGATTTGATATAATTATTAAATCTTTCTGTTTCAAAAACTTTAATATTCTCCAAGTTTCAATTTGACCAGAAACATTTCACTTGTGGTTTCCCATCCATTCTGTTGATGCGATAAGACGATCTTATCACATCACTGATGACGCTTTTGTCCATTCCTTAAACTAATTATTTAGAATTTCATAAGAAGAAAATATAAAGCTTTTTATATGACTTTATCCATTGAAACCATTTTTAGTTCTATATTGGGCAATGGGCAAGAGCTTGAGCTTTCAAGCAATTGAGGTTTCTAACTTAAGAAAAGTACTATAACTATAACTAGAGCAACACATTGTGGCTTAGCTCCTGACTTGTCCAGATATAATTCTACGTCTAGAGTTTAAACTCTATATCATGTATGTTCAAGATTGTTATAATTGTCGATCAATCTATAACACATCGATAGAAGAAAGAGTAGAATTTTACGTCTAGATTGTTGTAACGTAGTAGTAAACACGATTTTTATAATTACAAGAATCTCATCTAATCTATTTATTTTAGTAAAAATTGTGTGGATTTACATGCATAAATTAATTGTTCTCTCTTCTATATTACTACTTATATTGAAATATAGTGGTGTATAAGGAAAATTTAAATAAATTGATTTGGTCATATATGTTATTAAAATGCACTATTTTTTTTTTTTGATTAAAAATCTAAAGAAAACTCTAAAGTTAAGCGCATTTAAAGTAAAGCAAACTTATGATGGGTGATTAACCGTGAATCGATTGTTAGTTCGTATGAGTGAAAACAAACACAAGAAAAAGATTATATGGTGAATTATAGAATCAGTAAACAAATATTTAAGCTTCCAGAAAAATGAACTGTCAGACGAGATTGGCCCATATACCGAGAAAAAACGTTTGGTCCATGAAAAGTGGTGGTCGTCGTCTCGTTACAGTTACGATGGATGATTTCTATGGATCTGAATGGTCACCGCGGTTTTTAGTGTACGGAGAAAGTATTATGACCGTGCAGTACGAATTAACTGCGGTAAGTGCGTGAAAAATATATTTGTGGGACAATTGTGGTTTGTACAAAATAAGCAGTACGGAATAATGTTTGATTGGTGAAAAATCTATTTGTGGTGCGGATTATAGATTATATATATATAAATATATATATTAATCATTATTTATTTTTTGTGTTAATAAATAAACAATAACATATATTTATAAACCATATACACAAATAAATCAAAATATACATTTTAAAGTTTAACATACATATTATTAAATCCGTTGAATAGTTTCATTATGGAAAATTAAAAAAAAAATCATTTTTACAAGTAATTTTTTTACAAGTAAATTGATTATAGAACGTATATAAGCTTATAGTAGATAATAATTGTCAAAATTTCTAAAAGCATTGTTATGTTTCTATTTCCTGTAATTGCATTTTCATAGTTTTTAATTAAATAAAACAAACTAGCTAAGACTGGTCTTTATCTCTTTCTTTGTACCCGGTTTATCCGGTTTAGTTTCCTCTATTATTGAAATCAACATTGGCACAAAAATAATAATATAAACAGCTGTTAAAAAATTAATTGATCTCTTTGTTGGAATGCACTTTTACTTAAAACCGCTAGGTAAAGAGTTTTTCTTCTTTTGGAAAGCGTTCCAATGTATTGTTCATTTGACAAATTAAATCGCAAACTTTTTTTTTTTCGAAAAACACAAATCAGTTAAAAGTATTGTGATTGGTACGGTATTGTGGTTTTAATCAAAAAAACACAGAAAAAAACGCCTTTTGTAAGTTTTCCAATTAGTCTATGTGTCAAGGTACATCTTTTATTTTTATTTTTTAAAGGTACATCTTTATATCTATAAGGGGTTCAGTTTTCTTGCATGCGTTATTCGTACTCCTATAAAACTCCATCATAGGTAAGTAAACAAAACTAAGAAAAGATCTAAGCTCTAAGCTCTGCGTACTTTCCTTCGCTTTATCTTGCCAGTAGCACTAGGCATTTGAAACTATGGAATAAAGCCGTTTTGATCCAACTTAGCAGCAACCAAATTGCAAACGAATAGAAAGAATGGTCAGAAACAAGATTGGTAGGTGGATCCAAGATAGCAAAAATATCTCTTCCTACTCAAGATGCAACAGATAAAAACAAACTTTTGAACCAAGAAAAGTCAATATTATACATTTATTAAGAAATCGAAGAGCAAGAATGCATCTCATTCTCATCCTTTGTGATGTTCTTGGAGTGCACAAGCATTTATTGGGCCAAAACTCCTACGCACATGATAACATGTCTTAGTAGATTTCTTATTGATAATACATGATAACATATCTTATTGTTAATAATATTAATTTAATTCACTGACCTGTTAAAATTTAGACAGAATGGCAATAACTTATATAGTGATAATTATTATTTTTTTATTTTATTTTTTAGACTAACATTATATAAGTGTAAACATGATACATCATATCTAAACTTCAACTCTCACCATTTGCTTTTTTATAACAAAATAGTAATTAAATTAATAATCTTGGATCTATACCGACCACTTACTCTTCTATAAGGAGTTGACTTTTCTGTCTATCAAAAGGCCTCAAAGCAATCCCCAAAAGACCACATTTTTGTCTCCATCATTAACTTATAATTACAAAATCACAACCAAACCAACATCATAAAATCATAATCAGAATCTCTTCATTCATCAAAGAATCTTAAAAATGGTGAGAGAAAGAAGAAAGACGGAGAAAGTAGAAGAGAAACGAGAACAAGAAGTTGTAGATCAAGAAGAGAAGGTGAAGCCGAGGCAAAGAAGCGTGAGCAGAAGAAACATGCAATCTCTGGTCATCGGACTCGTTGGAGGTGCGTTAACCCTCGGTGCTTATTCTCAGACATATGTTGATCCGGGCAAGTCTATTGGCGCTGGCCTCTTTGTCCTCTTCTTTGGCTTGCTTGTCAGTGAAGGTTTCATCTCTCTTTAAATAACAATATTTCTGTATAAGCAAATCAAACCTTCTTCTTTTGTTTATGTATATGACAAATATACATATCTATGAGCATCTTGTTTCATTTATATTTTATTTCACTTGTTGGATCTTGGACTTTTGATTAAAGTGACGAACACTATATTGTTTTTACGGATTATTGTTTATTTTTGGCTTGTAAGAATATGTTTTGATCTTTGATACAAATTTGAAAGAAAAGGATGCAACAATGTAATTTTGATCCTTGATAATATGTATGTCACGCAAGTAATATGAACGGAATGATACTCTTCAACATATTGGGCTAAAGTTGACTTTCTTTGGGGTACAAAAAGTTGACTTTGACTTGGTACATGTCTTAGCTGTAAATTAAGGAAAAGAAACTAAATTTGATGTAAAACATGTAATAAAATAAATCATGATAGTCATATACATATTGAACAAATCAACGCTATCTAAAATGTATACTTAAAATATTTCACATATTACCACAAAGAATATATATAATTACAAATATTATTTCTGCAGTAACTTAACTAAATAAAAACGATCATCACCTATCTTTCTATTTATTTTTATATAATATAATTAGATACTTAGCAACGTTACGTGTATAGTATTTAATAAATCATTACCACCTTCGACTACATTATCAAAATGAAACACCATTACACAACGACGATCGTGAGGAAATGTCCGGGCCGTATATAATTTTGCGTTAGATTCGTTATTGGGTCGCTTTAATTTGACTTCTTATGTGTTTTTTATTTTATGATAAATATTTTTTTAAAATTTCCATCAGACACTTGACTTTGTAAATATACACAATTTCTTTATGTATACAATATATATGCTAATGCCATCAGTCTCATAACATAAGGACTTAGGAAACATCATTTTCATATGCTGTGTTTGAACTTAAAAACATGATTGACTATCATTCTATCAAATTAAGAAAAGCATTATACATTTATTGGATGAAGAACGTAACAAAGCTAAAGCGGAGCTTAAAGATCAAGATGGTGATCATAGAAAAAGAGAAATTACGTATAATTTGTGTGTATTGGTTTGTTTCGTGTACATTGTACTTGTGTGTATATATATGAATTAGTTTAGCTTAATCAACCGTATACAATTATTAACTAACGTAGTTTACCTTTAGCTTCATAAAATGGTACGTTCACTTGTTTGTTTGTGTGTGTGTTGTTTGTTTGAAATTCAGAAAACAGAAGTGGTGTTGTTTGATTGATAGAGGACTATCACTCTAGTTTTCTCTTGGTTAGTATAAACCGCATAAAAATTAAGTATAATTTTTTTGTATACTTATCATCTTACCAAGAGTGTCTTATTTTTACAAACTCTCCCAAGCCCGAATATCGAGAAACACTCGTTAATCATGTTTTCTGGCATTGGTAAAGCCTCAGCTCACCGGCGTCGGAACTTGTCTCTTCTTTTGCCTTTTTTCGCATTATCTATTCCGCTTTAACCTTGCTTCTGCTCTTTTCTCAATCTTTTCAAAACTTTCATCAATTTTCTCGAACCTCTTTTCAATCCACAAGTTTCAACGAGTGCTCAATTGATAGTGGCAGAAAACATAGGAGTTTTGTGGTGAGCCTCTTCCAGATTCAGGCTCTACCCATTCCTGTGGCGAAGCCTTAACTCCCAGATCCACCTCAAAGCTTGAGATCCGAATTAATTCGAAGGCTGAATTTGTCTACCATCAATCCATTTCCGCCATAACAACTTCGTGTAACATGTCTACTCCGCCTCTTTCAATCTCGACGACAAGTGTCTCTACTCCAATCCTATGGTCATCTCAGCGTAACCGCCGCATCATCACCATTGGTGGTAGCGTGGAGTCCTAGACCAGCCAAAACAGGGTCAAAAGCTACAACATAGATTAAAATTGACAGAATTATCTCGTAACCGGATATGGGCAAATACGATATATAACCATAGTCACACCGTCGATCAAGAGCCAGCAAGTTTAGGCATTCACAAAGCATAGCCAGAGATGAATATTGCGACCAGATTGTAGGGTGACAATAGAATGGTTTGATAGCTATCATGGCTGAAGTCAGATGGAAAGTTTATTACAAACCCTAACTGAGCCTTCTATTCCAAGTCAGTACCAATTGCCCAAGAGTGGAGAAGAATGGCATTATGACCCCGTCTCAATGGAGCGGTGGTTACCATAGATTCTTCAACTCTCTATCTTCTTATCCGGTAATTATCGAGCTCATTCAAGTAATCATCAAATATTTGAATAATTTGCAAACTTGTGAAAGCTTGGAAACGAGCGACATTATGACACTGTCCTTAGGAGGTCATTACCGCGTCTTCTCCAACCTTCTATATCCGACAGTCTTTCATGTGGAACATCTTTCTAAAAATTCGTATGCGTTATCCGCGCTAGCCGTCAATGACCACACGTTTGTCAAGGATTTTGTGAAGCTCGTTTTTATGGTTGAATCCGCAAAGACCTCTAACAGATTTTTCAGACTTTGTAAAAAAAATTGAAAGTGAACATGTCTTTAGAAAAATCACATTTTTATTTCTTTTATATCATTTTAGTTTCAGTTTGTATAGTTTTCCTCATTTAAAGTTTAAATAATAAAATTCTGTTTGACAAAAAAATATAAACACCATAAATAGCAAAAAAACGCACAAGTTTTCTTTTATGACTTGAAGATTGGTTTTAGGTGTTGGTGTACGATATATTATATACATTAGTTTAATTAGAAGGTAAATCTAAATAAGTTATAGTGATATGGAACATTTTTTTTAATCACCGACACAATTAGCTGAAATAGCGTCATGTCAAAGTCAATATTTTCCAACCACCATACTTCATGCATGTGAGAATGGGTACTAGTGTTCTACCAAATTTGAGTATGGATTAAGACTTCATTCGGAAATATGATAAAACGTGCAAAAACATTTGACAAAACGTACATGCTAATAGTTAATCAATTTATAAAAAATAATATATGTGTGTATCCATATATATTTTGTAACTAATTAGTAACAGATTTATAACTTTAATAAAATTTTCCGTTTATTAACTATCTTACAAAGTTCCTAATGCAAGCGCCAATATATTTTCATGAATTTGTTTTGTCAACTATACTTCATAGACTATATCACACTTTTCCAATCGAAAGAGGTACAGATTTGGTAACTAAATAATTCTTAAACCCATAACACTGATTCAACTCTTTCCAAACAAGTAATTTACGCAAAGAAACGAGATGTTGAAATCACATGTTCTTAGATAAATGGGTCCATTAATTGACCATTTGATATCTTTAAGATATGTTATATACTAAAAATGTTTATATTGTCTATGATATGGCCTAACTATATTAGAGAAAGATAAATTTCGTCGAAGGACGGTTCAAACGCAAAATAATTCAAAAACAATTTATATTTATTACTTTCTCAATATACACATGTTTGATAATAAGGGTAAATGGCCTATTTCAACTCTGACTATTTGTACGGTACTTCTTCCTACCTATACAATTAGATGGTGTTTATTTCAACTTTAACCTTTAACAAATTCAAATTACCAACCTAAACTCTTATTATAAGTGTCAAAATATGCATTGACTAACTTTGACGTTAATCAACTGTTAAAACCCGCTGACGAGGTATGACGGAGGCCGACTTGGCATGACACGCTATCTTTTACTAAAACGACGTCGTTTTTATTAGTTGAAAAATCACAAAATTTATTATTCACACCAGTACAAGCTCTGTGACCAGTTGAGCTTCGAGAACTTTTCAATTATTCACACCAACAAATCAATTTATTATCATTTTCCATTTTTTTGGTTACCTTCCAAAAATGTTTGACAAAAAAAACTTCCGAAATTATGCTGAAAATTTACAAAGAGAAATTTGTTTATTACCTTTAATAAATTTTGTAATTAATAAATTGGTACAAACTATTATAAAAACTGATCTGTATTAATTATGATATATTCCTGATTAAAAGAGAAATTTGTTTATTACCTTTCGTAATTAATAAATTAGTACAAACTATTACAAAAACTGATCTGTATTAATTAAGATATATTCCTGATTAATATATTTCGTAATAGTTTCTCTATATATTAATATATACATGTATTAATACGTTTGTATATATAAGTTATACAAGTTGAAGTTGTTTATCTATATCAAAAACAAATATAAACAAGAAATAAATATACAATTCAATTAATTTATTATTATATAAAAAAAATTATGCTCGAAATTCAATAATTTTTCAACGAATCTAACAATATGATTTGTTTATTAGTAACCCTAATAATTGTTTTGCCTAAATCACATAATTTCCAATAATAATATAACGGAATAATACGAATATATACATATGTTGGTACGAATAATCAAAAAGATCTCTTTGTATTGGTTACAGCGGTTTCTTTTCTTCGTCGATGTCACATGTTCGAGTCTTGTTGGAAATTTTTTGAATGTTTTTAAATCAATTAAACGACGTCGTTTTAATAAAAGACAACGTGTCATGCCAAATCAGCATTCGTCATGCCTTGTCAGCGGATTTTAACAATTGACTAACGTCAAAGTTAGTCAATGCAGGTTTTGACACTTATAATAAGAGTTTAAGTTCTTAATTTGAATTTTGTTAAGAGTTATAATTGAAATAGGCACCGTTTTATTGTATAGGTAGAAAGAAGTACCGTGCAAATAGTCAGAGTTGAAATATACATAACAAAATGTTAAATTGGCAACTGATAAATGTTTACGATCAATGGACAAAAGCCGATTAGCCTAGTCCAAATCCTCAAATAGATCACGTATGACTACTACTAGTACAATTACACAATTCTTGAAAACTAAAATATTTGACATATTTTGAGCTAGAAATAAAAAGAGTAACAAAATACAGTTTTTTCGTAGTTAACTAGTCTTTTGTTTACTATTCCCGAAACTTGCTTCAAAATATTCACATCTCCTTTTTGTTTTCCGATGTATAAACTATATACCATCATCCACTATTTTCAATATATTTTCATTGAAGTAATAAAATTCTTGTATTAATATTTTTTTGGTTATTTTAGTTTATTTTTCATTCACATTAATTTGGAGCATGTTTTGGAATTATAAAAAAAAAAAAAAAACTAAGAAAAACTGTTTATAACTCTAGTTTTGTCATCATAGTTTTTATGGCCGCTACCAAGACTAATATGATCGTTATAATATGCATATGTAAAACAGTTTATGAATGATGTGATCAATAGTTGTGCAAGGATTGTACAATTGTTCTTACCGATGCATATTAGTTTTGACTTAGAATACATAATTTTATATGTATATATATCAAATCTTTAAATAAAGACTCAACTGCCTCTCATAATATTCTTAAAACACAAAACCATTATTAGAGGGGATCTCCGAGTACCGCCGTCCACCGCCACCAACACCTAGTCCTCTTCATCCTTGATTTGGAGACATTCATTGTAGGCACCGCTTTGATTGGCGTTTACTCCATAACCCCATGGTTAGGGTTACTATAACCACCTTGAGTTCCTTGATAAGGACTGTAACCATCTGGATTCCATTAATCACTTGATCTCCTTGATAGTAACCACAAGAGTTTTCATAACTGTTTTGGTTCACTTGATAACCACCGGAGTTTACATTACCAATTCCTTGATAACCGCCAGAACCAGGAGGATTTCCTTATTGCCGGAGCCGGCAAAATTTCCTTGATAACCGCTGGACTGGCAAGATTTATTGATAGCCGTCGATGTTTTCATGATTGGGGCTATCATAACCGGCTAGATTTCCTTGATATCCGTCGGCGTAATCCGCTTGATAACCATAAAATTGAGCACTTCCTTGATAGGGGGTGACTTGGTCGTAACACCCAGGGTTTGGGGAGTTTTGACCTGTACCACGTCCATGATTGGGGCTATCATAATTACGGCCGGAGCTTCCACCAGCTTGATAACCATGGAATCGAGGATTTGGGGTGACTTGGCCGTAACGCCTAGGGCTTGGAGAGTTTTGACCATGTCCAGGACTTGGGGAGCTGCTTTGACTATCGTCATCTCCGGCAATGAAGCTGCTCAACGATTTTTTTTACGATATATATTTGACCAGTTGAACCGGTAAGCAGATCAATGACGGATTTTCCCAGTTTGAAATTACCGGTTTTTAGTACTAAACCCAAACCAAAAAAAGTTTGGATTGTGGATTAACCGGTAAGTTTAGGGGGCAAAAGGCATATTTCAAATCCAACTATTTCAACGGTGTTTTTTCCTACCCATACAATGAGAGAATGCTTATTTCAACCTTAACCATTAACAAAATTCAAATTGACTACCTTAACTCATACATTGATTAACCTTGACGTTAGTCAACCGTTAAAAAGTGCTGACAATGCATGATGGGGTCTGATTTGGCATGACACATCATCTGCTATTTAAAATGACGTCGTTTTGATTTGTTAAAAAAAAGCAAAAAAATTTGCTTCTAAAGGGATTCGAACCGGGACGATTGAACTGCGAGATATATTCGGCTAACCTTCGAACACATCTACTTATTACAATGCTTTCGTTTTTATTATTGTTATCCAAAAACACTTTGACAAAAAACCTCCTGATTTTTGCTGAAAATTTATAAAAAGAAATTTGATTATTTCCTTTAATAAATTTTATAAATAATAAATTAATAAAAATGTTAAAAAAATAATTCATATTAACTAAGATATATCCCTAACTAATATAAAGAGAAATAATATTACAAAATAATATTATATATATATTAATATAAAGAGAATGTTACAAAATAATATTATATATATTACCAAATAATATTATATATATATTAGTTAAGGATATATCTAAATTAATACGGAATTAGTTTTTTTGAAACAGTTTATATTAATTTATTACTTACAAACATTATTAAAGGAAATAATTATATTTTTTTATAAAATTTCAGCAAAATTCTAGAGTTTTTTTTTGGTAAAAGCATTTTTAGAAAACAATGATAAAAACGGAAACATTGTAATAAATAAATGAGTTGGGAAGGTGTATTGAATATATCTCGCAGTCCAACTGGTTAAATCATTGTTTATGCATCCAATCGTCCTGGGTTCGAATCCCCGTTAAATCGAATTTTTTGCTTTTTTCTTAATTCTTAACAAATCAAAACGCCAACGTTTAAATAGCTGACGATGTGTCATGCCAAATCAGATCTATCATGTCACGTCAGCATTTTTTAACGGTTAACTAACGTCAAAGTTAGTCAATATAGATTTTAGCACTTTATTATGAGTTGAGATAATTAATTTAAATTTTGTTAATAGTTAAGGTTGAAATAAACATTCTCTTATGGTATAAGTAGGAAAAAGCACCGTTAAAATAGTTGAAGTTAAAATACACCCTTTACCCTCATAATACGTATTTTCCCAAGGTGAATCTTTGGTATAAGATGAAAAATCACTAATATTCACTTGTTATTTCTATTTACGTTACCAAAGTACGGTAACGTTATTTAATATTCTTTCTGTAAAAGAAGTCAGTGCCATTTAATATTAGCCAACTTATTAGTATATTTTAACCACTAGGTTGAAAATTCGAACTAAATTATGTACACCATATGATAGACTAACTAAGAAAGAAAGACTTCAAATAAAACGGGAAAAATGTCAATTAATATCCTAACTTTCAAAAAATAGCTATTTTATACATCAACTTTGTATGCGACCGTTTAAAACATGAACTAAACGTTGACTAACTTTTAAAACATGATTATTCGTTGACCAGACAAAAATAGACATGCCATTATCAGTCATTAACGGAACTTCTAACGTCCGTTATCATCCGTTAACGACTTTATTAGTCAAGTTTTAAATTGTGGCCATTTTAAACATCGACTTTATATGTGACCATTTTAAACATGAACTAAGCATTGACTACCATTTAAAACATGAGAAATTCGTTGACCAAGCCAAAATAAACATGTTGTCATTATTCATTAAAAGAACTTATAACATTCATTATCACTTGTTAACGACTCTATTAGTATCCCTAAAACGACTTTGTTTTAAGAATAATCAAAAGAAAATCAGGATTATTTTCTAAATGAAATCCCAGTTCCCCAAATCTATTTCTACAACTCTCAAACAAGACGAACAATCTTATAATGAGTCTTCAATTTGCTTACATGATTCCTTTTAAAACGACGTTCTTTCGATTATTCTCAAACGACGTTGTTTTGGACAGATTAACAGTCATTAACGGGTTTCTAGGTTCTACTGATAAAGACATGTCTATTTTGGCCTGGTCAACGATTTTTTCATGTCTTAAATGATAGTCAACATTTAGTTCATGTTTTAAATGGCCACATAAGAAGTTGATGTTTAAAATGGGCACAATTTGAAACTTGATTATAAAGTTAACGGATGATAACGGACGTTAGAAATTCCGTTAATGACTGATAACGGCATGTTTATTTTGGCCTGGTCAACGAAAGATCATGTTTTAAAAATTAGTCAACGTTTAGTTCATGTTTTAAACGGTCACATACGAAGTTGATGTATAAAATGGCCATTCTTTTAAAGTTGGGGGATTAAATAACATTTTTCCCCAAATAAAACATACTAACTTAATTTATGGAAAATAATTATTTTGATTTGAATATACAAATAAATGTGAAATCCGCATAATACCCGATCAAGATGAAAAATGATGAATCAATCCATGTCATTTAACATTTTTTCTACAATTTATATCTGCATGTGCACATAAAGTTCTATGACCACGCAAGTTTTCTGAGAGATATATAATTCAAAAATGTTGGGTTTTGGGACAATTTTAGAAAAACAAAATTGGCGTGCCATGTTGATGACTTCAATACGTGGGCTTAAACTTGTCTAGACAAAATGTTATCACCAATTTATTACAATTTTAAGCGTCTGTCTCCATTTTTTTTTTTTCAATTTATTGTGATTTTATTTGATGTGGCCTACTATAGTAGTGATTTTGCGCATCAAAGCTAACCAAAAAAATATTGCGCATCAAATGTATATAATTAGTTTTTGTTTTTATAATGAAATGTATATGAGTATATACGAATCATATTTCATTTCCACTTAATATTAGTATATAAAAGTTTCATGATTTATGTCATTTCGAATTTAAATTTGTCATTAGTGGAATTTTAATGTGGGTTATACCAAAAAAGAACAAAAAGCATTGTCTTAAAGAAAACCTAATTTAAGTTGGATGGGTTGTTTATACTCTTATATCTTTTTCTTTTTGAAAACTTAAGATATAAAATTATCAATTACAATTCATTTTTTCAAAAAACTTGTGTTACCATTAAGTTCGTTATATGGTATGCTCCTATAGGATATCATGGTTAAGTTTTTTTTTTATCAAAGGGATATCAGGGTTAATTATATATCCATTATATGTATCATATTTTACTTGATTATAACCAATTTCAGACTAGGTAGTTAATTTTTTTTCTTTATTTCATGTTCTTGAGTTGTTATTATAGTGTAATGCCTTAATATTATTAGAGATTGTAATTACAATATATATAGGCTAGTTACAAGAGAGACTAGGGTAATACTAATTACAATTATACCCTATTTATACATAACCTCTATACACCCCCTCAAGATGGAGGCAGGGGAATGACTCCAATCTTGCTATTGAGCTCAGTGAATCGTTGACGTGAGAGAGTCTTGGTGAGAGAGTAAGCGAGTTGGTCTTTGGTGGAGACGTGCGCAACGCGGAGTATTCCAGCTTGAACATTGTCACGTATGAAATGGTAGTCCAAGGCGATATGTTTCATACGTGAATGAAAAACAGGATTGGCCGAGAGATATGTGGCACCGACATTGTCACAGTAGATGACCGGCGTAATGAGCAGCGGTACTCCAAGTTCAGTGAGAAGTGAGATGAGCCATCGGAGTTCTGAACCTGCATTGGCGACGGCGCGGTATTCAGCTTCTGTGGAGGATCGCGCAACACCACGTTGTTTCTTGGATGTCCATGAAATGGGATTGCCGCCAAGGTATATGATGTATGCATTTGTGGAAACATAATCCTCATTGTCACCGGCCCAGTCTGCATCGGAGTAACCATGAAGTGTTAAAGGGGTTTTGGCACGAAGAAAAATACCAGCGGATGGTGTCCCAGCTAGATAACGAAGAACGCGTTTCATAGCCTGCCAATGAAGATCTGTTGGTTTGTGCATGAATTGTGAGAGACGGTTGACCGCAAAGGCAATGTCTGGTCGTGTGAATCCGAGATACTGTAGGCTGCCAAGTATTTGTCGATATTCGCCCGGGTTGTCAATGGGAGTGCCAGATGTTAGAGTCAGCTTGGGAGTTGTGGACATCGGAGTAGACACCGGTTTGGCGTCCAGCATGTTGGTTTTGGTGAGTAGGTCGAGAACATATCTTCGTTGCATCAGGTGTAGGCCTACTTTTGTTCTTGTGGCCTCTATTCCAAGAAAATAACTCAGCTGACCCAAATCTTTCAAAGAGAAGCGATCAGCCAGGCATTTAATAAATTGATTGATAAGGTTGGAATTACTTCCTGTGATGAGAAAATCATCAACATACACTAGTATGTAGATGTAGTCTTTGTTGTGTTGACGAACAAATAGAGACGTGTCAGCAACGGAGTTCTTGAAGCCACATGTGAGGAGAAACCCACGCAATTCTTGATACCAGGCGCGCGGAGCCTGTTTGAGACCATAGAGCGCCTTTTTGAGGTGACACACATGGTTGGGTCTGTCTGGATCTATGAATCCTGGTGGTTGTGCAACGTAAACATCGTCCGTGAGGCGACCTTGCAAGAAAGCGTTGTTGATATCAAGTTGTCTTATATCCCATGAACGGTTAACCGCAATGTCAAGGACCGTCCGAACCGTCGTGGATTTGACAACGGGACTGAATGTCTCTGTGTAATCAACGCCTTGTTGTTGATTGAAGCCCTTTGCAACGAAACGTGCTTTGTACCTATCAATAGAGCCATCAGGATTATATTTAATTGTAAAAATCCAGCGACTACCAACAATATTTTGGTGTGGTTCTGACGGGACTAGCTCATATGTGCCATTACGAAGAACAGCATTAAATTCTTCGGACATAGCATTTCTCCAGTTTGGATCACGAAGAGCTTTAGCCACAGTGGATGGGATTTTTGATTTGGCTTTGAGAGAGGCGGCTAGGGTTAGCTTTTTGATAGGTTTGGTTATGTTATTTTTGGCTCGGGTTCGCATGGAGTGTTGATTTTGGAGTGGTGGGGGTGGTGATGGCGAGGGAGAGGGAGTTGGATTCGGAACAGAGGAAGAAGACGATGGTGAGGTTGGTGGAGTGTTGTTGGGCTGACTTGAGTGAGATGGGCTAGTGGTGGACGTAGGTGGGCTTTTGGAGGTGGTAGTAGGTGAATTTGGGCATGTTGGAATTGTAGGTGAATTTGGGCCTGTTGGAATTGTAGGTGAATTTAGGCTTGTTGGACTTGTAGGTGAATTTGCTTCATGTGACGTTGTGCAAGATTCACGATTGGTCGACGATGTCGTGATTGGTGATGTCGGATTCAATGGCGTTGAGGGCAACGACGGTGGGTGAGGATCTCCGGTCGGGGTTGATGACGACGGAAGCTGTATGAGCGGTGGCGACGGGAGTGGAATGGCTGCAGGTTGATTATTGGTGATTTGTGGGACTGTTTCTTCAAAGATTGTGATTTGATCTAGTTTGGGATTGGCAAACGGATAGGCATTCTCGACAAACTGGACGTGTCGGGATGTGTAGACACGGCCAGTGGTTCTATTCAAGCAGAGATACGCACTCTGTGTTAGCGAATAGCCGAGGAACACACATGGAGCAGAACGATCATCCAGCTTGTGTGTGGTATACGGTCGGAGCCACGGGAAGCAGAGACAACCAAACACACGGAGTTTCAGATAATTCGGAGTTTTTCAAAGAGCCGCTTATATGGAGATGTGCCACCAATGACTTCGCTTGGCATTCTATTGATGAGGTATATGGCAGTGGTGAATGCATAGCTCCAATACGACTTTGGCATAGAGGCTTGGCCAAGGAGGGTGAGGCCAGTCTCAACTATGTGACGATGCTTTCGTTCGGATATACCGTTGTGCTCGGGCGTGTGTGGTGGTGTTGTTAAATGAGTGATGCCATTGGTGGAGAGAAAAGAGCGTAGGGCAATGAACTCGCCACCGTTGTCCGAGTAGAGATGAATGATTTTGCGTTGAAATTTATTTTCAACCAACGCTTTGAAGGCCATGAAAACGTTTTTAACATCAGACTTCTGCTTGAGTGGATAGAACCATGAGTATCTCGTATAGTGATCGACAATAACGAGATAATATTTAAAGTTGTCAATGGACACTATTGGTGATGTCCAAAGATCAGTGTATAGGTATTCAAGTGGTTGAGTAGAGAGAATGGAATTTGTATGGAAAGGAAGTTTGTGTGTCTTATTCAAAAGGCAATCAGAACAATTGAATTGTTTTGGTAAAGAATGAGAAACAGGAAGGGAAAATTGAGCAACAACAGCTTTTAAAGTAGATAAAGATGGGTGGCCAAGACGTGAATGCCATGAAGTGAGGTCTGTTTTTGGTGTAATGGTAGTGAGGAAGGATGACGGTTTAGGGGGATTCACCGGCCACTCATACAGCTCGTCTTTAGTCCTGCCTTGGAGCAATTGGACCCCTGTTTTGAGATCCTTCACCTGAAAATGTGCAGGAAAGAATTCCACGGACACCTTGTTAGCGTTACACATGCGGTAAACCGAGATAAGGTTTTTGTGGATATTAGGCACATATAAAACATCAGTCAAGGCAAGAGAGCGTAATGGTGTTGAAAGTAAAGCTGAACCAGTATGAGAAATTGACAAACCCGAACCGTCAGCAATAGTGACATCTTCACCTCCCGTGTAAGGTTGATGGAGAGATAGATTGGTTAAATCAGAAGTGATGTGATGAGTCGCACCACTATCGAGTAACCAATTGTTAGCATTGTATGGCGACGCCATAACAGCGTTTGCTCGTGGCTGCCACGGCGTAAATGGTGAGACTGGTGTTGATTGCTGCGAGTTGTAGGAGCCGCCTTGAAGCTGAGGGCAACGACGTGCACTGTGGCCGTGGATGCTACAGATTTGGCAACGTCCTTGATACGGCTTCTGTGTGTATTGGTTCTGCCTCTGTTGAGATTGGTTTTGTTGCCAGTTGTTGTTGTTACGGCCTTGAGTTTTGTTGTTGCGATTGTTGTTGTTGTTGTTGTATTGGTTGTTGTTGTTGTTGTTCCCTTTGTAGTTTGCAGCATTAGCAGTGACCGGAAGTGAAGACGTTGTGGCAGCAGCACACATCAACTTGGCTTCACGGTTGAGAAGCTTCTCAAGAAGTTCGGTGAGGGTTGGAGGCTTGTCACGATTCTCTGTTTGATCGACCACAGATTTGTAGTCTTCCGTGAGACCACCAAGGAGGAACTCGATTTGCTCTTCATGTTCAAGAGGCTTTCCGAGAAGAGCGAGTTCATCAAAACGAGTGGTGTGGCCTTGGAAGTACTCGGTGATGGTTTTGGTGCCCTTGCTCCATTGTTTGATGTGTTGGCGCACTTGCTGGATGTGACCCCAGCTTGGTGTAGCATAAGTGGCCTTGAGTTTCTCCCAGATCTCAGCGGCAGTGTTGGATCGTGACAGAAGAGGTTGAATGGTGATCGTGATTGTGCCAAGAATGGCACTGTAAATCAGCTTGTCTTGGCGCTTCCAAAACTTGTAAGCGGAATTGGCAGTGAGAACACCGGTAGTGGTGATTGTTTCAGAGGGTGCTGTGACAAATCCGTCGATGTAACCAGCAAGGTCGTATCCATCAAGCAAAGCGTGAACCTGGCGGCTCCACATGAGGTAATTTGTGGAAGTGAGTTTTGTGATGTTTGCCATATTGACATTAAGGAGGGTTGGTGTTTCAGAGAAAGCAATTGTCTCTGTGGAAGATGGTGTGGATGTCATCGTGAAAGATGAGAAGAGATGAAAGAGAAGGCTGCGTAAAGCACGAGAAATTTAGGTCTTAAGAGTCGAGAGGCTCTGATACCATATAGTGTAATGCCTTAATATTATTAGAGATTGTAATTACAATATATATAGGCTAGTTACAAGAGAGACTAGGGTAATACTAATTACAATTATACCCTATTTATACATAACCTCTATAGTTATGCCCTATTATGTTGTAACCTTTAGTGTTGTCAAGTTCGTTTATATGAAATTTGGAGTCATGAGAAAACCATCTCCATCTTTGTATTCTAAACCTTTAAATTAATGAAAGCAATTTGACAAAAAGAGTTCTTAAGCCCTAATATGATATAGCGGCATAAATCTTCATGAACCTAATTCAACTTCCATTAGATTTTGTCATTTGAAATTCTCTAATTTTAATTTATGTAGTAAGAAGAGTTTTGTCCTTACATATTGCGATAAAATGTAGATATTAAAGTTGGCTTAACATAATTTGATTACAATTTATTCAATGTTGGGTCCAAGTACTCAAGAAGTCGAATAACAAAATAACATGACAATTCGAACAACAATTAGAAAAGTTTATTAGAAGTTTATTCCAAATACAAAACAATTTTTGTTACATCCCCTTCTAGAGATATCTTTAAGCAACTTTTTGTTCTTCTAAACAATGATATGTATACAAGTAACAAGTACTCATGTTAATTGTAACCATTTTAGAAGCCAGTTTCAAAACCTGGCAATTATATCTTCTACCATTTGTATATTATAATATATATATATATATACATCTATCATTCCAAGAGAGTATTTGCACATGTGTCATTTGGTTGTTTGAAATCAGTATTTATTACAATTTTGTTTTGTTTCTGTAATAATTTGTCGTTACGAAACTGGTTATGTTTTTAAAGAGTACAGATCCACTGATCACATGCATGCATGCATGGACATATCTCTCGCGTTCGAGATCGAAAGACTGATGTCACACATGACAGATCACTAAGTAACGATGTTATAGTACAAGTGTACTTTCTTTGCAAGATTTGAAAATATTGAAAATATTTAATATTATTTTAGAAAACAATAAAATTTTCAATATACATGCAAAACTTTTGCTCAAAAAAAACAAAGAGAGAAAATAATTGAAGTGCAACAATGGAAATTAGAGGAACCCTTTTTCAAAAAAAAAAAAAAAAGAACAATTGAAATTGGATAGTAAAACACTCTTGTAAACACACTCGTCGATAGGAAGAAATAATTTTACTGATACTTCCTTTGTTTAATATAAGTGTATTTTTTATAATTTTCACAAAATTTAAATTTAAATTATAAATTACGTATAAAGTTATCACACAATTAAGAAACATGCATGTAACTCTTAAAACATGCCTCATTTCCTACACTAAAACATTTTTCCATTTTTACGAACCAATAGTAATTCATTATATTTTTTAAAGTCTACAAAATATTAACATAAATTCATTTAAATTATATAGAAAATCTAAGGAATCAATTTTTATGGAAACAATTATAAGAAACCTAAATTTTTTATTTCAAAGACGGATGGATGTATTATTTATGTATTTGTATTTTCAATCTCAAATTAATACATAACGCTACAGCTTAATTTTATGACTTAGAATTGATTATATAACGCAGACGTAATTCAATCATTTTACAAACTTTCAGAATTAATATATATCCAACAAAAGCATCAGCAAACTATATACATATTGTGCAAGTTGTGACTATTACTCATTGTGTTATATAATGCTTTTTACATTTTTCAACTGAATAAACAATATATTAAATATATATATATATATATATATATATTTAAATTGTTGCACACCTAAATAGAAATCTTAAACATAAGTTTATTCTTTCAGCTATATGTATCAAATCTTAAGCATAATTCTATCTCATACTTTTATTAATTTTGATTTTGGATAAGATAGATATTCTCTAGCTACGATGTAAAATAATATATATCATAAGAATTGTGTATGAAATTTTTTCTAATGTAGATTTATTACATAAAAATTGTAATTAAAATCCTCTTATGGAATGAAATGCAATTATATTATATTTTTTAGCAGATGAAGTTTTTGTGTGCTTTCTTTTTTGGGTTTCTATGTTTTTATATAGACACTTTTTTATACTTGATGTTTTAAGTGAAAAATTATGTTCTAAATTATATGATGTTTTCAACTTTCAATACAAAATTAATTAATTTTTATTGGTTTTGAAGATTTATATTTTACATATTATTTTATTACTGGTTGGATCGTATTTAAATAGATAATAAATAAAGTTTTAGTATAATAATAATAATAATAATAAAAATTTGTGTTCAAAAACCTTCAACATCATGTATTAAAAATGGATGGAGTATACTTTTTAAATGTATGTCTGGTTATATATATATATTGGTTTTCTCTCTAAACAGCTGTACCCATTTTTGTCCAATGACACATCTACAGTTTTATGAAAAGTCCCAACCGTTCTTCACCACTTCTTCTGCTCCGAATACAATGTTGCTCCAATTTCTAACAAATTAAGAAAACAAAAGTAAAAGTAACCAGACATACAATAAATATGTCTTCTTAAATAAATTGTGTGCAGTAAAACTTGGACCAAAAAATATTGCATTTAGATTCTAACTTTATTATCCGGATAATATTATTTATTAAGCTCTATATTGTCTGTCTCAAACACTCAAACCCTCATAATTTATGAATGTAAATGCTATTGCAAATCATGTCTCCATAGGAGTATATGATAAATACTTTCTATATAAAAAGAAAGGGGGAAAAAAATCTATAATGTTACAGTATCACTATCACATCCACTAATATCTGATACGCATTTATTTCAATTTCTTGAGTGACCTTTACGATAGATTCCAACTCATTTTGACAATTTTTCTTTGGTCCAACTCTTACATATTAACATTCACCTTCCTTTTTGATTTTCGTCGGTTCTACATGTTAAACCCTTCAAAAATTAAATTATAATAAGTATAGTGAAGACCAATAAGCAGTTGCATGGACCCTGATTGATTCATTACCGCTAAAACTTTGTCTGAATCCTTCTTCCTATTTATACCACTCTCTTCTTCTTCTCCAGTTTCATCACACCAAACTTCTCACATCTCCTCATTCTGTATTTTGACAAAAAAAAAACACCCTTTGTTTTTTCTCTCCTTTGCATGTTGTGATTGTTTTTGCTTCACAACATGGGAGTTTTAGTAATCTCGCTTCTCGTGGTTCATCTCCTAGCTTTTTCCGTCTGCGTTCAGGGCGGCTACCGTCGTGGCGGACACCATCCCGGCGGTCACATGGGACCTTGGATCAACGCTCATGCCACTTTTTACGGCGGCGGTGATGCTTCCGGCACTATGGGTACGCTTAGCGATAACTTCAATAATCATTTTCACTTGCATCACCTTAATTTAACTAACAAAGGGTAGTTTAGTCATTTCAGTTTTTCAGAGCTAGCTTTCTATTAACATGCAACATTGTCAACGGCCAATGAGAAATATATTTATTAATGTCTCAATTGTTCCGAATGTTAATTGTTATATATGATTAAAAATTACAGACTTTTGTGATATAAACATGCATTTTTTATTTAATTTCATACAAATTCTACTGTTTAAAACAATAAAAATAAATACAAACGCAAACATATAATCTAGGACCTAATTTTTTGTTAATGATTTTGAACATTGATCTGCCTAATGAACTAAATTAGGTGGAGCATGCGGGTACGGCAATCTGTATAGCCAAGGTTATGGACTGGAGACGGCAGCGCTGAGCACAGCGTTATTCGACCAAGGACTTAGTTGTGGCGCATGTTTTGAGCTGATGTGTGTCAACGATCCTCAATGGTGCATAAAAGGCCGATCCATTGTGGTCACTGCCACTAACTTTTGTCCTCCTGGTGGTGCATGCGACCCTCCCAACCACCATTTCGATCTTTCTCAGCCGATCTACGAGAAAATTGCTCTCTACAAATCCGGTATCATTCCCGTTATGTATAGAAGGTACAAAATTTACTAACCCTGTTTAGAACCTTCACAATGGTGTTATTTAATGGTATGCACAGAACTGAACTATAGTGTATAATCTATACGAAGGCAAAGTAAGATTTCTTCTTACCTTCCTTAGTTATTGTTTCTGACTTTTCCATAGAACATATGTGTCGAAAACACACAAAAGCCGCGTATAGTGAAACATTTATAATCAGCTTTTGGTCCTATAAATACGCATTTAATACTTTTGGACCAGTTGATACATGTGGTAGAAATAAGGTATTAAATTATTTAATAGGCCCAAAACTGAATAATAGTGACATACCAAACTTGCTAGTGGTGCTTTCTCATTACCCCTATTTCATAAATATTGAAAACTTTCATAACATATAGTTTTTATTTAAATAATTTTGTGTTATATAGGGTTCGGTGCAAGAGAAGTGGTGGGATAAGGTTCACGATCAACGGCCACTCATACTTTAACTTGGTGTTGGTCACAAACGTGGGTGGAGCCGGGGACGTACACTCGGTCTCAATGAAAGGGTCGAGGACAAAATGGCAATTAATGTCGAGAAATTGGGGGCAAAATTGGCAAAGCAACTCTTATCTCAATGGTCAAAGTCTGTCGTTTGTTGTTACCACAAGTGATCGTCGAAGTGTCGTCTCTTTTAATGTTGCACCACCCACTTGGTCCTTTGGCCAGACCTACACCGGAGGGCAGTTTCGGTATTAATTATATATAATCGGTTCGGTTTGTTATTGTGCTTTTTTTTTTTTTTTCGGTTCCAAGTTGGGGACTCTTTTTTGGTAACCAATTGAGATTGGGACTGATAGTGATATGTAGCGAATATATGTGTGGGAACGAGAAAAAGAGAAGTTTTATTAATTCTCGTTTTATAATATAAGAAAATGAAAGTGATGTTATGTATTTTGCTTTTTAATTAATTTGAGTACTAAGTGGTGAAAATTCTCATGTTATGGAAGCATGAAATTTGTTTTTTCTGCCAAATAATTCTTCTTATTATTAAGAAAAAAATACCAACAATTCATTGGTTTAAATGAAAAAATTGGAAGATATTTTCGGAAGAAGCAAAGATAAACACTAGTTTAAATCAATTAATCCTCCATTTAAATGTCAAATGATCCACCTAAAATTTTGTTAAATATATCATCACCAGTTAGACTAGACCTATTATCTCTTTAAAATGTTGTAAAATGACCTTGAAAATTTGTTAAGTAAATTTTCTTGGATAGTACTATAACGAAATTTGGACTCAAATATGGGATGCTAGAACATTAAGAAAATGATATGTTTGGCAGAGCCAGCTTGGCTTGACCTTAGCAAGATCTCTAAATGTTAAATCATAATAGGGGTATGCACGTTTTGTGACTTGTCCTTGCGGTCCAGCGAACCAGTCTACAATAAATCGCAAACTAAAAAAAGTTAATTGGTATGTTTGATGGATCCAAATTAATTAGTCTTATAAGCCATTTTTTACTTTAATAGCATATATTTTTAAAGACCTAACAAAATGGGTCAGATCTCTCTGAATCTTAGAGGATTGGACTGGATCAAGTTTGCTCCCCAAAAATATGTCCCATCGGCTCAATATTATTAGGCCCTTTTAATTAAGACAAATAAACCGAACCGAATATACTAAACTGAAACTGAAGAAAAAACGAATCAAACCGAACCGGAAATTTGAAAATAACCAAATGGATACTAAATTCTATAACAGAAAGAACCAAAATTGACTTGATACCAAACCAAAATATTTTGGGTAACCAAAAATATCCAAAATATAATTATCTTTTTAAAAAATATTAGTTATTGTTAAACTAAATAACTAAAAATACTTGGAATTATATATAAATAGTAAAATACTCGAAAATAACCAAAAAATATATGATAATATCCAAAATAACCGAAATATCCGAAAATATTCAAAGCAAAATAACCGAATGGATACTAAATTACAAAACTGAAAAAACTGGAACCCAAACCGAAACCGAACCAAAATTTTAAAATAACCGAATAAATACTAAAATTTAGAAACCAAAAAACCGATAACTGAATGGATACGAACCAAAACCGAATGCCTATGTCTAGTTTTTTTGTCTAAATTAATCTTTCTTGTGTTTGAGAATTCATTTTTGGCCTCTAGATTAATTTTGGTTTTTTTTCATATGCAATCACTTTTTTAAAATCTGGCCCTTTAATTATTGGGTTGGGGCTCCAGACCGTGCCATCAACCGGCCCTGCCTATCTAAAACAACTGGGCCAAAAAACTTTAAACAACATTATGCTTTCTTCATGTTGAATATGTTGGTTATGCCACTATGAAACTTAAGTCTTAATCTTGTGTTTTTTTTTCTTAAATAATACATAGAACTTAGTTGTACATAGGAATATATATCTATCTTCTATAAGAAATTTCATCCAATAATAGGTATACATATTTTTGTTCTTATATACCTACATTTTTACATATACAAGGAAATAGTATAATTTAGAAAATGGTAAAGCGTGGGGAGAAGAATATAAGGTGTGACAAAAAATTCAAACTTTGTTAAAGAAAAAAAAAATGATGTCAGAGAACTGAAACTGTTTCTTAACAGAGCAACCATGAAAGATGTATGCGTGGGGTTTCTTTCTATTTCGAGTTATTCTCTTTCATCTCAAACCTGTTCTTCTCTCTCTTCAGGTTTCCATTTTTGGTAATGAAAAAGATTACTTACGATAACATAGCCATCAGAGAATCCAAACATCACATGCCTCCCTATATGTATGTGTCTCTCTTGTCTTGTGTGTGTGTATATATGAGACATTAGTTATAGAAGAGAGACTAACATGAAGATGGATTTTTCATGTTTCCAAGAATACCCTTTTGAGTTTCATTGCAGAGGAACAACATTTAATGGGTTTAGAGAAAACAATGCAGTGTCTGAAACAGTAGAAGAGTTCTGTAATAAAAGAAGGATGCAGAAGAAGAGTGATGATTTGAAGACTAAGAAGAAGAAGAAACAGAGTGTTTCTAGGGTTTGTAGTAGAGGACATTGGAGGATCTCTGAAGATACTCAGCTTATGGAGCTTGTTTCGGTTTACGGTCCTCAAAACTGGAACCACATTGCAGAGAGTATGCAAGGAAGAACAGGTAACGACAAAAATTGAAATCTTTAATCTTCCCTTAGCTAATTCCGGAACATGAAACTTACAATGTTTTTTCTTGCTTCTTTGTGTTTTGTCTTAAAGGAAAGAGCTGCAGATTGAGGTGGTTTAACCAGTTAGATCCGAGGATTAACAAGAGAGCTTTCAGTGATGAAGAAGAAGAGAGACTACTTGCTGCTCATAGAGCTTTTGGTAACAAATGGGCTATGATTGCTAAGCTTTTCAATGGAAGAACAGATAATGCCTTGAAGAATCATTGGCATGTTCTCATGGCAAGGAAGATGAGACAGCAATCAAGTTCTTACGTCCAAAGATTCAATGGTTCTGCTCATGAATCTAACACAGATCACAAAATCTTCAATCTTTCTCCTGGTTTGTCTCTTCTTACCTTACACATATGCATTGAGTTTAACTCTGTTATTGTAATGAGATACTTTCGATATTTATCACTCAGGAACAATGAACTTATGGTTTGGTCTCAAAAGTAGTCAGATTGCAAGTTTGGTGAGTCTTTAAGTTTCATGGTTCTGTGTGTTCTTGCAGGTAATGTAGATGATGATGAAGATGTGAATCTGAAAAAGTGCAGCTGGGAAATGCTAAAAGAGGGAACTACTAACCTGAAAGCTCAGTATCTCCAAGAAGAATATAGTTCTTCACGCATGCCGATGCAGGGTCCACATCATCACTACTCAACCTTCCCTGCAGATTCCTTGGCACTGACACTGCATGTCTCCATCCAGGAACCATCATCATCATCGTCATTATCACTGCCATCATCATCAACAACTGGAGAACATACAATGGTGACCAGATATTTTGAGACCATTAAACCTCCAGCATTTATAGATTTTCTAGGAGTTGGTCACTAAAGCTCTAACATTTAGAGTGGGAACTAATCAAGAAGTTGCTTACTCCTGTCATTATTATCAAAGTCTCTGACTTTTCTTTTGTTAGCCATTAACATGACAAGCTAAAGACATCAAGTATCTTTTCTTTTCTGATTCAAAGTTTTAAATCAGTATTACAAAATCAATAACCAGCACAAAATTATCTCAAGTAGTGGTGGCTCTAACGGTCTAACCCGAGGTAAAGAATCGAGAACCAAATAAACTATAGCAATACTCTCATGTGTTTTGAATGGTATCAGCCATTGCTTCTTCGAGTTCTTCCATCGTAAGAAGCCTCGTAGTCTTCAAATATCCTCCTTTCGCATAGGAATCAATATCTTCAAGGTTCACTTGCTTCAATGTGAATTGGTTCCTTACAGCTTTTACTGTCTTCTCAACAAAATCTGATCTTTCAATGTAATCCTTCATTCTACACACGAAATCTGTGTGATCTCTTTCCTGCAATGTACCAAAGAGTTTTGGATCAAGTAATCAATTAGAAGACGTTTAGATCAAGATGAAACAAGGAACATACCAACCGGTACTGTGGCACTCTCGAAGGCAGCTTAAGGTAAGCCATGTTTCTCACATCATAGTCCCATAGAAATGAAGTATGGTGAATCCATCTATTCTTAATTATCGATTGAGCATTCCCACCGAACTTACGATCACCAAACACATAATCTGCAAATCCAAATGACATTAAAACATTTTCATTGTGGACAAAGAAGAAGAATCAAGCCTGAGTACACACACACACACACACACACCATTCTCACGTAGTTGGAAACCATTAACACTCTTAAACACTTCATCATACAACGAACCACTCCAAGCCATAACAGAACGAGGATAAGGCTGAACATTTGGTACATCATCCTTGTTACAAATCAAACTCACAAACAAAGTACTCTTATCCACAATCACAGTTCCTCCTCCCGTAAATCGTTTAATCACCGGTATTCGATCTTCCATAACTGGTCCAACCTCAAGAAGCTGAGAAGGCTTCCTATAAACAACAACACACAAAAGTTAACATTTTGCGCAAACGATTTCGAATAGAATTGATGAAAAGATGATTCATTCTTTACCCTGACATTCCCATCACAATGGTAGGAACATTGGTTCCATCATTAACAATGCACCAATTATCAGAAGATGTTCTAAGAAGCCTTTCTTCTAAATGAAGTTGCTCCAAAATTGGTGTACCTTTAAGTCTAACCAAATTCATCAACGGAAGTCTCAAATCCTTTGCTCTACTTAAACTCATCTTAACCTGAGCCCTTCATCAAAACAGAGACTTTTCAATTTCTACAAATAACCAAACTTTAATCTCGTTCTTCAAAAACCCACAAAGACCCTGGACACTAAAACCAGACAAATCTCGAAATTTCGAATCTTTGGTCGGATTTGTGTTATCAAATCTCGATTCCAATAAGAAGAGAAGCTTACCTGAAATCAGATTCCGGTGACGGTACGATCTCCGACTTCAATGGAACTGGAGAATTCTGTATTACAGCTGTGAAAGCCTCTAGCTTGACCAGAAGCTTTATCGGTTTCTCGAAAAAACCCTTATGCGCGCAAGGTGTTCGATGTAATGCCACAAAGAGAATGTGTTTTATAAAGATCGATAGTTATTAGATTTATGAATAGATTGATACCCAGTTTAGGAATCAAGCATATATGATTAGAGAATTAATTATCTGATTAGTTTTTATCTTAAACACACGAAAACACTTTGTGCATGGAAAGTGTTCGATTAAATACCACAAAGAGACATGGTTTAATGAAGTATTAACATTAGATTAAAGAATGAATGTCATTACAAAACTTTTTGGTTCAATAAAAGCTAGTCTCCATGAATTTAACAAACTCGTTAAAATCGATTTTTCCATCTTTGTTCCCATCTAATGACCTAATCATTACCAAACAATTGTCTAAGTAAGATCCTTGTTTAAACCCTAAGATTGTCAAAACTCTCTGTAACTCTATAGCATCAATGAAACCATCTTTGTTTTCGTCAAACACATCAAAAGCTTGTTTGACTTCTTCCAAACTCGCTTCTTTCTCTTCGAACAAACTCGAGACTTCTTTTGCACTGTATTGTTCTTGAAGCTGATCATCGTTGTAAAAAAGCCCTAAGCTTCTCATAACCATCTCTGCCTCTTCTCTAGAAATATCAATATCATCATCATCATCATCATCATCATCATCATCATCATCATCATCATCTTCTTGTTTGGTCAAAGTCTCTTGTTGGTCTTTGTTGTTCTTTTTGTCGAAAACGCGTTGATGATGTTGAAGAAGAGGGACGAATCTTGATAAAAAGATACGTGTAGAAGAAACCCATCTGCAAAAACTTATGAGGAAAAAATTGAACAGAGCAAACAAAGGTAGAGAAGAAGAAGAAGATTTCGACTCCATGGTTATGTTTTGTTATGAATGATATATAGAATTTGTGTTTGTTTGTTGATATATATACAAGATTTGAGATTTTCAAGTGTTGGTGCAAGGAAAGTGGTAGGGCAAGTAGAGACAAAAGACAGAGTCCTTGTTTGAAAAGAAATTGGAAATAGGAAGTTTCTTTAGTTTCTTCTTAACGTTGTTGGAATTGTTAAGAGTTTTTTTGGTCTTATTTGGAGGAAAGTTTGGTCGGCTTGACGTGTTTTTTATTTATTTAGTTATTAATAACTAAGATATTTTGTATGTCTTCATTGGTTGGATATATTATTGTGTTAAATAATATAGACTTTTGTTATTTCGAATTCAAATATCTTATTTATTAAATGGAAAACTTGAGAGACCAAGACTTTGAATTGACTGAAGACTTTTTGACTTTTTGTACATTTATTTCAATCCTAATTTGACTGGGCTTATGAACGTAGTTAGATGATAACTAGGTTAGAAATCGCGGGTTGCATGAAATTAAATGTATGCTTATTATACTGATTTAATTAGTTTAGTTAAAATACATAGACAAATTGAAAATACATAAGTGGATCATCTATAAAATTATTTTATTTTTGAAATATTTTGTTTCTCAAATTAGATATATGAATTCAACTAGTGATTAGTGAAAATATGGTTGTAAACGTTGTAGTGGTAATGAACAACATGATTTCATGGTCAAATATAATAGTATTTTAGATAAAATGTTCAATCTATATCGGCCATGATATTAACAGATCAAATACAAAAAGAATGTGAACCTAATTCCTATTCATGCATAACATTATTATTGCGATTTCAAAACTCTAATTGACGGCTGGCGTTTTTTTTTTTTTATATGTCAATATTGTTATAACCATCATTTTTTTTCTTAAAACTTAGAATGCTTTAAATCCATCATTTATCTGAGTTCTTATACAAAAAGTATGGCTGGGCGTTCGAGTATTGCTATCGGTTCTGATTCGGTTTCATTCGGTTCCAGCTATTAGATTTTTTTTTAAATTTTGGTTCGGTTTTGGTTGTTCCAGTTCTGAAATTTTATGATTTATTAAAGTATTTTCTTTTGAATAGTTCTAATATGTTTTGTTTTTTGGTGTCTTAAGTCTTTCGTTTAGTTTTCGTTTGAATCATTTGTCGTATTGCAGTTTTTTTTACGTTTTTTTTTCTCTTGTTTTAATTTGAGTCTATTACATATACTAGGTGTTTGTGAGAGATTTGGATGTTTTGATGCGTTATTGGACTTGTTTGGCCTAAAACGATCGATCAGGAGTTTGTAGATCAAAATGTGTTGGTGACCAGTAGTCGTAGATCGATTGATCCGAAAAGTGACAACGAGACGAAGAGTACCATCAATAGTTAGGGATCGATCAATGAAGTTTTATATTAAAAAAAAAAGAAAAAGAAGCTATATTTTAGAATAATTGATGTAACATATTTTATAGTAGCAATTAAAAACATTCACACTAAATTACCGGATAACTAACTATTAAAAACTAACAGAAATTAAGCATAAATATATGGATTGGTTAGCTATGTACCAGCACGTTTTGATGATAGATGCATGTAAAGAACTTAGTTAAACAAACCTACACAAAGTGGTAAAATAAATTACATGAGATTGTAAACAATGGGTTGAAAAATCAAACAACTCAATAGAAGAGTTTTAGATGGGTTCTATTATAGAGATTTGACATTAGAGTGACGATTTTATCTGGACAAATTATGGGTAAACCCATTCTTAATGCTGCTTACACAGTCGACCCAAAGATATTTATTTAAGTATTTTGAAGCAAATTTCGTTAAGCTTTCATCCTTATTGTTGTTTTCTTTTCTGAATCCTTTTGGATGTTTAAATCATTACCACAGCCTATATTAGTTTTCATGGAAACCTTTTATGTTGAATGCTTTTTGGTATGCGGAAGTAGTGGTTGCAGAAAAACAATGTTGCTTACACAGTAATTAGAAATTACATTTATGTACTCAAAAAAATTTAATAGTCTATTGCTAATCCAATATCTATTTCCCATGTTTAGTGAAGCAAATGTTGTTATTCTGTAACTCTATATATGATACCATTATTTGTTAATGAATATATAAATCTTTATGGGACCCAGAAAATTATATAGATTTTAAAATCAGACATGTGGATTTTGAAATACAAAAGTTTAACTTTGGATTTGAATCTTTGTATTTTCGGATTTTCAAATCTAGTAATAAATCATTAACAAGATAACATTGAATTTCAACTAGTATTTGTAAATTATTAAATAGATAAATTCCCGTAAAAGTTTTTAAATCTATGATCTATATAACATATTTATTTAGATTTGTGTATTAATTAAAATTTATGACCTAATAAACCGCAGATAAGGCTATAGCAAAATTGATTGAATAAATTTATTTATTTTGGGAAAAAATATAGGACCTATGGATGAAAAATGAGATATAGATTGGAAATGGAAACAAAGAAGAGGAGATAAAAGAGTAATTTTTACAAATTTCTCTCTCTCTTTTTTCACTTTTCTTACAATATCTTCTTATCATGTCTCAACCAATTATAATTAATCTCCTACGTGTGCGGTCTTCGGGCCACATGTTTACATCACTATTCATGTTCTTCTTTGCAAGCTCTTCTATAAATGAGCGTCAATATATATAGTGGAGCCTTTTAATCTAAGTATACGAGTTTATTTGTGGTTGTAGCAAAATATATAATAGAAATGAGACACTCTTCTCCCGCTGTATACATTCATCTGGTAATAACTCGAACATGTGCATGCGTTTCTTCTCATGAAGGAACAGTTTCTTTTAGGTACATTCTTAAGGGTATATATATAAAAACGTGATAGTGTGTCATGTGTTATGTATAGGTGCAACACATGATAGAGACATGTTTGACCTTTAACATGAGCAAAGAGGAATGCATGGAAGCTCTCTCAGAGAATGCAAACATCAATCCCATCATCACGTCCACTGGTTTGGACCTCTCTTATCATATTTTCCATACATTTGATGCATTTTACTCGATCATTCCAATGTTTTTTGGCACTGGTCACCGTTATATTTTTGAATATGTCTCGGCTTTCCACAAGTTATATATAAACTCTTAGTCTTTTAATACGCTACATGATAGAGTTAACCATCGATAATCTTATAGCTTTTTTGTTTATGTTTATTTTATGTATGTTGACGAATGGTCTCGATTATCTCGTATAAGTATTCTACGGCCTCGGAGATTAATTGTAGTGTTATTTGTTGTTTATGTTGTCACTGTCAATGAATTAAAACTAGTTTGGAAGGAGCTGGTTAAAGAGAACAAGGACTTCTTTGAGACGTACGAGCAGAAGCTTATGAAAAAGGAATCAATGTCGGAGGAGGAGACAAACCAATTAATTCAGAACATCATCTCTTTGTGATGATTAAAAGTCTTATATTCTATCCATATGTGATTCTTCCTTAAGAACATCTCTTTGTGATGCATACATACCCCATATGTTATGAATAAGCTATGTGTCGATCTCGTAGTATTATTGCTCTAAAAATCTTATGTGTCGATCTCATAGCTGTCTAGCTCCGAAACTGATCCATTGATCTCAAAATTTTAATCCAAACATTTTATCTTTTGGAAGGTAATTATAGCTTTGGCATTGACTAAGAAAATGAAAAACAATAACACTTCATATCTAAAATTAGAGAATATAATTTAACCTTATCCGGGAAAGAAAATTAAACAGATTACAGTACATATATTTAAACATCTCTTGTGATGCATATCTCATATATTAATGAATAAGCTATGTGTCGATCTCATAGTATTATTGCTCTATAAATCTTATGTGTCAAAATCTCATAGCTATTCTAGCTCCAAAGGTTCAAAATCTGAAATACTACGATACATGTAATATATATATATATATATATATATATATATATATATATTTATGTTACTTAAATCAGTGATGTATTTATTTCGTTTTATCTGTAAAATGATTAAATACGGTACACAAAATACTAGAATATATTTATTATATATAACCAACACGGGTTTTTAACATTTAACGTTAGTTCTTAATTTGATTATAGAACTGATGGCAAATTGTACTAATTTTCTAACAGTTATTGAAAATGATTAAAGAAAAAGTCACTGCGGGCTATTTCAATAAGCTTCGTATAATAATTTGGTCATGTATTTAATTAATATTTGAATGATATTATATGTATAAGAATATAGTATTGATACTAATACAAATAGAAGCGTTTAACATAATCAGTAAATAAAACTAATAAAAATGTTGGATGCTTTGTTGATGTAAATTTGGTTTTATTATAATACAATCTTTATCTGTTAATAGATACTTCTTATGTTAATATAGAATAAATGTTAGGTCGATCTTCATCTTCTTATTCGACAGATTAATTGTTTCATAATTTTTTTTTATTTAATAGGATTTTAAAAGAAATTCATTTGTGTGCGATATGTATATATAACACTAGTGACAAAATCGTTAAATATTGTAATAACGATTGACTCTCCGAAGATGAAACGTTAACATGACAATCAACACCTTAAAAGTGTTAAAAGTCTTTCCTGTGTGGACACATCAGTTTTTTCAGTGAACCTCAGCTTGATACCTCTGCAAAATTAACAATCAATTAAAACATTTCGATTAATATAGCTCATTTACTTCAACCAATAAAAACATACTATTTTTCTATATCATCTCATCAATTTAACAAAATTAAAATTAGACATGGGCTTACCCCAACTAAATTACTTTCAAAACTAAAATCTATATAAAAATATGGGCCTAAACTTCCTAATCTAAAAACTTAGGCCTAGACAAATAAAACGAATCTAATATACCGAACCAAAACCAATGAAAAAAAACTCAAACCAAACAGAACCAAAAATTTGAAAATAACCGAATATATATTAAATTCTATAACCGAAAGAACCGAAACAGAATGGATAGAAACTGAAATATTTTGGGTAACCGAAAATATCCTAAATATAATTATACTTTCAAAAATATTAGTTCTTTCTAGACTAAATAATTAAAAGATATAGATAATAGTAATATCCGAGAATATTCAAAGAAAAATAACTGAATTTATAGTAAATTTCAAAACCGAAAGAACCGGAACAGAACAAAAATTTCAAAATATACGAATGACACTAAACTTTATAACCGAAGGAATAAATAACCGAATGAATACCTACCGAAACTGAACAGATAACCGAATGCCGATGACTAAGAAAATTTATCTAAGGGCCTGACTGGTTGAAACGCAGTGGTTACAGTTGTGATTGCGAGAGTTTACGGAATCAGAAGGTTGCGGTTTTAAGCGTTATAATTTAAACGACTGGTTTAGCGGTTAAAAATTTGTGCATTTGCGAGAGCTTTATGACTGGTTAACGGATTTACGTTTATGGTAGAAAAATTACGGGTGTATGTTTTTTGCAGAAAAATTACGGGCTTACGTTTTTTGCATAAAAATTACGAGTTTACATTTTTTTGGCGGGAAAATTACAGGTTTACGTTTTTGGCGGGAAAATTACGGGTTTACTATTTTGGCGAGAAAATTACAAGTTTACTATTTTGGCGGAAAAATTACGGGTTTACTTTTTGGGGAAAAATTAAGAGGTATGTTTTGGCGGGAAAATTACGACTTTATGATAATATTATTATCATGATGATAGCTATTATGACTATGATATATTTATATGATGATGATGATGATGGTGATAGTAGTATGATATTATGAGAGGGTAATAATGATTAAAGGCCTCGCTGATTTAAACATAGCGTTTGCGGTTATGAATAAAAGTGTCTGCGGAAGCAGACGGTTGCGGTTTCAAGCGTTATGAAATATTTTGAACCACTGGTTTAATGGTTAAAAATTGAAGCGTTTTCTAGAGTTTTATAACTGGTTAACCAGCAGGTGGTTTTACGGTAAAATGAAAAATAACAAAAAATAATAATATATAATTATACAAAGTATAAAAATACCAAAATATTATATTATTATGATAAAATGTGAAATTTAAATATAACTAATAATAAAATAAAATTCTTCCTAATTATTCAAACTAATTAAATTTTATACTCAAATATGCATTTGATTCATAAAACAAATCACTAAGTAATATGCAAATTACAAAAAGAAGAAGATGACAAACTAAAAAAAATATTTTCAATTTTGTATCTTCCGGATTAATAATATTATTATAATACTTAGTTAGTATCTTATCATTTTTCAGTTTGGTTTGATGCTATGATTATAATGGAGAAAAAAACTAGCGTTTAAGATAAATCACCAATATATATGGAAGTTTTGGAAAAGAACCTTACGCTGAAAAATGTTACAAATGACATTGTTGATGTAATATGTAAACAAGCAAAAAAAGGTTACAACTAAGATGTCATTTTTGTTCTTCAACATATGAATCAAATATGCATGTGGAAAACATTAAAATCAAAGATGATAACTCCGTATAACATATTCTTAAGAATCTAAAATAACTTTAACCCCATTAGAATTAGCACATAGTGATTTTTAACTCTTTTTACTTTTGTTTATTGACTCTTCTATATAAATGTTCGTAAAGCAAAAAATTAGCTTCTAAAACTTATAAAGGCTATATGTATTACTAAAAAAAATTTTAACAAATGCATTGTGTTTACAATCACTTTCAAATGAATCTTTTTATTCTACATATATATGACAAATGACATTTAATACCTACATAAAGCTTAACAAATTACATTAAAAAAAAACCCGCGACTTGGCGCGGGTTTCGCCCTAGTCTCGTTAATAACACATGAACTTAAAGATATTTTAAGAAATATTTTCAATTAGTATATAAGGAATATACAAAATTAAAGATAATTTAGCCTTATCAAACAAGAATGTTAAACATATTACCTATATTTCTTATATACTATTAAGTATAAATTAAGAAATACAATAAATTTATTAGAAATGTTTAAAACTTAAATGGTATGATATCTTAATATATATATAATTAGTAAATGCATGTTATATAGAATGTGTAAGATTAAACTTTTCTTTTAAAAAATATTGATTACTATATAGAATTTAGATATCGTAAAAAAAATTCTTTATTTCTCACACCTGCCTACTTAGACTGGTCTTATCTAATAAAATTATTAACCGTCTGCAGATTTAGTGTTATGAGATATTTAAAAGATTTATGAAAACAATCCCAAGTTCTGTAACAATGTAAGACTAAATTCAATTATGGCTCGATGTTTCAAGGTGTTATGCATTCTAATTGAAGAATGAGATGATATTGAATCCAAATGAAACTTTTCAAATGTTATTACTATACAATTGTTTTTTTTATTATAATATGTAGCGTAAGCCGAATTGTTTTAAAATAAGTTAATTTTTTTTTATCTATTTTAAAAATAAATTAAAATTCTATTTTTGGTGTATACACTATTCTTGAACATTGTTCGTTTGGAATCGGAGAGAAAAATGGAATGAATTTTTGGCATGCAATTGGCTTCGGCGTCTAAAACTTCTTTGCAACAAGTCCAACCTAAATTACCGAATTTTTCCGTGAAAATGGATTGAGAAATCTCTGCAGTGTATTCATGAATATCCATCACGGATGACCAACATTTATTTATATCAAGTAATCTTGGCATACCAGGAATCCGTTAGAACGGAAATGGAAAAGGAAACGGAGCCGGAAACTGGGGAACTAAGCATTTATAGAAACTTTGATGCATAACACCGTTAGGAGTGAAAACACATTTTTGATAGACATAATGAAATTGAGTAAATTGAGTATTGTTTTTTTTTTTAATTGTTGAATAACAAGAAGATATCCTTGCTTATTTATATGGAATGAAATGTGAAAATCTGATACTAATTTACTTAATTTCACATTTTTGAATACTTTAATTAGGTATTTGATCAGCCGTTTTATAAATCATATATATGAAAGTTGGCCAACACTCTCCATATGAGTGACATATCATCACACAAGAAAATGACATATGTCATTCTACATTAATTAAATTAAAAAACTAGCAAAACTAATTGAGAAAAAAATAAAATAAAACCAATAATCAAAACTAATTAATAGTCATACAAGACATTAGACATACCAAAAAAATAACAACATGAGACTCTATATGACTATATGGTAGGGATGAGAATTACATTGTTGACTTAAATTACTAGCATATCAAGATGTGATTGTGTACTAGATGACGAGAGAATATATGGAATAAAGAATTGTTTGTTACAATTAATTTAGACAAGTTTCAAAACACATAAATAATATAACTACATACATTGTATCAGTATATCATATATTGTTGTAGTATGTGATCATGATAGTGAAATATTAGAATAATAAATATATAAATATTCATATTGTAGTAGAATTGATATTTCGAGTTATAGATGAATCTAATCATAAAAAATAATAATTATATTAAATAGATGAATTTATCAAAATGAACATCAAAATCAACAAAAAATCATAATCATATTTTTCGATAATTTTAAAAACAAAAACCCATGCTACGCATGGGTGTTCATCTAGTTTAAATAAAAGTTGAAATTCCAAGTGTGAAACAAGCAACATTAACTAAGAAATATTGAATACAAAGATAAAATAAATGTATAACAGCTTCACATAATTAATCAATCACCGATACATATCTCCAAAAAAAAATAAATAAATTGATTTCTAATATTTTATTCGAGAAAATTATTTGATTTGATTTAAAGGTATGGTTTGTAAAAGTTCTATACTTGAACCTACAACACAAGGAATCTATTATCTCTTTGCCAAACTGTCCACTCTTAAGAGTTCGAAAAGTGACACAAGAGAAATTCCAAGCATGGTGTATACATAGAAAGAAAGGTTAAAACCTAAGCTCTTATGGAATACTCTTGGGTTTTTATGAAATCTGATGATAATTGATAACGATAGTTTTTCAACCACTAAAAGCAAGTGAACACATCTATTAACTTGGATTGAACATTTTAGAACATTCTCTATAAAAGAGAAAGATGGTAAGGTTTTTTCCATATAAGAGAATAGTGAATTAAGCAATATCTTTTGCTTTTTGGCAAAAAAAAAAACAAAAAACAATATCTTTTGCATAGTTAAAAAACAGGCCATACCCAAATTAAAAACAAGAACCAAAAAAATGGAAAATTGGGTTAGAATCCAAAACCATGTAGCACACTTTGGCATGGTTCACCAAGAAACAAAATGAGGATTGTTTTACATGAAAATGTTTGTTTTTAATAATTTGATTCTAATAGATTTAACATATTTTTGAAACGACAAAAATAGGAAATTTTGTCTCGGATCCAATTTCTTCATTTTCAATATTTCGCTATATGGATATAGCTTTTCTAGATATCCAAATTTTGGAACGTTTCATATCAAATCAAATTATAAACTAGTATAATACAATTTGTAACTAAAACTACAACATATATACTTAACATCATATCACGCCGCACATAGTACAAGTAAACTATCTACTTGTAGAATATTTCTTGGTGACTAAATTAAAGATAATGATACATCAAATAAATTAAAATAAATTGCGGCATGGTCATGGGGATCTGCATCACTCACAAAATTGCGGATGCAACCACCATCTCGACTTCATTCAGTCTTTGGGTAGCTATGGCTCGAAGAGAGGCTTGCAACACAGTGGACGGCTCCAAGTTTTCCGTAGTAAATTTCTACCCACCAGAAAATGGATGAACATGCCAATAAGAAAACCATAAGAGATTCATGGTCGATGCATCCAAGTGGAAAGAGCTTGGAGCTCAGAACCAAATCTGCTAGTAAAGACGTTGGCATATATGATATATCCATCAAACCCGCTCTAACTTAAGCCCCAAGAGACCTTCCCTTCGCCAAAAAGCCTTATCGGAAATGTTATGTTCTCTTATGTGGTCGAGATGTAGAAGTTAAAATTGAAGAGGCTGTTAGAGACTTACCAAGAAAGGGATAGGACTTACTAATTGTTATCCAAGTCTATTGTGGGTTGTCTTCGGTAATCGGTTCTAAACTAGCAAATTTTATGCTTGCTAACTATTCGTAGTTGAGCTATGAGACTACCATGTTGGATGGGGACCTCCGGTTTGGGTTGTCGGCAATGTGGCTCTCACGTTAGACAAGGACAGCCAAGGAATTGAAACGTTGGTCACATTGCATAAAGAGAATATGTTGTCTTTCGACCAGAACCCATAACTCCTTGCATTTGCTTCCTAGTTCCTTGGTCTAATTTTTAAATCTAACTGCCTATATTAATATAAATCTCCTCATTGGTATAGATATATTAAATTATAATTAAGAAATATATAAATCTTAGTATAAATAAAAATATTAAATCTGAAAGTCCACTAATCCCGTGGTCTCAAGAGTTTGAAAATTTCTAGATCAACTTTTTACCCATTCTTGCGAATAGTAAAATTTCCATAATTGTCGCCAAAACATTCTCCAATTATGCTAATATAGGAAACCCATTTTCTACTATCTTATATATATATATATATATATTGAAAATATAAGAATAATTTAAAATGCAACAACAACTATAGATTTCATTGGAACACTTCAGAACCATGAAACTTTTTGCTATTATTTTGACCTTATATATTCCACCAAATTCTCGATGGTGAAAGGGTCAATATTTCTAAACATAGAAAACTTAACATGACTATAAAAGCAGCCAAAGAATTCCATTATTATTCATTCATTCTTCAGTCTCTCTTCCTCAAAAAAAAAAAAAAAAAAAAAAGTTTAAAACAAAAACTAAAAAAATAGAATAATGGCAAGAGTTCAACTATTGTTATGCTTCACCATTCTATTTGCATCTGTGACCCTTCTTGACCTAGTATCAGCACACCTGAAATTTAAGCCATCTTTGCCTCAAATCGAAGATCCAAAGACGGTGAAGGATGTAGAGCCTTACACCGTTAAAGTAGTAATGGTCTTTGTGGCCGACCTCGAGAAGGAATGTCCCAAGACAAACAAGTTCAAGGCCTTCTTTGAGAAACTTAGAGGATTCGCCAAGTATGTTTGCCCAATAAGAAGGATTGGCCAAGTAGATTACGACCGGGACATGAAGGCCAAAGCCGGGGGTATCTTCAAGGCCATATCTTCTTTTGCGATTGGAAAGGTAACTTCTTCTTCAAGGTAGAAAAATTATGGCTAATTAATAGACTAATTTATTTACTACATCATGCAAATATATCTAACAGATTAGGGAGGAAATTCAAGAGGAAAAACAGGAGGCTATTGATACCTTTAGGTTCATGAAATCTGTCGCGGCTAAAATTATGGGAGGTCGTAAGAAAGAGGAGAATGAAGAAACCATGACACTAACAGCTGAACAACAAAAGGAAATCAAAGAAGGAATCTTGAAATGGGAAACCATTATTACTCGGATCACAAACACAATGGTATCGAGCACATCAACCTCTGCTTCTTCCAGTGAAGAGTCTAGTGTTGGGAAAGAAAGTGAGACTTCCGCTAAAGGTGAAAGTGAGACTTCCGCTAAGAATGAAAGTAAGACTTCCGCTAAAGGCGAAAGTGAGACTTCCGCTAAAGGTGAGAGTAAGACTTCCGCTAAAGGAGAAAGTGAGACTTCCGCTAAAGGTGAAAGTGAGACTTCCGCTAAAGGTGAAAGTGAGACTTCTTCTTCAAAAACTGCCGAAGCTAGTCAGAGCAGCAGTTTAACAGTGACACAAGTGGAGGAAGAGACGTCAAAAGATGTTTCGACATTCATAATGAACCTCGAAAAGAAGTGTCCACAAAAGGAGGAATTCAAGGTCTTCTTCGAGCAACTTAAGGGTACGATGATTGCTCCCCGAAAAGAAAGAAAAGGTTTGTTCTCTAGGATTAAAACTGCTGCTGGGAAAATATCTGGTGCCATGCAAGTTATGAGGTCAAGAATTGGAAGCAAATCAGCAGAGGTAACTTTATAATAATTCAACTTTACTATAAAAATTGATGCAATAACTTCATTATAATTCATTTCCATAATTCTTTGTTTGTTTGTTTGTGGTATATTCATAGGTAAAGAAGAATATGGAAGCTTACCAAGAACAAGTGATGAAGACTCTCGAAGAGTTAGATACCATCCACGCTCAAATTGTGAGTCAGAACAAAGGCAAGGCTTCTTTGACATGCACACCCACACAACAAGTACAGATTAAGCAGACAATCACCAAATGGGAACAAGTCACAACCCAATTCGTTGAGGTTGCAGCTCAGAGTGAGTCGTCTGCATCTTCGTCTTCTTCCTCTTCCTCTTCTTCCTCTTCTTCCGGCAAGATGCAAGCAAAGTAAACTTGAAAGACAATAACTCACAAAATGCCGTAATATTATAACAACTAGCGAATAATTAAAGTTTTTTTTCTTCTTGTAAATAAAACCAAGATATGTATAGGCTAGGCATAGATATATCGACCGGCCTATGCAAAGAATAATTTTGTAAACATAAATAGAGATTGAAAGTTCCTATTCATAAGTGAATGAGATAACTAAAAGAATATTTTTGATATTTTTGGGTTGCTTAACATCTGTTTTTAGTGCATATAAGACACACGACATAACAACTTTTAACGAAGTTTCACAACGTATATACATCCTCAAACTTTTTGTTGATAATATTTTTTAAAAACACAATTACGGTTTATGGTTATTGTTCATCGTAGGATTTACACGACTATAAGAATCTTTCTTAATTTTGCGCTCAAAATATTTTCAATACAAACTGAACTCCCCAAGATTAACAAGATTAAAAATAGTTGTTAAAAACATAAATTAGCAAATGGTTAAGATATTGGTGACATGTGTTTGATTCGGTGTGGTTGGCATGGCCATTAATCAAGAGAGGTAACTAATATTAATCTGAGGTTTAAGGTTTCACAAAAGCATTGAGTTTTCTTGATAACTTACTATTAGAGACAACTTGGGGAATAAGACATGTATCTTGTGGACCAAGTATAATACATACATTCTTATATATCAAGGTTTTGTTGAAGAACAAAACCATCAACAAAACCATCTCCACGTTCTTTTTCCTTTCATTTTCGAAAATTCATCTCTTTCTAGTTGTTTTGACTTCTCACCAACTCAACACCACCACAATGTTTCTTTCCCACCACCGTCAACACCTTCTCTTGATCACCTGATTGCTTCTTACCTGTTTACCCTCTTCTTCTGTTAGAATCCTTGACAACCTCTTGATTCTTGTTCACATATTTTTCATGAGAGTTTGAATCTTTCGTAACCTCTTGATTCATCTTCCATTCGAGCAAAAAAAAAAAAAAATACCCACCGTGAACAACCATATAAGTTGCCATAAGTCGTCCTTTTAACCCATGCATGAGATCTCCGAATTGTCCTTTAAAGGTTCAATAAAGTTTTCAAGGTCAGCACTTAATATTTTGTTACGTTTCTTCCTTCCAGTTCCTGCTTAAGTATAAGGACGGGCAGTAAGACCGCCCCGTATCCACAAATTTAAAGAGCAATTTTTTTTTTTTTTTGTATATACGAAAGGGCACAAAAAAAATTTATATATGTACAAAGACACAAAAAAAAATATAGCTATAAAAAGGCACATTAAAAAAATTTCTATATATAAAAGGAGTACCAAAAAAAATTTATATATGTAAAAGGAGCACAAAAAAAAATTGTATATGTAAAAAGAGGACAAATTATTAATGTTAGTGGGATATTTTTTAAATTTGCCCAGAAGCATTTGAAATGTATGAGCCAACATTGCTTGCTTCCACTGGTTTTATTATGAAATAAAATGATGTTAAGTTGAGTTTCTTGATCAACCATGGAAGGTTGTTTGTGAAAACAGTTCAGTTTTGTCTATTTGATTTCAGTTATGAGTGAGCTAAAACAGTTTATCTAAAGGTTCGGCTTGGGCTATGAATGATCTAGAGCTACCACTAATTAGCAAAAAGATTTTCTCCAAAACATAAAGTTTTTTAATTGGTTTTGAGTTGCCTGAATTTTCATCCCTATACAAGTTGCAATTTCAAATTTTTATCATAAACTTTTTGCCACTTAAGAAACCACCCAACAAAATTTTAATCTCGATAAAACTACATGTGTTTTCGGTTTTATTCTTAAAACTGTGCTTCCAAATGAACCGATCAGTTAACCGGTAATAATTCATCCGATTTGACTTACCCAATATTTAACCAAAATTAATCCGATTTTGACTCTATTTTAACCCAAAAAAAAATTAAAAGAATATCTTCTCTACAATAAGATATCTTTTTATTTATTTTTTTAGTTTTGATAAACAATTAAAGATAAGAACCTATAACTTAATTTTACCAAAAAAAATAATATGAAAAATATACCACGAATTTCTTTTGTTTTAAGCTATTGGTAATATAAGAACATATACATTTTCCTTTTGACAATCATTTTTTTTTCTTTAAATCTAAAGCTATGTTTCTTTTGAAACAAAACATACATTTTTCGGTAATCATAAATATGACCTTTGACTACTTGTTAACTGATAGGTTCAGTTGGAGGTATAGTTTTAAGAACAAATCCAAAAATACGTGTAGTTTTATGAGTTTAAAGTTTTTTTGGTGGTTTTTTAATTGACAAAAAGTTTGGAGTGGAAAACTGAGATTGTAACTAGTATTGAGCTGAAAATTCAGGCAACCATAGATTTTCCCTTAATAAGTTACTTAAAACTTAAAAATGAACTAGAATGATTTTCATGATTGTTACAAGAACTAGATGATGATCATGATTGTTGTAAACTTCAAGATTTTTGAAAACCCATATGAACTATAATTTCAAACCTTTAAGAATAACACAAAGGTAATTTTTTTTTTTAGCATAAGATTATTCCACTAAGATTAACCAATAAAATGAAACAATCATGTCTAAAATTGGAAATAGAGTAAAATTTATTAATAAGAAACAACAATCATCGGAAAAAACTCGTAAATATGTCTTAGGATCGGAGTTCTCTTGGGATTCTAGATCATCAACGTAGACCAGCATCCCGTGTTCTTCATCCAATTCTCGGCCATTTTGAGAGTGTCACTTTGCGTCTTCTCTTCATCGGCTCGTTTCAAATTCTCTTTCATTTCCCTCTCTTTTCGAGCTCTAAGGCTCTCACCAGCGGAAGTCGCGGTCAGATTTTCTTTGAAAAGTTTATGAAGATCCCGCTGAAACCCTTCGTAGACATGTATACTGCAGTACCCAAAGATAACTAATATCGTTTTTTTTTTTTCTTTCATATTCCACTTATTGTAAGCTATAGTGATAAACTTATTTAACCTTTATAATATTTTTACTAATAATTAATTACCCAATCGATTTAACTAAATTTCTTTGTTTTATGAAACGAGAATCTTAGCCACAAATATTTGGTAGAATAAATATTATCACAATCTATACTATTACATGTTGTGTCACATAAACTAAGTATCATTACACACATACAAAAAAACAATACACATTTTATGCACATATGAATCTGCCCGATACTTGAAGTTATTTTTCTTCATTAAAATTCCGACTATTATATCAATCAAAGACTATTTTACAAAAATAAAACGAAATTCTAATAACTCTTTCCGGTGGAATTAAATTCTTGTTAGCCGACAAAAAAAAAAAAAAAATCTTGTTACGATTACAATTATCTTGATCATGTTAATCATAATTTTGCATTTGTCAAATTAAAATAGATATTTTCATGGATTTCATTTGTAATGGGCCTTAGGCCCGATTAAATCAAAAAGGGTTTATTCAAAATCTCAGAGAGCCTCTATTCTAATTTTGCAAGTGAAAAACTTTAACTCTTTTTTTTTTCGTTTTTGGGATTTGCCAACTTCGATTTCTTTGGTTGGGATTTGTTTATACGTTTCCTTCGATTTCGCTCGAGCTTCGATCTGAAAAGCTTCGAGCTTTTAGACAAATCCATGGATTCTTCGCCAGTTTCTGCTCGATTCGATATATTCGAGATTTATCGTAGATTCTGTGGTAAAGTCTCAAACTTTGATCTTTTCTTGATTCATATATTAGTTTTTGTATATAAAGGATCAATCTTTTAATTACCCATATAGTGTTGATTTAAGTTATCTATACATTGCTTTGGAAAAAAAGTTGAATCCTTTTGAGTTCTGTGGTTTGTTACTTAACTAGGGTTTTATCAAGATCTTTTGCTTATAGGAATGTTTATAGGACTAATTGAGTTTCTGTTGTTGGAATGTGATCAGCTATTCGATCAGGACAACAATTGTGTAATAAGAAACCCTGTGATGGCGAAGAATCTCAAAGATTTAACTTGTCTAAAGAAGCAATAACTCAGCTCTTATATCTAGTAGAGAATAAGTTTCAAGCTAGGTATGGACTTGAGTAGCCAATTCATTATCTTCAGGGTTCTCTATTGAAGCAAAGATTACTGCTTTTGAGCTGATTCTTGTTTACGGTTGTAGGAACTCAATTTTTGATGAATTGTTTAAGTTGATGTCAATTCAATATCTTCATGGCTAAGCAAAAATAACCGCTCTTGAGCTGATTCTTTTGCTTGTTTACCGTTGCAGGAACTCGATTTTTGATGAATTGTTTAAGTTGATGTCACGGCTAGACTTAATGGCAAGTTGTTTTGTATCTCGGTTCTTTAGTTTTCGGGTTAATTAGGTTCTTGATTGTGATCTGACCTTTGATATGTACTCTTTGTAGGTGGACTTTACGGAGTTTACTTGCTTTTACGATTTTGTTTTCTTTATGTGCCGCGAGAATGGGCAAAAGAATATAAGTAAGTGGTTTTGTAGTCATTGCTTTGGCTGCAGTAGCCAAAGGAGATGATAGTTAAACTTGTTTGAATGATGTTCCAGCTATAAGTAGAGCTATTACTGCATGGAAACTTGTTTTGGCTGGGAGATTTAGGTTACTTAACCGCTGGTGTGACTTTATCGAGGTACTTTTTGGTTGTTTTTTGTACCAAATGGCTCTTTGTGTTTGTATATCTAATGAGAAGGAGATGATGTTAACTTGTAGAAAAATCAACGGCACAATATTTCAGAAGATACTTGGCAACAAGTCTTGGCGTTTAGTCGTTGTGTACATGAGAATCTAGAAGGATATGACTCTGAAGGTACAAATTGTTAGAAGTGTGTAAATATGTTTATGTTTTGATTCATCTTATGGTATTTGTTTCACTCAGGTGCATGGCCTGTCCTAATAGATGACTTTGTCGAGCATATGTACAGGTTCGAAATGATAAAAGCTTTTGTCCTGAATACCTTTTACTCTACACATTAAACAATGAGACTCAATCTTGTTTTGTTGATGCGCAGTATTTTAGGACCGAATAAGGACACTAGCTTGTTCTGCAAATGTGGTGACACAGAATCTGAATCATGCCTCTATCAAGAAGGTACATATCTGTGGTTTTTATAATCTTAGATCGTAAAATTTTTCGTGACATAGTCTTATCATCTTCTTCTTCTTCTTTTGGTATTAGATGAGCATCACAAAGATTATCGCCGCCCACACACGGGTTTAAGAAACATTCCAGGTTTAAAGAGAAAAACATCGAAGAAGAATGACGAAGAAGAAGAAGATGAAGATGAAGAAGTGTTAGAAACCCAAAACTCTTCTTCTTTGCTAAACTTCAAACGAATCAAAACCAGCAACAGTCCAAGGTGTTCATCAAAGTCCCCTTGTTCAATCGAGCGAAGTCTTTCACAAGGTTTTGCGAGTCTTTTATCGACTGGAGATAAACCATGAAACACTGGAACATCGTCGCACATATATATAGATTATACAAAGCAAAAGAATTCTCAAGGTGTTGTCTCATTTTTTCCTACCTAAATACCTCACTTCTTTAAATGACAGTTGAGTTCTTCTTTGTTGTAAGCTATAGAATAATTTGTTCCTTCAATCATTCATAATTTGATCTTATTCCATTTTAATCTCTTTTTTTTTGAGTGGTCATTTTGACTACTTTTAAATAACGTCAAGTTTCTAGAGAAATTTTTGACTATTTGTGAGAACAAGTTACCAAGCAGCATTAACAAACAGAAGAATTAACACAACACTAAACCCAAAATTAATTAAGCATTTGTTTCATTTTCAAAAAGAAAATTCCATAAACATTTGAGCATTTGTTTCGTTTTGTTTGTAAGTCATAGTTTTTATATGTATGTATAATAATACAACAAATTAGTTGATTTAAAATGCTAACTATATTAGATTATTTATTGCATAAAACGTTTTTTTTTTTTTGGATATTTTTTCATTCTATTTAATTTCTTAACATATTCTAAAAATTCTTCTATTTAATTGGTCAAACTTCTAAAGATTCCTTTTTTTATGTAAATATTATATATTTTAATGTTAGATCAGTTTCATTCTCTCATTAGTCACCAATTCTACCAAATCCCAATCCAAAGAAATATTATATGTTCTAGGTGGCTCTTGATTTTCTTTCACAAAACCAAAAACACTCATTAGTCACCAATTCTACGAGTTCGTGTGATTTCTCCGGTTCATCAAGCTCGTCGTACGTCTCTTCTTATTTTTCAGGTTCATTCTCTTTTTCTTTTTCTTAAACCAAAAAGTTTTGAAGTTTTTGTCCATGCATTTTCTCGAGTAATATTTTATATGCATAGTTCTCTTCTCTGAAAACTAAACAAACATTCTCCTCCAAGATCTATGTGAGTTTAGTCTAATTGTCGACATTTTTGTGGTAGCATTTTTATTGGGATGATTAGGTAAAAAACCTTAGAGAAGATATCTAAATTACAAACATAGGTATCCTATGATAGGCTAAATCTTTTTAAATCCAGCAAATTAACTTTATATTGTAGCCTTTTTGGGTTTAAGTTTAAGGGTAGGCTAGAGTTTTTGATTTAGGTTTAATGTGTATGATTTAGAATTTGATTTGGAATGAAGTAATAAATTTTATAATATTTTCCTGATTCTGATATACATCATATTTGGAGTATTATCATAAATCTTTATTTTCACAAAAGATGGAAAAAGCTAAAATCTAATTAGTTGGCATTGAATATCTCTATCGTATAGGACATTTTTTCATCATCTTTAAAAACTACACACCGAAAAGTTTCCTCTTGCTTGCAAATGTGTGTGTTTCCACTCATTCCTCTTTCATGATCTTAAAGGCTGATATAGTTCTCACGAACTCCTTTAGAGAGCTCAATTTGTTTTTATTTTTTTTTCATGTTAGAAGATTTCCTTTGGATATGAAGCTCTTTAGAGTTAGAAAAACTCCCACCGTTGATTTTGTTTACAGAAGTCTTAATCCTAGTCCAATTAGAATTTCCATTATTATTATTTTTTCCTTATTGGTTTTGGACTATTTTTTTTTCTTATATATAAATAAGGTTTGAAGCTTGTTTGTGAACTACATCCAAGCGTTACAATTTGGAGGGTTTTTGGGTTTATCGGTTTATCCTAGGGAAGAGAAGAGTTTGACTTTGGGGCTTGTGTTCTGTTTTGTTTTCTACTATCTTGATAAAGATTTTGGGTTTTGAATTTGGTTCTTTACCCTAACAATTTCCAGGTACATTTAAGTTTTTTTTTTCAATGTTTATGTGATCTCTCATTTCTGTACCCGATATCTAGAGCTTAGTTAGAGATATAAAAAAAAATCCCATGTATTTTTTCTATGTGTAACAAGCCTTGGAAATTTTGAGATTATCAAGTTAATTGTGTGACTAGGGTAGGTAATCGAGTTTAGAGTTTGCTTTCTTTTTTTTGAGAAGTAGTAATAAGCTAAGCAAAGTTATAAAATATTATTGTTGTGTATTAGTAGTCTCAATCAAATATCACTAACCACGCTTCTCTTGCTTATGCTTTAAATTACTCAACTGTATTGATTTCTTTCTTCTCTTCTTTCCCCAAAAATCTACTTTTTCATAATGATGATCATAGTTTCTCCATTTTTCTTATTAGAGGTCATTAGCTATGGAAGAAGATAACCAAGAAATACAACGTGACAATGTCGGATCTTCATCTTTCTTTAAAACATGTTTCAACGCACTCAATGCTCTTTCAGGTTCATATTTCTTATTTGGTTCGATAGACTTATTTATTAATGAATATCACTAATTAGGGTATTGAATTGCTTTAGGAATTGGAATATTATCGGTACCATATTCACTTGCTCGTGGAGGATGGTTGAGTCTTTCACTTTTGTTACTCCTAGCCGTAACCGCCTTCTACACATCCTTACTCATTACAAAATGTATGAATGCGGACCGCAACATCAAAACATATCCCGACATAGGAGAACGCGCATTTGGTAGACCGGGAAGAATCATTGTGTCAGTCTTCATGCACCTAGAGCTCTATCTAGTCACCACGGGTTTCTTGATCCTCGAGGGCGACAATCTTCACAATCTTTTCCCGGGTTTTACCATCGAAATGATCGGATTGAGATTGAATGGCAAACAAGCTTTCATGGCGACCGTCGCCTTTGTCATTATGCCAACTCTATGGTGGGATAATCTCAGCGTCTTGTCGTATGTTTCTATGAGTGGCGTTTTAGCTACGACTGTGACGCTTGGATCAATATCTTGGATTGGCGCATTTGATGGGATTGGGTTTCATCAAAAAGGAAAGTTGATAAATTGGAGTGGGATCCCTACTGCTTTGAGCTTATATGCTTTTTGCTATGGTGCGCATCCAGTTTTGCCCACTTTGTATTCTTCTATGAAAAGCAAACATCAGTTCAACAATGTAAGTCATTTCTATCTAAACCAATCACTACCATTAACCAACAAATCCATGACCCTTTTTCGTCTTTTTTTTTGTCATCCGAAAATAAATTAGGTTTCAAACGAGCCATTCCAGAGTTTTTTTTTTTCTCGTTTGTTTCTGTTTTGTTCGCTTTTCTTATAAGATTTTATTTTCCCCAAGTCTAGTTTATTGAAAATGAATAATGTTAACTTCACTCTTTGTTTGTGCAGGTCCTACTAATATGTTTTATATTATGCACCATAGGATACACATCAATGGCAGTTTTGGGCTACTTAATGTATGGATCACAAACATTATCACAAATAACACTGAATCTTCCAATTCATAAGACGAGTTCGAAGGTGGCAATATACACAACTCTCGTAAACCCGGTAGCCAAATACGCACTGATGATCACACCAACCGTGAACACTATAAAAGATTGGTTTCCTTCACGGTACTCCAAAAAGGCATACTTACATCTCTTGATAAGCACATTTTTCATCATAAGTAGTGTCGTGATCGCCGAGACACTTCCCTTTTTTGGTTATATGATGTCGCTGGTTGGAGCATTATTGAGCGTTACGGTTTCTATACTTCTGCCTTGTTTATGTTACTTGAAGATCTTTGGAAACTACAAGAAAATTGGGTGTGAGACTATAATGTTGTTTGGAATGGTAGTGATGAGTGTTTTTGTTGGGGTAATAGGTACTTACATTGCACTTCGAGATATAATTGGTAGTGTATAAATGTTTTGAGAATTATGAGGGTTGTGTTGTCCTAAATGAAGTTTTTTTAATACCCCAAAAAGTGTTAACTTCAATTCATAAAAGTTCTTCCTTTTAGGTACTTACATTGCAATTTCTAGCTCTATCGAAGTGTTGGAAACATTTGAGTGGTTGGTTTTTTATTTCCATCAAAATCTTTCTTATTTCAGTCTTGCGTTACACTTTACTTAATGTTTTCTTTTGTAAAGCTTCTCAATGCAACATTATAAATTTGGTTTCAATGTTGTTGAAGGCTTAGAACATGAATCTTAAGATGACATTCTTTCACATTATTATGGTAAACACTATGAATTGGTTCCCATATAGCAATAAAGATACTATATATATCGGAAAAAAAAAGAACAAATTCAGTGCCTAAGTCATTGGGATATTAATTACTGATGTTCATACATGTTTATGCTTCAATTATGTTTTAAGGAATCGGAAACCAGATGTAATACTGATTGAATCAAACCAACTCTACAACTATGGGGAAAGAAAAAAATACATTCGAAACAAAAGTATTAAAAACGTTAACAAGAGAAAGAGGCTTTAAATAGCTAAATCTCAAGCCAAACAGAAAGCGAATGCTTAGTGATGAGATTGAGGCCTGTAGGTGTGTAACCATCTGTTGAAGCGGTCCATAAGTGACAATTCCATCTTCGTTGTTGGAACATTGGGGACAGTTATCGGCTTACAGCCTTGGTGAGTGGCCCGACCACGACTTGTAGCTTAAGTCCGGCCTCGCATTAGACAGAAGGCATTCCAAACTCGGACCAGGCAGTGTGGTGGCTCAATTCTATCTGGATCGAGAGAAGTCCACTTTATAGCGCCTCGGTGCGTTCCTACCGAGGCTTACCGGATCAGCCGATAAAGTATATCAACAACAACAAAAAAAAAAAAAAAAGTTCGTGCCTCGGATTGACTTGTCATTGAGGTAATGAAGTAGTGGACTCCTGGTTTGGTGAGCTTCACAAGATCATGCCCTGTCTTGTGCATCGCCACGGGAGAAGTTGGGTCGCATGATATGAATTCAAGGTCTCGGCTGATCTCTAAGATGTCGTTGCCGCATTAAAAAAAAAGATTATCTCCAATATCAAAGTGTCTTTCCTCTGCCCACTTGAAATAAAAATCACTCTCTTGAGAAACACTCCATCCCTTGGAGTCACCAACTTTGTAGATCTTGCTCGGTGGTGGTGGAGGAATGGAACGTGACGGGTCATATTCGACAAGAACGTTATTGTCTGGATGTGCATTGTTCACGGTTTGAGCTGATGAAATAGATATAGTTAGAGCTGTCAAATGGTCATCCGACTATGGGCTAAGCCCAATCCAAAACATTATGGGCAGTCCGTGGTCAGCCCATAAATAAAACGGGTCATGTAGTTTATTGACCAATTTTGTCCGCAGACATAATGGGCGCCCATACGGACAATTGGGTGGCCCAGTTTCATTAAAAATTAGTTTCCTCAGAAATCGCCTCTTTTTGTCTCCTCTCTGTTGCGGCTTCAGAATCGCCATCGGAAGGTTGGACTCATCATCGAGACGGGTCACGAACCGGAGCCCCGTTTAGTTTTCGAACTCGCTACCGATTCCGAGTTGTACGAGCAACAATCATCATCATCGTGTTGCGTGTTTATCCTTTTTGGTCCGAGGTGAATTTCTGAAACAATCTTAGTGTTCTTAGTGTTTCTGAAACAATCTTAGCTTTTTGGATCAGAGGAGAGCTTGCTAGCTTTATCGGTTAATGGATCATATTACCAAGTTAATGTCATTCTCATTAATTTGATAAAAGATACAATTGAGGGTTTATATACAATTGTAAGAGGCCTAAACCATAGCCATTAAACCGAACTAAACCAACACTATCTACACTGGTTTATACAAAATACCAGTTCACAATGACTCACTAAGACTCTAATTACAACAGAGACTCTATATACACTAATAGATTGAGGTCTCACATCTTCTTTGCTTGTTCTTAGGGTCTTCATGAATTGAAGCACATCAATATCTTGGTCGAAAGATTCCCCCTTTCAGGTATGTAGAGACCCTTTGTGTTGAAATCTGAATTTGATTCCATAGAGCTAAGATTCATCACTTTTGATATGGATTTTGGACTCCAAAGAGATTCTGAAATGAATAGGCTCAGTTTTTGTATTGGATTTTCTCAGGTCTCTATCACAAAGGTGCTCATCGATTCCTCTGTTTTTTGTTTTCTTTTGAAATTTTCTTTTATGATCATTGGATTTTGATACCATTCATTACTGATCATTGATCGATGAGTATGATCCTTCAACTTTTGGTTTTTGGGTTTCATCGGATTGATGCTTTTTATCTGAAAGGTTGATGCTTTTGCTCGTACATTAAACAATGCTTTTTATCTGAATTGTATAGTTTTGTGATGTGTATTAGCTTATTTAAGTTTAGTTAAGCTGAAAGCATTAGGATTATTCTACATATGTGTCTGACTTGGATGAATTGTTTTATATGAAGACACTGAAAGTGATGATTATTTCATGATAATCTTGATTAGTAAACGTTATTGATGTTGATGTTCCCATTGCATCATGATTTGTGGGAACGAGAAATCATCTGTTCCTTGATGTTGATGTTCCCTTTGAATTTTTCAGGAGCAAAAACTCTGATTTTGGAGTATCCTTAGTGTTGTTCTCTTCCCATATTGTAAAAACGACTTCGTTTAATTGAAGGAAAAAGCTTCTTTTTGGTTTAAAGTCTCTCTGCTCAACCTAAGAGATGAAAATGTATAATCCATCTTTCATTATGTTTTTGTTCGATTTCCTTCTCTGTTTTTGTAGTCAAAATTTGGTGTGGTTATTTGCAGAATGAAGGCAAATGCAGGAGCACTTACCAATTTCGAGTTGCTTGACTTCTTAAACTCAAGAGGTGCTTCAAAAGATACTACAAGAGTTATTGCTCCAATTGCTAGATCAGAATACAAGGTTCTTTTGCCTGCAATAGTTATCTTCTGACTTGGTCTTAGAGTTTTTTTTGCTAATTGGAATGATCTATTTATAGGTCTATGATTATTTGGTGGAGACTGCTGCTTCCACTCAAACACGAGAGAGCGTTAACAAATCCGCAGACAAGTGTAAAGATTTCAAACTCGCTAAAGCTGAGATTCTCAATATCATCAATCTCTGGCCTTCTTCTATAGTCGAACTGTTACCGGTTTGTTTGTTGTTTCTAGCTTATACACTACCATTTATATCACTGCATTTAACTTCTCTTCTTCATGGTTTATAACATTTGTTGATTGTGACTCTCTTGTAGATCATAGAGAACCTTGATGATCGAGAAATCGACACAGATGGGATATTAGAGCTTGTGAAGGATTTGCTACCTCCTCTGCCTACAGCTGAAAGTCCTAAAGATAATGATGAAGAAGAAGAAACAGAGAATGGTGAACAGTCGTGACTTGCAACAATTTTCCCCTTAAATCGTTATTTTTTGTATCGGTGCGATTTTACCGTTTTGGCGGAAAAAGGCAAGTCTCCGATTTTTACAATTTTTGCAGAAAAATGTAATTTCTCAATTTTTCTTAAAAATTATGATTTATGATTTATCAATAATAACAATAATAAAATGGGCTGACCATAGACTTTCTATATAAACATGGTCTTTATTGGGCATGGACATTTTTTGGACCATTGTCCATGGACCGTCCAACTTGGCCCATAAAAAAAAATTGTCTGTACGTACACGCCCAATGGTCCCTGGACGGACCATTTGACAGCTCTAGACTTGCTAATGAAGTTTTTGAGTTTGTTATCTTTTAGATATAAAGAACATATTTTGATTTTGTAACCATCCACTTAAACGCGTATTAACTAGATTGAGTTTGTTATCTTTTAAGTTAAAGAAGATTATCGATCGAACAATTTACGTCCATTCATTAACAAAGAAAAAGGACGTTTCCGAAGAACAGGAACCCAAGAGAACCATGAAAGTTGTATTCTAATTTTTTATATAAAAAATCAAAAACATTATTAATTTTATTTAACATTATTATATCATATCATCTACTCTATTATTTGAGACGTACGTTTAGTGAATTGGGCATGGATTTCGCTAAAATTACAACTTTACCATAAGTTTAAAAGTTTAGTATCATAAAAATAACTCGTTTAGAAACGCGCGGATCCTTTTAACTCGCCTTTTAAACAAATGGGTCATAACTTTTAATCTTGGCCATTCAATTAAATTGTTTTTAGCCGTTCGATTTCGCGTTTTCACTTAAAAAATACGCGGATCCTTTTGACCCGGGTTTTAAAATACTGGGTCATACTTTATAATCTTGGCCATTCAATTGAATTGTTTTCATCCGTTCGATTTCGCGGCTTCACTTAAAAACACGCGGATCCTTTTGACCCGTTTTTAAAAATAATGGATCATACGTTATAATCTTGGCCATTCAATTAAACTATTTTTCTCCGTTCGATTTCGCGGCTTCACTTAAAAAAACATGCGGATCATTTTACCCGGTTTTAAAAAATCGGGTACTCGCCTCTAATCCTGGCCATTGAATTGAATTGTTTTTAGCCTTTCGAATTTCGTATTTCTCAAAAGAAAACACGGTTCTTTTTATCCTGTTTTAAAAAAATGGGATTCTCCGTTTAATCGTGGCCATTGAATAGATTTATTACCAGCCGTCCAATTTTGTAGTTTCATGCATAAATTCATCCGACTATATTTCAGGAAACGAATCGTATTAATTTCATTCAATTTATTGCGTATCTTCGTTTTCTGCCTTCAAATATATCACTTCTCCATAATTATAGCACATCTAATATTTCGTTTGGATCTTCTTTTGGAATTATCTTACATTTTCCACAAGTATTCCCTATATACATCCACTTTTACGGAAAATGCTAAACATTTTGCTATAATTATGAGATTTGTGATATGGAATAAACTTGAATTCCACACGAATAATATCTTTTGCGCATATTTTTTTGACCTAACCACTTATTCTTATAAATATCGGACGCCTCATTTCAATCTACTCACTCATCTTAGACTCATACAGCTTCATATCTAGTTTTGATTTTTTTTTAAATGATGCTCGCCAATCCTCTTCCATTTACTCCCTTGAAATCGCTCAAGCCTTACAAGAACGCTTGGCGTATTCAGGTTAAATTGCTTCATGTTTGGAGGCAATATTCTGTAAAGGTTGGTGAATCCATCGAAATGATTTTAGTTAATGAAGTTGTACGTTTTATAGTTTAAACAGTATATTTGGTCCAGCCTTATAGTGTGTTCAATCATCATTTTCATATATTAATTATTATTCATTTATTTTTGTCATATAGGGTGATAAGATGTATGCTCCTGTGAGAAGAGAGCAGATCGAGAAGATTGAAAGGTGCTTAACCGAGGGTGTTTGGAAGATCATTACAACCATCACTCTAAATCATACAAGTGGCCAGTATCGTATTTCTGACTTGAAATACAAAATTGGTTTTGTTTTCAAAACCACGGTCTCTCCATGTGATACCGTTTTCGATGCTTTGTTTCTCTCACTTGCTAAGTTTGACGTGATCCTCTCTGGATCCGCTAACTCAAATATCTTGCATGGTTAGCTTCAAGTTTTCATTTTACTTTTGAACATACATGCATTATCTCTTATATAGTCAATATATTCATATATTTATTCTCTTTGTCTATACAGATGTAATGGGTCAGGTTGTCGATCGGTCTGAAATCAAAGATCTTAACGCTAACAACAAGTCCACTAAAAAAATCGATTTCCATTTGAGAGATTAGCAGTACAAAGAATCTATATTCATATTCCTTTTTATTTAGATGTTTATTATTTATTTACTTTTTTACTAATAAATTTATTATTTTCATTTAAGTGACACTCGGTTGGCATGTACACTTTGGGGGAAGTATGCTGAGATCGTTGACCAAACTTGCCAGGAGTCAACCGATGGTATTGTGGTTTGCTTAATCCGATTTGCGAAGATCAATCTCTACAACGATAATTATATTGTTACGTGTTACTACATATATATTGTTTTTTAAAATATGTTCTTTTATTTATAAAACAGATAGTAGGAGTGTTTTCAATTCTTTTGATGTTTCACAAGTCTTCGTTGATCCCACATAGACTGAGTTGGATCTTTTTAAGCAAAAGTAATTATATTTCTATTTCACTAAATATATTTGCTTCTAGATAAAATTTAGCAAATTATATTTTCTTTATATATAGCATACCAACCTATTCATATTTTTTTCGTTTTTTTTTTAATTATGAGTTTGAAGTTTGAAGAAATATATTTTCCAATAACTTACATCTTAATGACATACACGAAAACGTACAAAACTACTATGTTTACACCTACATATACAAAATATATAATTACGTTTCCAAACGTACATACCAACTATACACATATATTTTCCATGCTACAAACCGAGGAAACTACATATACTAAATAAAATATGGTTTGACGAGACTAAATATATTTAGTTGATACCAATAATACATGATATACAACTACATATTACATATAATGAAAATATAGTATAGTTTTTGTGGAATATACAGAACTGATATTTGATGATTAATTAAACCAAAGATATCGTGTGTAGCACGGATACCGACCTAATTATTCGTATTAATTTATTTTTATAACCTTATATCATCATTGTTCATATTACTTAATTTTATGACTAAAGTATAAAATTAGAAATACAAAAAGTATATCAAAGTTTATTTTTCTGATAAGGTTAGTGGAGGAGTGACTCATTGATTAAAGTTTAGAAATAGGAATCTCAATCACTTTCATTAGTTTCCAATTTAACAAATCAAAATCAGAAGAAGAAAAAGATGACCAGCTCTGATCCTCAATCTCACAACGTCTTCGTCTACGGTAGCATTCTAGAACCCGCCGTCGCCGCCGTGATCCTGGATCGCACAGCCGATACAGTCCCCGCCGTTCTCCATGGCTAGTACGCTCTCTCACCCTCTCGATGATCGTTTATTCAATCGGAGATTAACAAAAGATTTATGGGTTTTTAACAGTCACAGATATAAACTCAAAGGACTTCCATATCCATGTATTGTTTCTTCTGATTCTGGAAAAGTCAACGGAAAGGTTTGACTTTTTTGTTTCTGATTTGTTTTGATTTGTGAAAATTGGGTTTTATTTGTTTTTTATTGAATAAATCGAATTGGGTTTTTGGTGAAGGTTATAACTGGAGTGTCTGATGCTGAGTTAAATAATTTCGATGTGATTGAAGGTAATGATTATGAGAGAGTAACTGTTGAAGTTGTAAGAATGGTAAGTAGTTTGTGTTTTGTAATAAGATCTTTGTTTTTATTTATTTAATTACAATGTGATGTTATTTTGGGAATTTTGAGATTCTTGTGATATTCGCAGGATAATTCTGAGAAGGTGAAAGTTGAAACTTATGTTTGGGTTAATAAAGATGATCCTAGAATGTATGGAGAATGGGATTTCGAGGTTGGTTCTTTTTGTTAATGGATGATGAAATTGTAGTATGATCTGGGAATGTTAGTTTATTTTGTTGTTTAAAGCATTTTATAGTGGCTAACCATATTGAAGTCGTTGTTTGAGGATTCGAATGATTGTTATATCGACTTCGTTTTTTACCAATTTGTTTGTAGGTAGTTAATGTTTGGATCCGGGACCTAGTCTAATCTCGGGATATCGTCGTGGTATTTAAGCAGTTTTGTGTGTGTGTGTGTGTAGGAATGGAGAGTGGTTCACGCGGAGAAATTCGTGGAGACTTTTAGAAAAATGTTGGAATGGAACAAGAATCCAAATGGGAAGAGCATGGAGGAGGCTGTAGGATCATTATTATCGTCAGGGGATTAATTCTTGATGAGCTTGGCTAATCTTAGCAGAAGAGAGTAAGTGAGTAAGTAAAGAGTGGGTTTTGAATAATGTGTTGTTGGAACTTGAAACAGAGTCTTCTATGTGATTTTGTTTGTGTTGTTATGGATATCTTGTTGGCACTTTTTCTGATTTCAGTTGGAAACAGGTGCGTTTGCGGGCAATAGTTGCTTCGGAGTGGTTGTAGTAACAATTTATCATAAAGCCTACTAATATTATAGATTTTATATAAGAAAACATAAAACTGACCAGCTTCCCTCTTTTGAAAATTTTCAGCTTCCCTCTTTTGGGCTTAAGACCTTCTTTCTCTCTTAGAGTATTCGCTTCTAAGTGGAATAGAGCTTTAGTCGTGGTGTTTCTTTCCTCTTAGCCGTATCTTTAACCTACTTTCAGTTTAATCTTCAAAAGCTAAGCCGTTTCTCTTCATCAGCTAGGGTTTGTTTTAAACTGTTTCTCGCTGTTTTTCTCGAAGTTTCAAGATCCGTTACTATGTCAGCTAGCATCGATCGGGCTTTAATGGCAATGTCCTTAGAGGAGGAGGATGAGCCGTTTACGATGCCGGATTTACCTGAATTCTGTTCTAGTGAGAAGAATGTGTTGAGTTTGGTGGGTCGTGTTCTGAACCCAAACAGTCAGAAGATGTCCAATCTCATCCAGAATCTTCCCAGGAAATGGCAAATCAGTGAGAGGGTAAGAGGAATTGCGCTTTCTAATGAGAGGTTTCAGTTCATTTTCTCTTACGAGTAAGATCTGTTGGGAATTCTAGCAAAGGGTGTTCATACCTTCAATGAGTGGACTTTAGCCATAGAGCGTTGGGTTGAGAACCCTCCGGCTGACTACCTCCAATTCATAGAAGTATGGGTCCAAATAAGGAATATTCCGGTTAACCACTACACTATCCCAACGATTACTATGTTGGGAGAATTCGTTGGACAAGTTGTTGAAGTGGCTTTCGATCCGTCCAAGTCTCAGATTACGGAATATGTTCGTGTGAAGGTCAAATTCGATGTCTCCAAACCTGTTCGTCGCTCAAAGAAGATTAATTTCAAGGAGGGTATGGTGAATATCCTTTATTACTTTGAAAGGATTAAAAAAAGATGCTATTTCTGTCAGCGGCTTACACATGAGCAAGAGGCCTGCCCTCTAAAAGCTAAAGACGTCGAAGACAAAAGATTGGCTACAAAGCAGAAAGGCAAAAGGTCAACTTTACCTAAAGAAAGGATTATCAAAGAGACAGATCCTCTTTTTGGAGTAATTGATGAAAGTCAAGTTGGTATTGATCCAACAACTGGAAGAGAACGAATAGCTAAAAAGGTCATTGAAGGAATGAGACAATACCTGCTCGTTGCCTCAGGAGAAGAGAGATTAGTTCGGGAATCCAGAATCAAGAAATCTCTAAGTGATCTCGCAAATGACCTGATTGGTCAAAAAACAATGTTGAGACTTGAACCTTACCCTTTGGTTTCAACTGATATTGACAAAGGGAAAGGCATTGTTTTCGGGTATGGATCTCCAGTTCAAGCTTCACAACTTGCGCCGGTCACTCAGTCTCCTCTACTTCTGGAAGCTCTCTTTCCATCTTTGGAGCAGGCTGCTCCTCTGTGTAAGACTATGGTTCCGCTTCCGGACTTACGAGCTTTTTTGGATAAAGGTACGGTTTCTTCATTCTCTATAGGGAGCACAACGGCTTTTAAGGCTGGCGTCAATGAGGTTGGTCCTTCTTCCGGGGCTCTCTTAAAGAATGGAAAAATTAGAAAACGTCCATACAAAAGTAGAAGGACAAAAGGTTTCCCAGCAACTGGCTCCATTCAACAAGTTCCTTCTGTCACTGTGGCTGATGGAGGAGGCAAAAGAAAAGCTACTGATGAGGCTGAAGTTCCATCCAAAGTTGCAAAGTGCAACACACATGAGGTGGTCCTAAATGAGGGACCGTCCAATTGTTAATGAGCATCATGAGTTGGAATTGTCAAGGCTTGGGCCGTGCACATGACTTGACGATTCCGAGGCTCAAGGAAATGCGTAAAGAACATTTCCCGGAGGTCCTATTTCTTATGGAGACGAAGAATTGTAGCAATGTTTTGGTGTACTTACAAGAGTGGTTTGGGTATGATAGGGTGTTTACAGTAAATCCGGTTGGTTTAAGTGGTGGTTTGGCTCTCTTTTGGAAGAAGGGTGTAAATATTGATTTCAAGTACTATGATAAGAACCTTTTGGACTTTAGTGTACAATTTGGTGAAGTAGATTTTTTTGTTTCTTGTGTGTATGGAGATCCTTCTTATAGTTCAAGACCCCTTCTATGGGATAGACTATCAAGGATCGGTTTGACCAGAACTGAAGCGTGGTGTATGCTAGGAGACTTTAATGCCATTCTTCACAATGGGGAAAAGATTGGTGGTCCTCGCAGGGGAGATGCTTCTTTTCGGCCTTTCAAAGACATGCTGAGCAACTGTGATATGGAAGAGTTGCCTAGCTCAGGCAATGCCTTCACTTAGGGAGGCAAGAGAAGTAATATGTGGATTCAAAGCAAGCTGGATCGTTGTTTCGGAAACAAGAACTGGCTGGTTAAATTCCCCATCTCTAACCAATGTTTCCTTGATAAAAGAGGCTCGGATCATAAACCAGTTTTGGTGAGGCTTTCTACTACTAAAGATGCCTACAGGGGTAATTTCAGATTTGATAGACGCTTTTTGAACAAACCTCTTATTAAGGAAGCTATTCAGCAAGCTTGGAGTGCTAACTCTACAAGAAGGATCTCAAAGGTTTCTGATAAGCTAAGGAGTTGCAGAAAAAGTCTGAGTAAGTGGAAAAGAGAAAACAACCTTAACTCTCTCACACGAATTACTCAGGCTCAAGTGGATTTAGAGGCCGAACAATCTTCAGATTTCCCAAGATTTACAATTCTTGCTGAGATAAGAGAAGAGTTATGTGAAGCACACAGAGAGGAAGAAACTTACTGGAGAACAAGAAGCAGAGATCAATGGATGAATGAAGGGGATAAAAACTCTCAGTTTTTCCATAATTCTGTTAAGGCTAGAAGAGGGAAGCAGAGAATTGATTATCTTTTGGATGTGAATGGAAACAAACAAAAAGGAGAGGCGTCTAAAGGAGCAGTGGCTGAAGCTTACTTTAGAGATCTTTTTACTTCATCTAATCCGGGTAATTTCCAGGAGATCTTCCATGACTTCCAACCAAGAATCTCGTCTTCGATGAATGAAATTCTTACCAAGGAGGTAACTTCTGAGGAAATAAAAGAGGCGGTTTTCAGTATTAGACCTTCAAGTGCTCCAGGAGCTGATGGTTTTACTGGTCTTTTCTTCCAAAAATATTGGCCTCTGATTGGTGAGCAGGTTACAAAGGAGGTCAAAGACTTTTTCATCTCTGGTTCCTTTCCGGTTGAATGGAATTACACTCAGTTGTGTCTGCTTCAGAAGAAGGTTAATCCTGAGAAGATGGCTGATCTTAGACCAATCAGTCTTTGTTCTGTCCTCTACAAGATCATTTCCAAAGTCTTAGTCAAAAGACTGCAGCCTTTGCTGGGAGAGATAGTTTCACCTAATCAATCAGCCTTTGTTGAAGAAAGATTAATATCAGATAATATTCTGATAGCTCATGAGCTGATTCACGGTCTGCGCACTCACCCAAGAATATCTTCAGAGTTTCTCGCCTTAAAGTCAGACATGTCAAAAGCTTTTGACAGGGTGGAATGGTCTTACCTTCAAGCGTTGCTTTCTGCTTTGGGTTTTGCTCCTCAATGGATATCCTGGATTATGTTCTGTGTTACATCGGTTACTTTCTCGGTTCTCATCAATGATCAAGCTTTTGGAATGATTAAACCAAGTAGAGGTCTGAGGCAAGGAGACCCCCTATCACTTTTTCTCTTTGTTCTATGTTCTGAAGGTCTCACTCACCTAATGAATAGAGCAGAAAGTAATGGTCTGATAAACAGGATCCAATTCTCTGAAGAAGGTCCAGCAGTACATCATCTTCTTTTTGCTGATGACAGCCTTTTCCTTTGCAAAGCATAAGAGGATCAGATTAACACGCTGCAACAGATCCTAAAGGAGTATGGGGATGCTACGGGTCAGAGAGTCAACTTGGATAAGTCTTCTTTATCTTTTGGCTCCAAAGTTAATTCTGTTCTGCAGCTTCTTATCAAAACAAAGATGGGAATCATGAATGAAGGCGGAGCAGGTACCTATCTAGGTCTCCCGGAATGCTTTAGTGGCTCGAAAATCCAGCTTCTTGACTATATTAAGGACAAGTTGAAGGCTAGATTGTCTGGTTGGTTTGCAAGGTCTTTGTCCATGGGTGGTAAAGAAGTTCTACTTAAAGCAGTGGCATTGGCTATGCCTGTTTACGCTATGTCCTGCTTTAAGTTAACTAAAACGACTTGTGCAAACTTAACAAGCGCAATGAGTGATTTCTGGTGGAGTGCTTTAGAACACAAACGGAAAATGGTTTGGGTGAGCTGGGAGAGATTGTGTTTATCAAAGGCTGAAGGTGGGTTAGGGTTCAGAGACATTGAAGTTTTCAATCAAGCTTTACTTGCTAAACAGACCTGGCGTATTCTTCAGAATCCGGATTGCCTTTTTGCTCGCTTAATGAAGAGCAGATACTTTCAGTGGGATGACTTCCTGAATGCTAACATCACCTCAAGACCCTCTTATGCATGGAGAAGCATTTTACATGGTAGAGAGTTGTTGTGCAAAGGGCTGAGGAAAATGGTTGGAAATGGGAAATCTCTGAATGTTTGGATTGACTCTTGGATTTACGACAATGGGTTGAGAGCTCCTCTTATCAAGAACCCGATCATTAATATTGATTTAATGGTAAAGGATCTCATCGATGTGGAGGCTAGAGGATGGGATAGAGACATATTGGAGGAGCTTTTCTATCCCAATGATGTTCAGCTTATTCTCTCAAAGAAGCCTGTGGTCTCAAAAGATGATTTCCATTGTTGGGAGCATACTAAAAGTGGAGATTACTCAGTCAAATCGGGTTATTGGTTTGCTAACAGATCTCCCAATAACCAGGTTTTTCTTGATGCAATTGTCCAGCCATCTTTAAATGCCTTGAAAGAGCAAGTCTGGTTGGTTCAATCTGCTCCAAAAATCAAGATTTTCCTCTGGAGAGCTCACAGCTCGGCTCTTCCGGTGGCAAACTTGCTGTTAACTAGAGGCATGAAGATTGATTCGAGGTGTCAAATGTGTGGACAAGAAGGTGAATCCATAAATCATGTTTTGTTCACTTGTCCTGTAGCGAGACAGGTTTGGGCTATCTTTCTGTTTCCTTTCCCTGAAGGCGGTTTTAGTGAGGAGTCTGTTTACAGAAATTTTCAATCTCTCTTTGATATAAAGAAGAATGGAAAGATACCGCTAAGAAACAGAAGATGTTTTCCTTGGATTCTCTGGAGACTCTGGAAAAATAGAAACAAGTTCTTTTTCGAAGGGGCAAGTTACTGTCCAGCCGAGACTGTTGTTAAAATAGATGAAGATATGGATGAGTGGTTCACCTCTCAGCTCATCCCTACTTCGGTTGATGTGGAAGAATCGATCTCTAGGTTAGAGGTAAAGAAAGAATGGGAACCTCCTCCTACTGATTGGGTCAAATGCAACATTGGTCTTAGGTGGTCTAATAAGCATGGTTTCGCTGGAGCTTCATGGGTTGTGAGAAATGCGTCGGGAGTCGTTTTACAGCACAGTAGGAGAGCTTTCCTTGATGTGAAGGATAAAAAAGAAGCAACTCTTAATTGCCTTACTTGGGCTATCGACAGCATGCACTCTCTTCATTTAGGTAAAGTTGTTTTTGCTTTGGAAGCTCAGGATATTGTTGGAGCTTTTCGAAGACCCAAGGCTTGGCCTTCCTTTACTCATCAGGTAACAGAAATTAACTATTTTTTGGAGAAGATTGTGGACTGGAAATTAGTGTTAGAAACTGTGGAAACCAATAGAGGAGCCTCGTTAATTGCTCAATCGGTTGTCTCAGACTTTAGACTCAACTCTTATGTTGCGTCTGGACATCCATTCTGGCTCAATGGCCTTTTTGTTGAAGAGAGATCCTCCTCTTGATCCTGGATTCTCCTTTTGTCCGCTGTCCACTTTCTTTGGCTATATTTTTTGGTAGATTAGGATTATTCTCTTCTAATTCCTAATCTTCTCATCTTGGTTTTGTCAAGATTGAAGTATGATGTATGTGTAACATTTTAACCATCAATATAATTATTCAGACGACAAAAAAAATAAAAAAACATAAAACAATGTTACTATAGTAAAGTTTGAAAATCCAAATTTTAAAAAATCTTATATAACTCACTAAGATATTTGGAAAATTTTAAATTATACAAAAATCAATTATGATTACAAATATATTTTAGTTACTTCAACTAGGTGTTAGAAACTCAGGTAATGTTTAAACAATCGTCTTGATCGCCTAAATAAACATATATTTTATTTTAGTGTGTTTTTAAAAAAAAATAATTAACTAAGTTTTTCTTCATATACATAATTATAATTTTTAATATATATGTCAACATAAATTAAACAGTATTTTGTCAAATTATTATTTTCGATTTAATATATATTTTAGAAGAGATTTTATATATTTTTTAAATAATATCCTTTTTATAACATTTTATTTTATAAACACTTAAAATGCCTAAAACCAATTAAACATTTTAAGCATTAGACAATAATGATCAACACATACTTAGTGACTATCGTTTTCTTGAAAATTGCTTCATGTACATTGAATGGAATTATTATAGTTGATTAGTCTTCATTCTTGACTTTTCACCCTTCAAAACAAAAGTTTTTTTCTCACTATGAGTCATTTGATAATTAATTGAAGAAAAAGAAAGAATCAATAATGCATGTTGACAGAAAGACATATTAAATAAATAAATAAAAAAGCTAATGATTCTTCTTAAAAGTCCAAAGTAAGAAACAGTCAACAAACGTTGGCTATACAACAAGAAATAAATACATCACATTTTTCAGACAAAACTCCAATTTCACAGTGAACTCAAAAACAATGACAAGCTCCGATAAATCTCTGTCGCACGACGTTTTCGTCTACGGCAGTTTCCAAGAACCATCCGTCGTCAATCTGATCCTCGAATGTTCTCCGGTCATGGTTCCCGCTCAACTCCACGGCTAGTACGTCTCTTTCTCTGTCTCTCTCTGTCACTTCACTTCTCCGATCTTTATCTTTCTTAAGCTTCAAGAATTGATTCAATTCGATTTCTGTGTGTTTTCTTTGCAGTCACGTATATAGACTCAAAGGTCGCTTACATGCATGTATCTCTCCTTCTGAGAATGGACTAATCAACGGCAAGGTTTTGATTTCGTCTCTTGAAATTCGATTTGGGAATTTAGGGTTTTGAATCAAGAATTTAGGGTTTCCAAATCTGGAAACTTTGTTTCTGGTTTTAATTGATTTGAATGAAGGAAAAGTTTCTATATTTGGGTTTGTTTCTGTTTTGATTTTGAGTTTGGATCTGAGAGAATCTGAAGAAATGGGTTTGATGTTTTTGTTGTTGTTGTAGATACTAACTGGGTTAACAGATTCTCAGTTAGAGAATTTAGATATGATTGAAGGAAGTGAATATGTGAGGAAGACTGTTGAAGTTGTTTTGACTGTAAGTTTGTTCTTTAAATCATTCTCTAATCAGATTATTATGATCTTTGTTGGTTTGATTAAAGATTGAAGCTTTTTAATTAATCAGGATACTTCGGAGAAGAAGCAAGTTGAGACCTATGTATGGGCAAACAAGGATGATCCTAATTTGTATGGAGAATGGGATTTTGAGGTTTGAAACCTTACTTCTTGAATGTTGTGTTGCTTTAATGGGGTTTTAGTGAAATGTGTGTGTGGATTTTGGTAGGAATGGAGACGGCTTCACATGGATAAATTCATCGAGGCGTCGACGAAATTCATCGAGTGGAAGAAGAATCCGGATGGGAGAAGTAGGGAAGAGTTTGAGAAGTTTGTATTCGATGATCCTCCCACTGCGGCTTGAAGAAGTTGTCAAGATATGTCTTCTTCTTTTATATCAAGATTTGTAAAAGATCACTCTCTTTTACTGCGAATAAAATGGTCTTAATCTTCGAAGACAATAAGAGGCTTTGTGAGTTGGGGAACATAAAGATGTTGTTGTATCTATATTGTTTGTGAGCATTGTGGTGTATGTGAATGTTGTTTCATCATTTTTAGTGTATTTGAGTTAAAAGCATTTCTGTGTTTGATTAGGATCGTCATCACTAAGCTAAATCTTGCATGAAACCAGTTCGAAAAACGTTGCTACACCTTGCTCACCTAAACAAATGGCCAAAACTACCATAACGAATGTTGAGTCCTCAGCGTAATTTAGGACTTTTAAGATGTGTTCTCGGACTATCATAATATCGTTTTCCCCACACCCAATCTGAAGACCCTCCAAATAGTGAACTTCTAGTAGTTCTTCTTCTAGTGTTGTCTCAGACTTGTGTTGGAGAATTTCATCTTTCTTCATCAAGGCAGGGTGATCTACGTATTGCCTCATCATCTTTATTAGTTTATGTATTTTTGGATGTTTACTTCATCAAAAGGTACTCATGTATATATGGAGTTATAAGTATTAGCTCTCCAACCAAAACCGAACGAATCTAAATATGTTCATGGGATCACAGTGGTTAAGCTTTAACCAAAAAACATTCAGGCCTTCACACTAAACCAAAATGTTAAAATCCCGGTTTAGCTCAAACTTGTTGCACATGACAATTATGACGTGTACACAACTGGAATTTCAATTTCAATTTTTCGAAACGGGTCTTAGTCTTGGAATCTTGATTTTTCAAATTTTGAATTTTTTCTATATAACGGAAACAAATTGGAGTTAGACCGTTTGAAGAAGAAGAAAAACCTTTACAAATCTCTCTCTGATATCTCTAATTTTTTAGAAAACCCTAAATTTTCATTTTCGCAAAATTTCTGGAGAGGCTTTTTTTAGGCGATCTTGCTTGGTTCACCGACGATATGATCCAGAAAGGACGATCACTCACTTCGGCTAGGATTATCGATTCTCAGGTTAGTTATCAAACTCTCGAATTTAGGATTTCACAGAGGCAATTCCGAATTCCCAATTGATCTGTTTATGAATTGTGTTTCTCTGTTACTTGTTTGATTATTGTTACTACGTCTCTCGTTCTTTCTTTATGTTACTTAATTTGTTCCATCGGTGCGTTAATCTTTTGGTGTTTGATTTGTTTCCATCGATTTTGTTATTTCCTCCTCAATACCATCTACGATAGTTTTGTGATTCGTTTGATTTGGTTTTGTAAACGATCGCGAGATTGAGATATTTATATTAGGTTTAGATTTTGTGAATGGGAATCAAAGATCAAGTGGTGTTGTGATGCTCTGTATTTGGTATAGATTTTGTTCTGCATATCCGGTTTGGTTCTTGGTCTGATTCTTTTGGTTTACTTTTCTATTTTTTACAGATCGTTTTGAGTCTTCTTTGCCTGAGAACAAGAAGAAGATGATGGTTCATCATAGGAAGCGGCTCTAATCTTAGGTATGTTAACAAACACAAAGTGCCTTTGGTTTTTTCCAGATATTTGATCTATTCAATCTTTTTCTCCTGCTTGATCTTTTGATATTGTTCTTTGAATATGATGTTAAGTCACGTTTCTTCTACAGGTGCAAATTCCAGAGCCTATAATGTGGCGTTTCTTAGAACTCAGAAAACAGAGAGTTCAACATTCGCAATCAATTGAAGAATGTGTATACTTACATGCACTTATTCGTATACACATGCATGCATTCATTCATACATACACGCCTGCATTCATACATTCATGCATCCATACATGCTTGCATTCATGCATTCATACATACATACACGCATGCATTCATACTTCATGCATCCATACATGTTTGCATCCATACATTCATGCATCCATACATGCTTGCATTCTTACATTCATGCATCCATACATGCTTCTTTGATTCTTTGTCTGATACTCTGTTTATTTACTTAAATACTTGCTTGTTTGCTTCCTTTTGTTCTTCTTCATTCCTTGCTTACTAATCAGCTTTCTTCTTTGGTTACTTGTGTGCTAACTCGATTCCTTATATTCTTCTTTGATTCCGTCTTTACGTATTTGTTACATGCATACATCTATGCATCATATTTGCTTGTACACATTCATAATTTTTTCTCACTTGCATACTTGGTTCATTTTTTGATCCTTTCGCTTACTTATTTTCTGCTTTCATTCCTTACTTGATTACTTTCTTCTTTTATTTTTTCTTCCTTGCTTAGTTACCAGCTTGTTTGCTTGACTCTTTTGCTTACTTGCTTGCCTTTGTATTTTCTCCCTTATTTCTTTGGTTAATTGGCTTCCTTGTTTCATTGCTTACATGCTTGATTTCTTTCATACTGTCTTTTTTTTATATACTTAAATTCTTTGGTTAACTTGCTTTCCATGTTTCTTTACTGTCTTTCTTAACTTTTCGAGGAATCCTTCATTAGTGGTTGTGAATGACTAGATTAACTACTGAACTTGTTTTAAACCTTATCGCTTGCCATTTTTTGACTAATTATCTCAGTTTATTTTCCACTAAAATGTGTACTTTGCTTTAGATATTACAGATGGAGACTCTCAAAGGGTACTTTTCTCTTTAACTTTCTCTCTTTGTATCTAATTTTCTTTTTTTTTATAGTTTTAATTGTTCAGGGTTAGAGAGCTTGGTGTTACTTGCAACCAGCTTCTTGGATTCTCTGACACAAGGTTTTAAGGCTAAATACCGTGTGAATCAGATAAGGTATAACTATTTTAACTTATCTTCGGTTTTTCTTGGTACGCACAAGCGGTAGGAACCAACAAACCCCATGAACGAATACGTCTCTCAAAGGTAGCATATCATGAATATGTTTCAGAACTCTTTGCGAGAACCAAATTGTCCGAAATTAGAGTTTCTGCCATAGGTTGTAAGTTTTGTCGCGTAAGAGACATAGAGAACATACCTGGCAGAGAATCAAGTGAATTCCTCCAAAGAAACTAAGCAGAGTGGAAAGAGCTAGTGTTTGGCAGCTGAATAGGTAAACATGCTCAGAGTAAAACTACTAGTAGCAGATTGGAAATAGCTATACCCATCTTTCTCTTAGGGTATTTGTTATAACCAGTTTCTCAGACTTTTTCAGGATGGGAGATATGTAAAGGAAGGAACAAATACTTTTGACAAGCTATTTAGGCCATCTTCAAAGATTCTGCCACATACACATCTATTAATCAGTATTCAGTAAGTAATCTTGCATCTATATCGTAAATAACCAACCTAATACTTTGTTAGTAACAATTGAGATTTCTTATCCAAGCTTTCTTAATGATTTCCTATAGAATGTTATTTTCAATTTTAGGTATCTATATGCCCAAACTCCAAAATGTCCATGAAAGACAGGAAAAAGTGGGACGGCCTAAGATTCGACAAAACAAAGTACTCCTATATATAATGTGATGTGGATGGTAAGGTTTACTCAGCAATGTTGTTTTTGCTCAGCGTTTTCTTCTTTGGTGTGAACGCTTACTAGGCACACTGGTCAAATTTTGGATGCAAATGCAAAGGTTGAAAAGAAGTCATGGTGAGGGGACTTAACTTCGTCGTAGCTACTGGAAAGGTGAGAATACATCAATCTTACAATGACTTCATGATCACTATACTAATTTTTGGACCATTCAATTATGTCTTTTATTATGTTCTGTTAGTTGTTCTTCTTTGAAATGTTTTGGAGATGGGATATGATCAAAAATCTTGAATACGACTGATCTAACTGGATGCGGTGGCATTATCTCAAAGTCCTCTCCATGCCTTTTCGTTCAGGTATATCCTACTCTCTCTCACATTAGGGAACCGGTGAGTGAGGTGCACCAATCTCACTACAATCTCACTAAATGTTTGTTTAATTACAGTGCTTACCTGTGTATAGTAGGTAGATAGTGGAAAGAAGTGTATAAAGGAAACTTGGACCCAGATGTCTCCAGAGAGGTAAATCCACATAAGATCTCACACCCCCGGCCAAGTTCACAACATACATTAGAATTATAGAACCTTGGTAAGCAGAAGAAACCTACTTAACTACCTATGATAGTCTTCAAATTAAAATCCATGTGCATCGTGATTGAATAAATGAATGCTATAAACTCTATTTGATACATGCCAAAACGTTGATGTGAAATATGCAGATCGCTGCTTGACATTGTTTGACAATCCACTCGTCAACTCTCTTCACACAACCTACAATGAGCTCAAGGTAGGTTAATCAAATTGTTACGCTCGAGCTATAATTGTTATCAGCTTATTGCATATCCATATATACATCAATGAATCCCTTCATTCGTTGAACATATGTAGTTACAGAAAAAAGACAAGAACCAGAGTAAGAAACCGATTTCAGGAAAAGGTAACTCAAAGAATCTCTATAGGTATCTTCTTCTGTAGAGATTTAGTATTTCGACTTTTCTCATATAGCTTAAAAGTTAAAACTGGGTGAGTTCGGCATTCTAAATCAATGTCACAAAGGAGAAAAACGGTAAGAACCACCAAACCACCCCATCGGCGAAGATGGTCTCTTGGAAGGTAATTGTCCTAAAACAGAGATAAGCATGTTTCAGATGTTTTTGTGAGAACCTTACTATCCTAAAACAGATAATTTATTTTGCCACATGTTATATAGATTGGCACGTAAGAGACGTTGAGAACAAACTTGTTGGAGCATCAAATGATTCCTCCAAAGAAATTTATCAGATTGGGAAGACTAGTGTCTCGCGGCTGACATAGATAAGCATGCTCGGAGCAAACAGCTAGCTGCAATGTCCAACTGGCATTAGGAACAATCTAAGAGACACTAGCCATTTGAGCCAGTGAGATCAATAAGAGGACTAGCTCTTCCAATCATCAAGCAGAGCTAGTAACAAGCTGATAAAGGAGATAAAGTCTTCTTAACGGTCGAAGCTTCAACACCCAGCTTCTAGAACTTTGAAAATCTAGATCAACCTCTTTGATAGCGTGATAGTCATGTGTGCCATGCATACATTCATATGTGCATACATTCATGCATTCATACATTCATACATCCATACATTCATACATCCATGCATTCATAAATACATACATCCATACATTCATAAATACATGCATGCATACATTCATGCATGCTTACATTCCTGCATGAATCTATGCATATTTGCTTTCTTGATTCATTGATTGCTTATTTACTTACATTGTTTACTTGCTTTCTTCTTTGCTTCTTTTACTTATTTGATTTCTTAACTAGCTTGCTTGTTTTTTGTTCTCTCTGTTTACTTACATCTTTAACTTGTTTACTTCTTGTTTGTACGTTTCTTTGATTATTTGATCGTTGCTAACTCCATATTGCTTCATTTCATTTCTTAATTTGTGTGTTTGCTTCCTTCTTATTCCCTTCATTGTTTGCTGAGACCGACCATACATGCAATTCACTTGTTTACTTATTGTCAGTTTCTTTATTTCTTTGATTATTTGGCATTCGCTTATTCATTCATGGCTTAGCTCTTTTACATGTTTCCTTCTTTGATTCTTTGTTTCTTTACTTCTGTGCTTATTCTACTTGTTTTATTGCTTCTTTCATTTTTTGTTTACTCACATCATTGTTTATTTATTTGTTTGCTTATATTTAAATCTATACTTCTTTCATTGTGTATAAAAGATTAATTTTGAATTTATACAAAATTTACTCAGATAATTTTGACAACAATATGAAAAATCAAAACACTAATAAATGTCTGAATAACCAAACTGAACCCGAAATATAATTACTATAGACTGGATGTAGCCAAAAATTATTATTATAAATCCAAATATATCAAATATTATATATAAATCAAAATTACTAAAATACTTAAAATAACCAAAAAAAATCCAAAAATTAACCAAAGTTTTTTCAAATCTAACCAACTTTTTTGATATTTCGGGTACCCGAACCAAAGTAACCAAAACCAAACCTGACCCGCATATATAAAATACATGTATGGACCCTCCAAGCCAAAACTCTAAAACCATAATCTAACCTGAACTTATAGGCCTAAAAATGTATATGCAAACTTATAAAACTTTATATAACATTTCCAAATTTTTATTAACTGTATAATAATAACACTTTAGCTAGAGATATCCCAAAAAAAAGGTCACTCGGATGGTATAATAAGATCGTATCTATCTATAAGTGGACCTTTGTGGCTTCATTCTCAGATATAGTAGTTGACACATTATACATCAGTTTAAATTATATATTAACTAGATAAGGATCCGCTCGATGGGCGGGTATGCGATTGGTGCATTATTTATGTATTATTGTTCGAATAGAACTGTGAGATTATAATAACATCTGTTTGACACAATTAATTAATTAATTAAATAATATTTACTTTAAATAATCAATAATTTAATCTATTGTAATATTATATTTAACAAAAAAACATTTATACAATCAATACTTCGGTGTGTTTAAAACTAGAAAAAAATCAGAAACAAAGTTTGAAAGAAACAGAGTAGTCGGATTAAAGATGTCATGCGGGTGGAGATTCAAAACCGTAGACCATCATCATAATGATAGTCGTTAGAGGCTTGGATTGAGCTGAGACGGTTCTAGACGGTTTTGTCGATTAGTTTGATTTATTGAGCTAATTGAGAGGGTAACTCACCGTGTCTTCTTGCATTCCTCTCACACCAGATATGGTAGAGAGTAGTTTGGAAGACATAACGAAGCAGAAAGAGGTTGAGCCAAGGAATGCTTGTGTTATGAAGTATTGCGGCCAGCTGGTCCAGTTTGACGAGTAGTTGGATGGAAGGAGGCGATGTGCAAAATCTTTCCAAACCGTTGAGGAGTAGGGGCATGAGAAGAACAAATGGTCTCTAAAAATACACTTTTCTTATTCTTTACAATTAAATCAGTCCTCATTCCCCCACACGGCCACACCACAATTAATCTGTTAACACTTTATTAACGACGAAAAAACTAAATAAAAAAAATCTCTTTATACATTTGACAAAAGTTGAAAAAAAAAAAAAAAAAAAAAAAGAAGAAGAAAAAGGAGGGAGGACCAAATTATCTCAAGAAAAACTATGGCCTTGAATGTTTTGTAGATTTTGTAAGAGTTTTTGGTTTTTGTTTTTCAAAAACTTATTTTTATACCATTCAAGATTTTAAAATTTTGGTTTCCCTACAATTTAGAAAAACAATTTTGTTGGAGTTTGCCATTCATGATTTTAGTTTTTTAGTTTTCCTAAAATTTAGAAAATTTAATTTTTACTTAATTAACGTTATTTTTCTCAAAAACCAAAAACTAACTTTTTTTTGGGTTTTGAAACAAAAATATAATATCAAAAATCTAAAACGAAAATCTAAAATCTATAAACTAAAATCTAAATCCAAAAACTGAATCGAAATACAGCATCCATTCAGGGCCTTTATAACAAAAAGCCAATGAGAAAAGTCTGAAGGAAGAGAATCGTCAACAAACGATGGCTATACAACAAGAATAAATACATCACATTTTTCAGACAAACTCCAATTTCACAGTGAAAATAAAAACAATGACAAGCTCCGATCAATCTCCATCGCACGACGTCTTCGTCTACGGCAGTTTCCAAGAACCAGCCGTTGTTAATTTAATTCTCGAATGTGCTCCGGTCATGGTTTCCGCTCAACTCCACGGCTAGTACGTCTCTCTGTCTCTTCACTTCTCCGATCTTTATCTTCCTTAAGCGTCAAGAATTGATTCAATTCGATTTATTTTTGCAGTCACTTGTATAGACTTAAAGGTCGTTTGCATCCATGTATTTCTCCTTCCGACAATGGATTAATCAATGGCAAGGTATTGGTTTCTTCTTTGATTTTGTGTTTTGGATCTTAGAATATAACCTTGATGTTTTTGTTGTTGTAGATACTAACTGGATTAACAGATTCTCAGTTAGAGAGTTTAGATATGATTGAAGGAACTGAATATGTGAGGAAGACTGTTGAAGTTGTTTTGACTGTAAGTTACTACTTCAATATTCTCTAATCACAATATTATGATATCTGATGGTTAGCTTAAGGAATGAAGCTTTTGATTCATCAGGATACTTTGGAGAAGAAGCAAGTTGAAACAATTGTATGGGCAAACAAGGATGATCCTAATATGTATGGAGAATGGGATTTCGAGGTTTGATAATCTTCTTTCTTGATTTTCATGAAGAAGTTTTGTGTGTGTTTTAGGTTTGTTTTGGTGAAATGTGTGTGTGGATTTTGGTAGGAATGGAAGAGGCTTCATATGGAGAAATTTATAGAGGCGGCGACGAAATTCATGGAGTGGAAGAAGAATCCGAATGGGAGAAGTAGGGAAGAGTTTGAGAAGTTTGTACAAGATGATTCTTCTCCGGCTTCGGCTTGAAGAAGTTGTTTGCGTTTTATCTATCTTTTATGTCTTCTTGTTTCATATATCAAGGTGCTGCTAATAAAAGGGTCTTTACTTTCAAAGACAAAATAAGAAAGGCTTTGTTTTTGAGTATTTGAGAATAATGCATTTTATGTTTGGTGCATTTTGTCTTCTTAAGAACAAGTTTGATTTTAGTCCAAAAGAAGTTTTATTGGTTTGAAAATACGAGAAAAGTAGGTGTACCAATTTTTTATGTTAACTAAAATGTGTATAACATGGATTTTGACAATATGAGATTAGTCAAAAACAAAAGTAGAACCACATCATAACCAATACCTCTCTTTGGCTTTCGCCAATCCCATCTCTAGGTGAGAGACTTTGTTCTCTGCAGCTCGATACTGTCTCACAGCATTGGGAATCTTTTCACGGATATTGCTTAACATGTCAACAATGTTGGAGAGCTCGATACTGTCTCCACTCATGGTACCATATTTTTCAAAGAGAGCACCATCCAGAGTCACAACTAACTCTTCGAATTTCTCTGTTCCCACCATATGCAATGCGCGTTGCCTAATAAGCTGATTTGAGCTCAGCAACCTTTTGTCTGGCTGCCTGCTCTTGTGGAATACATGTTTCTTGTTCTTTAAGTGATTCCTGCAGAAGTTATGTTGTAATTCTCGCCACAAAATCTCTGTTTTTCTCACAACCTCTTCTTTGTTCTTGTTAAAACAGAAAGTACATGAACACGTTTAAACACTTTATTGTTTACATTGATAATAAACTTCGATATTTTACAAGACACAACACAACACATACATATACTACTTCTACTTGACACACTTGCACTTAGATAATCATAATTCTTACACATTAGTCCATACTCCTAGTTCTAGGAACTCTTACACAAGCCTCCTACTTTGAGTGTAGCCACACTACTCATTGGGACTCTAACAACAACACTTTAACATCACTAGTTCCTTAGATACTTTACAACAAAACACACTTAACTTGTTAGGCCTTTTTACTTGCAGGCCACAAGAAACACATTCTTCATTTGGGCCCTTAATCCATCTGCAGCCCATTTACACTTCTCTTCTTTTTTTTGAAATACCAGGAGGTTCTAGGCCGAATCCCGTAATCACTCCAGACCCGAAACCACAGCATGTAATATTAGTTTTGTTCCAACCGTCACTCGAACCGGCGACCTCTAAGCTTCGCCTAGGGTCTTTACCAAAAAATGATCCTCAATTTTAACCATTGTGCTACAATGAATCTTTTCGTTGACCCTTCTCGTCATGATGTCTCTTCTCCGACATCGACATCGTCTTCTTCTTACGATGCTTCTTCTGTTCTTCACAACCAAGCTTTACTTCTTGCAGGATTTAATCTAGGATTCTCAATTCCAACAAGTTAAGATGCATACTTTCAGTTTCACCATCTAAGCTGCATATATTACAGCCATATCCTAATAAAAGTACCTTTTCCACTTTCCGAGCTTCGTTGCTTCATGCTTTCATAGAGGTGGTTGCTGCAGCTTTTTCTTCCTTTATCAGAGAGCTCTCTGTTTCTGAGCATCTGTCAAGGCTTTCCAAGTTTATCCTCGAGTTTCTTGATTTTTTGCTTCACGTTTTTCAAGTCCTTCATGTGCTTAACGTCCTATCAAGAACCTAATCATCGCAAAGGAAGACTAGTGATTCAACATTTGTAGAAACTTTGGAGAGAAAAAAAAATAGTATTAAGCACGTCAGCCCTGAGCATGAAAGCAGAACACATATGGGTTTCTAACTAACCTCTTGTCTCTTCTTATGCTTTACATGCACAGACTCAAGTTCCTTTAACTCCTTATTACTCTCATCTATTTTCTCTCTGATACAGAAAATGTGTTATAATATTTGTTACAAATGTGTGGGATATAATTTCTTTGATATTTCATAAAAATTTAATGTAAAGTCTCGAAATTCCAGATTTTCTCTAGTCAGACTCGGATTCGGTGCCATTGGTTCATCATCTTCCTCCATTACTACTCTCCGGTCCACTCGGTGTTAACTTTAGTTTCCGATTGTGGAATGACTACCGGCGTTGGATTCTTCTCTTCGGTTAGTTTCCGATGTCTCGTTTGAACTTATTTAGCGGAAAATTAAATAATTCGAATGCAAAGGGGGAAATTTTAATGGGTCCAAGACCCATATTCGGTAATGTAGGCTCATTTGTTTTATTTGTTCATCTTTAAGCCAATTTGTATAAGAATAAGGGGATTTGTACAAATACCTTTTTCATGTTTCTTTGCAATAATGTCTTTTCATGTAGGTAAATGACTAAATAATTCTTCTTTTATATATGTGTTAAATGAGTAAATTATTCTTCTTTTGTTGAGTGAACAACCGAACATAATGAGAAAGTCAAATCTATGTTGGCGGCAAATAATTTCAGGTTTTCAAATTTTTCTGCCAAAATTTATATTTTCCCTCCAAAACAATTTCGCATGAATATGAATTTTAAAAAATCTTTGTTAATTTTTTTTTAAACCTTATAAAATCTTTTTAAAATATTTGTAAATCTTTTAAAAACTCTTATAAAATCATTGTATTTTTTTTTTAAACCTTTGTAAAAGTCATTAAAACACTTGTAAATCTTTGTAAAGTTTTTTAAAACTCTTATAAAGTCTTTTAAAACTCTTAAAAAACTTTTATAAATATTTTAAAATTCTTGTAAATTGTTTAAAAGCCATATAAAGGTTGTAAAAGGATTTACAAGAGTTTTCATCCCTTATAAAGTCTTTATAAACTTTTGATTATCCTTTTAAAACTCTTTAAAACCCTTTGTAAATCTTTTGATACCCTTTAAGAACTCTTCTACAGCTTTATAAAAGGATTTTAATAGATTTATAAGAGTTTTTAAAGGATTTTAAATTTTTTTAGTAACCCTTGTAAACTTTTTTAAACCATTATAAAATCATTTTAAAACCCTTATAAATCCTTTTAAACTCTTGTAAATTCTTTTAAACCCCTTTTAAAATTCTTGTAAATCTCTTAAAAAGTTTTTAAAATTCTTTGTAAATCTATTTCCCGTCAAAAATATTTTTAAAGAGAATTGTTTTTACAAAACAAATTGACTAAATTTTTTTTTACTGAATTTGTTTTGACGGAAATATTTGTCGGAAATAGTTTTGGCGGGAAAATTATTTTCGAATTTTTTTTGGTGCGAAAAATATTGTTGGGAAGTTTTTGGCGGGAAAATCCATTGAGCACAAGTACCTGTTACTCGCCTAATACTCGCTACTCGACTCGTACTTGCCTTGAAAATTCAAGTACTCGTTATAGACAAGTCAAAATAGCAAGTATGACAATTCTATTACTTGCAAGTGCAAGTCAAATATCAAGTATGATAATTCTATTACTTGCAAGTGCAAGTCAAGTATCAAGTATCATAAAAAAAAAAAAAACTTGCCCTGTTACTTGTTACTTAATACTTGCTAATTATACTTAGAGTTATAGTTTTTGTATCAATTTTGTAAAACCCATAAAACCATAAAGCCAAATAGCAATTTTGTAAAGCCCACAAAACCATAAACCCAAAAATAAAACCCAGCAGCCCAACCCTTCTCTTTAGTTTTGAACCTAAAAGTAAAATCCAGCAGCCCAACCCTTACAATTTTTATGTTAATTTAACAGAATTTGTAACTTCAATTTCTTATAGAAATTTGGTGCAAGGAGTGGGTTTGAGTTTGGAGGAAGAATAAAAGGTATGGGAGTACTTCGTGATTTTCAAGTTTGGTTTTAAAGCGTAACACTAATACATGCATTTGTTATGTTGGTTTTATTTATAGGCAAAAAAGAGATTCAAGAACTCAAGAAGAAAGATAATTAGATAAGAACGATTTCAATTTGAACCAAGATGCTTATCTTTTAGAACTTTTAATGTGTTGTGGTTTTAAGATGTTTAGAACTTTAATGTTTTGTGATGTTTAGAACTCATGTTCTGTAATATATATGAGACTTCAAGTAACAAGTAGCTTGCAAGTAACAAGCCAACTACCCGGGTCAAGTTACTTGCAAGTAACAAAATTTTGGACGAGTACTTGTTATAGCAAATACTTGCTCAAACGAGTCAAGTATCAAGCTCAAATGTTAATTACTCGTACGAGTCAAAGCGGGTTACAAGTACTTGTAAAATAGCAAGTACTTGCCTTGTGCTCGGCCTAACTCTTATTTTGTTGAGTTAAATATTTTTTAAATAAGGGCAAAATGATCATTAATAATTAAAAAAGGTATCGATAAAAATGGGAGGGTAATATTAAAGAAGATAATCTTTAGAAGGGCATTCCTAACCATTTCTTAAAAATATGTTTATGCAATTTTTTGTTTACTTTTTCCATCTTCATTTTTTCTTTATTTATATATTTTTCCTATTAGATACAAAATTGGATTTGTGATTAACCAACATATTGTGATTCTTGTTTTCTTCAAAATATTCTTGCATTTTCCTTTTTCATCTTATTTATGGTTCTTAGCGGCAGTAAATATCAAAACAACACTCATTGTTGATCGTTGAGTTTTTGACTTTCTACGTTATGGAAATTGTTTTAGAAAAAATAGTTTCAGCCGGTTTTTGAATATTTCTTTAATCAATAATTTGAATTATTTTTAAAAGTTTTTTTTTTTCTTTTTTTGAATAAATAAGGGATTTTGAATCTAGATTTGTACATCTTCTGAGATTGAGAACTACAACCTCTTATATGGTTTCTTTCTAAATGTTATAGTCGAACCAGCAATCTCTAAACTTTGTAGATGAGTTACTTTACTAGTTGAGCCATTGACATTTTACTATTTTTCAAAGTTCTGTTTCTTTGATTCACTTTGGTTTAGTGCAAGCTTCTAGTTTCAAAGATTACTTTAGATTTTAAATTGAAATCTTTTTAAGAAAAGGAAGAATGTTTTGAGTAAACTAACGATTAGCCTTCACATACTTAGATGTCTAATTATTGTAGACACATCATGGACAAGCTGACTTATTGATTTGGAAGAACTACTCTCTGAAATATTTCGGACCCATTAAGATTTGTGTCATAAACTCTTACTTAAAATGAATGACATTACTGAATTATTCGTGTGCACTATTCACAAAAACATTGCTATTATTTTAAAATGGTAAAGTTTTAAATAAAAATAATCCCGTAGTTTTTATATATATATAAAACCTCAAACGAGGGAAGTTCATACAAATTGAAGCTAAAATAATATAAAAGAAATAAAGATAAAAGCTTCATGAGTTTTTCAAGAATATGTTCACCAATAAAAAGTTTGCAAAGTTTAAAAAATCTGTTGAACTCTTGGAGATTCGACCATGAAGACGAACTTTACGAAATCCTCGACCAACGAGTGGTCATAGACGGCTTGCATGAATAACGCATAAAAGCCTTTGAAAAAGGGCTCCATGGAGGAGGTTAGCAAACAAAAAAGGTGTAGAAGTTTCGGTAACCACCTCTCCTTGGAGACGGGATCATAATGTTGTTCTTCTTCAAACTTTTAATTTGCCAAATATCCATGATCTTGTCCAAATATCTTAAGAAAAAGCTCACTTTAAAAAATAAATTCCGGAAGATCCACCATTCGTAGGTGTTGGTTCAAGGACACCGAATAAAAAGGGTTAGGGAAGCTTCAGTAGAGACTTTATCATAATACCGAGTTCCTACAATCTTTTGGTTTCAAACGCAATGATTTCGTGAATCATATTCCTAGTTGTAACTGATGGCATGGTTCTCAAAAAATCCTTATACCTAACTATTAACGATGGCGGCTTATGTCTTAATTGATATCCTTTCTCAATCGGTATCACGAAGCAAAACAAAGATTGACTAAGATTGGGAAAAGATGAGTTTAGATCAGACCTGAATATTTGCTGAATATGCTTTGGGTCACAACAAATGAAGTTAGGCTCTAGACATCTTATTGGACCGAAATTTGTAAACCCACCAAGTGAGAACCTAATTTCACTTAGGTTGGCAAATTACGGATCTGAGAGCGGCGGCCGTACTGAGATGCTTAGGGCTGGGCATAAAATTCAAAATCCAAAAATCGATCTGAAAAATTCGACTTCGAAACCGAACTGAATAGTCACAAAATTCGAACGAATAATGAATTCTCCTACCCGAATTATCCGAACCGAATCCAATCCAAACCGAAAACCGAAAGAATATCCGCTAATCCAAAATAAAATTATATATATAAAAATATTAGTTATATTTAGTTATAATTTATACTCAAAAATACTAAATAGCAAAAAATATCCGAAATAATCTTGATATCTGAAAATTTTTTTGTTATATTTGTTATAATTATACAATATTTTGCAAAAAAAAAACAAATTTTAATAAAACCCAACGATTTTTATTAAAAAATTCTCAAAAACTGATCCGAAACCGATCTGAATCCGACACAATCCAAACCAAAACCGAACCGAATAGTCATATAATCCGAACTGATAATAACTCTCTCATCCGAATTATCCGAATCCGAAATAATCCAAACCGAATCCGATCCGAAATCTAAATGACAAGGCCTAGATGCTGATGGGTTTCGCGGTGGCTCAAGCATCTCCGGTGAACGAAAAGGCGGTGACTGAGGGGTTGATTCGGGATTCAAGGCACATGTAGAAGACCATGGGAGTTTGGATTCTCCAGTGAGGGAAATCGGGGTCAAGAGGGGCAAAGGGTATGATGTCAGGGAAGAAGATTCGAGTAGGGCGTGATAGATGGACATCGCTGGCCATCTGCTTGGGAGATACATGTGGATCGAGAAAGATCGAAAAGCTTTAAAGAGATTAAAAAAAAAGTTTATCTAAAAAGATAGCATGAACACGAGATCGAGAACGAGGGAAGATATGGTGACTTATGTCCCGACGTCGGCAGGGGAGGGCTTCGCCGGCGTCGGAGAATAGAATCTATGGAGATTCCTCGATTATTGTGTCTGAAAGAGAATAATAGCGAGGCTGGTGAATATGTATATAATAATTTAAAATTGTTTATATTAATATGAATATATATATATATATATATATTTCGTCTATTTGTATTAATATTTACAATCAAGAATTATGGGAACTAAATATTAGGACATTATAATTTTTACACAAGCTGTCTATGGAAGGAGGTTTGATTACACCTAACAAAGGAGACATTGTGCCCTACAAAACAGACAATTATTTGAAGTGATTTTAAAGCCCAAACAACTCATGCATGTGTTCTTCCCAGCAACTCATCAGATCCCACCCTTAACATTACCATATTTTCAGTTTTGCCCAACTTCAACTCAAAAGTTATTAATCGCACCCCTAAATATATAATAAGAATACTGGCTCTCTTACAGATTCCGTTTCTTTTCTTTCTTTTTACCGATTTATAAATCTACCTCGTGTTTTCAGTTTCACATAAAGCTCAATTCGAAAGAATTAAAGTTTTACATAATACGGTACATTGGTGTGTTATATTCTGAAATTGTGTGTGATGGATGTGACTAGAAAATGTAAGTTATGCCTCCAAGCTATATGATATAAGTAGTAACAGTAGATATATGAAATTTGTGGTGTGGTATAAACAATTATTGGACCCACTAAAGATTTTGTAGTACCAATTCTTGGGTGCTAGGGTCATTGATACTTGTTCTTTAAAAGGGGCCACTCAACGTTGTACTGATATCTCATATATTTCAATCATTCAATTTCTCAAATCTGAATATATAGTATTGATCACTCCGTTACTGATTTAAATGTTGTAAGGATTTTTTTTCATTTGTTTGAATTTAAGTGTCCATTTGGATATCTATGTAAGTTTTGCAAAAAGAGTACCTTATGGAGAATCTTATGAATAAGTGTTATATAGATTACCGTATGATTTGTCCAAAAAAAAAAAAAAGATTACCGTATGGTGGTCAATGAATTTTGATGACCGGTTAAAAGTTTTAAGACGGGAATGACCATTTCATTAACTATATGTACTTAATTACCTCTCGGATCAATTATGAATAAATCACAATTATCCTTTTATCGAAAAAAGCATATTTTATATGTCTCACAAAATTAGATATTTCTATCTCTTTTCTTTTTACGATTTCATTCTTTTTCACTTTTCATACTGAATTTCTTCTTATTTTATATTTTCCTCTTCGCATTGTTGCAAACAAGCTGCAACACTCTAAGCAAGCCACGATTATTCATTTTTTCTCAATTACTTTTGCTCCTCACACCCAAGAACACCCACTTTGTCTCTCACTGAAGCTAGCACAGTGAGGCTCAAAGTCTCAGATTAACTCTTTACCCTTTCTAGCTTAAAACTTAAAATAATTTAGATTTCCATATTAATTTTCAATTGATTCAATATGTGTCTATGATTAGATCTTTTGGTTCCCTATATATAATTTTAGAGTTTAGATTCCTTTCATCAAAACAAATTTAATTGGATTCATTGAGTTTACCATATTGGCGACGAAGATATTTTTCGAATCGTAGAAAAAGGAAACAATGTTGATGAAATTGGAGTTGACGGAGATGGTTTTGGAGTTGACGTAGACGGCGTTGACGAAGCGATCGCAGCGAAGCAAAGCAACTGGGACTTGTTAATGATGAACTGGTTGAGATCGTGAATTGAGTTTTCAGAGAGGTAAAACTGTCAGTTAAACTATTATAAATACCTAATTATATAAGCCCAAATGGATTGTTCCTTTTTCAAATTTCTGATTCAAAATGTGTCCAATCCTGTAATAGCCTATTTTTTAGAATGTGCATGTAATCAGAACTATGAAAAGCACGGATATTAAAATAATCAGATCGAAGAGTTTTATTCATAATTTTAATGCTACATATTAAGGCTTTAAGAGTAAGGCCATGAATATTTGAGTGTTTTTAGATTATACTATACATTTTGGTTTTCCGTTTTTTGGATTGTACTGATAGAAAAAGAGAAAAGACTAAATGAAAAACATTTTAATTAACAGTTTCAAAAGCTCATTTTTTTTTAGAAATTTGCAAAATTCTCAAATTCTTCTTATTTTTGAAATTTAAAACTCTCAAAATCTAAATTTCGTATTAAAAAAAAAAAACTGTTACCATTCAAAATTTAAATGTATTCGTTATAGTTTATATGTTCGGTTACTTTCACGTTAAAAATGGAAAACCGTAAAAAAGGTTTTGTTTTTTATTTATCTATTGTCATAAATTAAATCGTAAGTATTTAATGAACATAATTCACCGTAAATAAAATGTTATTCAATATTTTTTGTCAAAGCCTTTGTGATTTAGTGGCAGAGGAAGCTTTGGTGAAAGGTGAAATTTCCAAATCCGAGTTCGATTCTTCATAGAAACAAAAGTGCGTTTGTATGATTTATCAATTGGGTTTTGGTCCAACTAGTTTACCTACTAGTTAGAAGTGCAAGCGGACTGACTAACCCATAACATTAATCAGAAAACATTCAAATTCGAATTGGACGGTGTAATGGTCTAATTCTACTTAAATCGGGAAAAATCGATTATATAACATATCGACATATTCCTACTTAAACTAACCAAATCAATTAATAAAATATATATAAAAATTATGAAATTTATACAAAATAAACATTATTTTTGGTTCTTTTGCACCAACAATAAACATTAGTTAACGGAAAGACATAAACAAGAGTAAGCTGTTTAGAGTTTTTATTTTCAATTAAATCCCATTAATTATTAGTTCTTATATTTCTTAGGACCACATGCTTATGCTTACAAGCAAAATAAAAGCCAACAAAACTTTATCTTTATTACGGACCAACCATGCAATTCATGATTCTTATACCCAAGAAAATAATAAAAGAGAATCCTCGTTTTTATGTTCCGTCTTTATCATCTATTTAAATTTAAAACTAAACATTTTCTTTTATTGCTTAGTCAACTTGTGAGCTGTAATAACATTAATTATTACTTATCAACCAGGTTTGATTTATCAAAAACATTATTACAATTTATTAACTTTGTATTTTGCTGAAACCGATTCGAAAATTTAGAAGAAAAATTTGGGGTTTTGACTTTTCAAGTAATGATTATTCCAAGATCGTTTAATTTACGTGGCGAGCTTCTAAACTATAAGGATGATGTCGTGGATGAAGTTTACTAATACGTGTCACTTTTAAATCTTTGCGTGTTAATTATGATTACGTAGTTTGTTGACAAGTTTTAAAATATTAATTTATCGTCATTAACAATCATTATTTCAGTTTATGATAAAACAAAATACTAAAAATATTTGGTCGTGTCTGGTGGATTAGTGACAAGAAGCGCACAGAGGTTCAAAAGTCAAAACAACACGGCTCAGGGGCTTGATTGTAAATATAGCTGACTAATGAGGCTATATTAGTCAAATTAGAAGAACTATCGCGGAAATCAAAGTACGGTTTCGGATAGTTGTGTCGTTATTACGACCAGAACTGAACCGGTGTCGTTTAGCTGTAAGTAAAGCAAATTGTCAGAAAATAAGAAGTTAATAGTTGTGTTGTTGTTGATCGTAAGATACTATTTTCAAAAAGATTTTTCTTCTTAGGGCCAAATATTTTGTTAGATTTTCTACACATATATACTCTAGAATACCACTAAAACAAATTTTATGAACGGTAATAGCATATGTATTTCACAAATTTGTAGCATCAATAAGGTTACAATAATTATTTTACCCTTATATAATTATGTAAAATAAGAAAGTTATAAAAAAAAAGAAATAAGTAAGTTAATTCTTATTTAAAATCATAATTTTAGAAATTTAGAATGTGATCGCGTGAAACATCAATTAAATGTTTATATTAGTTTTTTTAGTATTAAGTTTCTGCTATTTTGAAATTTTGGAGATTATGTGCTAAATGCCTAATGTGGTAACAAAACTAAATTTTGTGTTATTTATGAGAATCAAAAATAACTGTTGTTACCAAATTTAGCGCACAATCTCCAAAGTTTCAAACATAGTAAAAATTTAATATTAAAACTAATATAAGCAACTGATGGATGTTTAACGCAATTATATTACCAATTTACCATGATGATTTCAAATTATAATTAATTTTCTTATTTGGCATAATTAGATATGGATAAAACCCTTTTAAATTCTTTTAAAACTCTTAAAAAATCTTTGTAAATTTATTTTTAAGTTTTGAAATACTTTGTAAAGATGTTAAAAACACTGATAAACTATTTTAAAACTTTTTACAATGGTTTTTAAAGATTTGTAATGATTTTAAAATATTTACAAGGATTTTAAAACCTTTTTTAAATCCATTTAAATTTCTTTTAAAACACTTTTAACGTCTTTGAAAACATTAGTAAATTATTTTTTAACTCTAAAATAATTTATAAATATTTTAAATCATTTGTAACTTTCTTGAATCATTTTAATACTCTTGTGTACCCCTACAAAATGTTTTTAAAGGGTTTTAAAAAGAATTACGAAGGTTTAAAAGATTCTAAAACCCTTGTAAATCTTTTAAAAATCTGTGTAAATCTATTTTCCGTCAAATTGTTTTTTGAGAGAAAATTGTTTTGACGGAAAAATTATCTTCAAAATATTTTTGGAGGAAAAATTAATATTTCATTTTGTTAACGTAAAATATTTTCAAATAGGGGTAAAATAGTTATTAAAAATTAAAAGATAGTATAAATGAGAGGGCATAGTTAAAAAAGGGTAGTTTTGGAAAGGCGTTCTTAACAATTTCGCAAAAATTAAAAGATTTCAATCTTTTTTTTTAACTCAAGCATTTAAATATTTATACTGAAGATTAATTATTTGAAATTTTTAAAAGAATATGTATGGTAAATATATTCAGTATCTATGTGTTTGGTTATATTTCAGAATATTAAAAATAAAGATAGTAGAATTAAATATATTTATAAACAAATAATAAAAAGATGAGAATAATTGTGTGTTTGCTACATAAACACCAATATTCCTATTAAAACTAGTCATAATCATTTCATTAAGTTGCTATGTGGTGAAGTTCATTTTTGCATATAATGCAAATTTTGGTGAAAGAACTTTCCTATAATTAGGTAAATTTCATTCATATTTTCTATAATAAAGAGCCTTCAAAATAAATTCTAATTAACACAATAAGAATATATTTTAGTAACCTAAGTGCTATGAAAATTAAGATTTCATAAACATCTAATCAATTTTGTGTGAAAGCTTAAAACCATACAAATTCTCTTTGTATTTTAATCATAAAGTTCTTTCATTTTTGATAAGCCACATTTCTTCTTATATTTCTGAATTAAATATATTTGTAAGTTATTTTGCATTATCAATTATTAACATGGTTTAAGTATTCATAGATTTTCTAAGAAATTTGCACAAAAGATGCTTAACATTTGCTTAAAAACATCTAAAAATAACTCTAGACATGTATGTTTTAGAAAAGATAACACTTGTATAAAGTTTCCATGCACGTCCGAGCTACACTCTTGCGCTTTCATATATCTTGTAATTCGCAAAAACAAATAGTTTTATTTATCTTGCAATTCACAAAACCAAATAGTTTTCACTCTATTAATACTTCCTTTGTATTTGTTGTAATACGTCTGATTATATATTTCTTTGCTACATAATAAATTGTGCAATCTTGCAATGGTTTGGATTTGTTTATTTACATGTAAGAAGTCTATATGCAAAACATTAATAACGACAATTTTTTTTTTAGGGTGAGTTAAAAATCTATATATGCACCATCAAATAATTAAAAATCTATACATGAAGATCATTTATTTAGGTAATTTTTTCAACTAAAATTTATATGACAAATATATCCCTACAAAGAGATATGATAAAAATCAGGATAGTTAGCAGATAACAAATTATCGAGATAATATTGTTAGCGAAATATGGATGGGGTTTGATGCATGGATGAAATGACATGGAATACAAACCAACTTAATATGTTAATAATATATTTGACGATATAAACAAATTTTCAGTTATTGAACCAATGTTTAGATTTCAAAGACACATATGTATGCGAAGACGATAACATTACTATTAAAAGGTAACAAAATATTTAGCATGAAGAGCAAAAACAAAATAACTTACGACTGAATAATCATGTAAAAAAAATACATGCATCAGAATAGTTAGCAGATAATGTATTATCAGGATAATATTGCTAGCGAAATATGGATGGGGTTTTGATATATGGATGAAAAAACTTAAGATACAAACCTACTTAACATGTTAATAATACAGTTGACGATATAAACAAATTACCAGCTATTGAACCAACGATTTGATTTCAAAGATTGTATAATTATGAGAAGATGATAACATTATTATTAAAAGGTAACAAAATATTTAATGTCAAAAGCAAATAAGATATAGAGGTATAAAGGTATTTTCATGATGGAGAGAGAAGGCTCAACAGTAGCTTTTTCTGACACTTAATTTTGTAATTTTCTATGTATACATATTGATAATACCCTTTTTTTTAACCTTGCAAAACGATCTCCAATTACCAGATATGAAGTAATCGATGATTTGAAAAAACTCTTTTTGAAGAAAGTCATATTTCTTGGTCCAAAAGTGTGTCTTGTTTTCCATATAACCCACATCCATAGAACGCGGCTTTGTCTCCTACAACCTTTAGAGACACCGCTTGAGCACCCATTATTCCAGAATTTAGTGCGGGAGACGAGTTCTTATATCAAAAAATGATGAACAAAAACATTAAGTTAAGTATCAATTTCATATAGTACTAAATATCTACGAGTAAAGGAAAAATTCAATTAGATACTTTACATAGAGAGGGAGAGGGAGAGAAAATTTCACTAGAAACTATATATTATAGAAAAACAATTTAATTAGATACCATAAAACATATGATTTTTTTCATATGAGAAACTATTAAATATAAACTATCTACAAAAGAATAAAAAGTTTCATTAGAAACCACAAAAACAATGAAAACAATATCTCAAACGGTTAAAATTAGATAAGGTTCGTCTAATTAGGCGTTTGTAAGAATTAAATATAAATTTATTTGATGATATTTGAATTCTAAATAGTAATTCATACTTTTCTTAATATTTTAGTTAGTTATTTTTTTAAAAATCAAATTTCAATTATTACCATTCTATTTTGTTATACACGTTTTTCCTTCAATTTTCTAAAAACTTTATCAATCTATTTCATAATAATTATACACACTCCATCATATTAAAGTAATCTACACTCTATTTCTATATTTAATTTAGTATATTTTTTAAAACCAAATTTTAGTCTTATACATTCAATTTTACAATACTATTTAACTATCTATTTTATCATAATAAAGTTTGTTTTGATTCTACGAATTTTATCTTAATGGATAAGTGCTATGATTTTATCAAAACAATACGTATATCATATCAAATTTATATCTTAGTTAATATTTAAAAATTTAACATATAACAAAACATAATTAACAACAAACATTGTTTAAATTATAGTTTTTTATATTACCTAATCTTGTAAGTTAAGTTTACCTCATTTCAGTTTAATTTTAAATGACTTAAGTTTAATAAATAAAACAGACAATATATACTAAATAAAACAGACAATATAATTTCTATATGCCACTTTTCCAAATTTTTGGTGGTTTTACTTATGATTATATAGATTAAAATTCTTAAAATAAAACATAAATATAAATCTAATAATATTCTCATCAGGTATTCAAAAATTCAGTTTTATAAAGTTATTCTCTTTCAAATATTTTGTGTTTTCATTTAACGGATAAAAATATTATATAATGATAAATACAATTTTTATCTAATTTTAATACAATTTGGAAAGCATGCGTCAATCGTGAGTCTTCTAGCTTTTTGAGGTTATCCAGACAACTAACTCAAAATCCATTCACAAGAAAGTCAAAGGCTGAGAGAAAAAGAGTAGATCGACCTCCAACTATGCAAAATCTTCCATCCAAAACATTATACATTTAATAATAACAAAAATCTGAAATTTAAAATATATAAGAATATGCAATCTAATGTTGGTGTTAGTGAAATCGTTGTGTCATTATCCAACTTAAAACTCACATACTATATGTTTTTGACCAAAACAAAATTAAAATAAGACATCGTTAAAAGATAAAATAAAAATAGTGAAACTTAAGTTACAATGAATTGTGAAAATGAATATATATATATATATATATATATATATATATATATATATATATATATATATAATCAGGAAATAAAAGATTAGGTTGGAAAAAAAAATTATAATGGAATCAAATTTTGGAAGAGACTAAGTGGAAAAAATAGTGAAACTAGTTTATGTATATTTCTTTATATTTACACACTAAATAAATTGTATGAATCTTAGTGTACAAAAAAATAGTGAAAGGTGACTATTTTTAAAATAATAAATAATAAAATGATTGTTTTTTAAATTATATTTGGACAATGACTATTAGTCTAGTCACTAGTCTATTTAGTATATTTTTCAACTAATTAAAAAAAAAAAATACGCAGGTGGTCCTCGTGTAGAGAGACAAAAATGGTATTTATCTTTTTAAGAGTATATTATTAATGGTTTTTTAAAATAATTTTTAAATTAAGAGACATGTCTTATAATGTCTTATAATAGCTTATAACTAACAAAAATCTCTTATTTAAAAGACTTTAAAACACTTTAGTTAGATATAAGACATATTTTTTAATTAATAGTTATGTTAAGATACCATCAATAAAAATTGTCTAAGATGGAGTAATATAGTAATTTAATATAGTCCATTGGGCCACTGAAACTTGTCCAAAATCGTTTTACAGTATATCACTAATTTGGTTCGGGTCAGCTAAAAATATGTTCTTAATCTCTCGCGGTCTAAGTTAATAGCCACAGTTAGAAACTAATGCATTATAGCTAATAAACGTACAAAAAAAAAATATTGTTTTATCTTCTTCTGATAATCTGATTCCTGATCTAGAAAAATGTGGTTCCATCATTCTTTCGACCAAGAAAATAGAATAATTCTTTATCATCAAACAAAAAAAACAATAAAGAAAACTTAGTCCCCAACATAATATACATCTTATTCTCATAATAGACATCATTAACCATAATTTTTATGCACCGAATCTGTATATCTAATCCATGTACAGAAATATTTGTAGTACGAAATTCAAAATACACATAGATGCACATAATTTATTTGTGACAAAAAACGAAGAAGGCAAAGATTGTTATATCGGACGTAATATGTGGTTTAATATTTCACGTACCACTTAACTGATGTTTGATGGTGGTGTACGAACCGATTGAGAGATAATTAAAAAAAAAAATCGAAGGATCATATTTTTCGTGTTTGGTTACCGATCGATAGGTTGAATTTCTCGGTCCAATGATGCAATCATTCGTTGGAAAATAATTTGTGATTTCAGAATCCAAAAACATGCGTACAATACGACCTTCTTATTTGCCAATTCATTTGTATAGTGATTATTCTCATCACTATGGTTTAGTCATCATTGGCTTTGTTCTGAAATGTTTTTCTTTATTTTTTTTGGTTTTAGCCGTATTTTGCTTGTTCGAAAGAAGGAGCAAGTTGTGATGCTCTTGATGTGATCGCCCAGAAGAAACTTTGGCCACCGACTTCGTTTTTCTCGGCGATGGTCGCTTGGTACGAACACATTGGCCTTGGCCCATGGCGTTTGCTTGATTGTTTGTACACACCACCGCACATGACAGAGAATCATCAAAATTTGAATATTTTAAATAATAAATATAAATTACATATATTTAGTAAGTTCCGATACTAATTTAGATTTTAGTCTATGACCTTGAATGACGGTAGTTTTTAGACATTAGGTCTTAGTTTTAAACCCAAAAGACCGAATTTGATATAGGATCTATTTATGGTAACCGAAGAATTTAACTGCATATGACTAAAGACATGACTGGTTTAATTGCAGCGGACGGGGCTGTGGTTTCGCTTGCGGTTGCGGAAATTTGCGGAAGCGAGATATTGTGGTTTCAAGCGTTTTAAACGACTAATTTAACGTTTCAAAATAGATGCATTTGCAGAAATCTTATGACTAGATGCAATAATAATTAAATAAATAAAAAAGATCCAAAATAAATATAATATATAGGATTAGATACAAATATGAAAAGATATATACAGAATTATATATATTTATCTTAATTACAAATATGTTGATTATTTATTATTATTTTAATATTTTAATTCAACCGCTACCATCCACAACTACAAACGTTTGCGGGAAGGAGTTTTTGAAATGTATTGATATCGAGCGATCCGAGCAGTATCCCGCGATTTATATGATTATTGTCAATCACTAACAATTGTTACCACATGTAAATGATGCGTTTGCATGTAGTAGAAGGAGAACCAATCAACCCCTTAACTGATGATGGCTGAATTTATTTTAAAGGTGGCTGAATGACTTCAAATGATAACCACTGAATTTATTTGAGATTATTCATTTTTCAATATAGTTACCTGCTGGTAACATATATTTCCTCCATTCATAATAATATCGTTTTAAATATTTTTATATAAATTATTAATATATATTATATTTTAAAAACCAAACTGATTCATACTTTATAGATTTTACATTGAAAATTTAGAACAATACTTATTTTGGAAAAAATCTTTAAACAACAAAACAGAATAAGTATTTTTTTTAATATTATTTTGTGAAAAACAACTATTTAGTTTACAATAATACCTAATAGTATAAGTAAACTTTTACAAAGTTGTTCGGTAATTACATTGTAATAGTCAAATATACAAAATGCTAAACATATTTTAACAGAAGGAACAAATATTAGAATAAAGTAAAAAGAAGCCAACTTCAAAAAAAAACAAGAAGTGTCACAATGCATGAGAATATTAATTATAATTGGACTGTCTTTAGGTTTAAGACATTTATTACTCTATATATATTTCCCCACTCCCTATTACAGGTCCCACTTTTAACCATACATTTAACCATAGTTAAATCATCAAACCCTACCTTTCTCTGTTAAACATCTTCAAGCTCTGTCCTTTTATTTTAAATATATTTATTATTCACATTTATTAACATTTTTATATCTCTCCCTATTAAATTATTTTATTCTCTCTTAGCAACATTCATCAACCAGAGCAGATTCACTATCATCATCTTATAACACATCTTCTTCCTCTAAAGTTTATTTTCTTAAACTTATTACAAAAAACATGATCTTCAAAAGTTGATTTAATCTCTTTTTATCCATCTTCTTCTTCATTTCTCAATATCAAACTTTTCTTTTTTTGTAAGCTTAACATAAACCCTAATATTTTCTTGATTTTTTTCAAGAAAATAAAAACATAAAGATGCTTGAAGTTAGATCAATGGATATGACTCCAAAATCACCAGAACCCGAATCCGAAACTCCGACCCGGATCCAACCAGCTAAACCAATCTCTTTCAGTAACGGAATCATCAAACGCCACCACCACCACCACCACAACAACAACAAAGTCACTTACAAAGAATGTCTCAAGAACCACGCGGCGGCGATTGGTGGTCACGCGCTTGACGGTTGCGGCGAATTTATGCCGTCTCCTTCGTCAACACCTTCCGATCCAACTTCTCTCAAGTGTGCAGCTTGTGGTTGTCACCGTAACTTCCACCGCCGTGAAACTGACGATTCCTCCGCCGTTCCACCACCGTCTCTTCTTCCATCTTCAACAACAACCGCCGCAATTGAGTATCAGCCTCATCACCGTCATCATCCTCCTCCTCCGCTAGCTCCTCCGTTACCACGTAGTCCTAATTCATCTTCTCCGCCGCCTATCTCTTCCTCCTACATGCTTTTAGCTCTCTCCGGTAATAATAAAACCGCACCGTTCTCAGATCTAAACTTCGCCGCCGCGGCTAACCATCTCTCCGCCACGCCTGGCTCGAGGAAGCGATTCAGGACGAAGTTTAGCTCAAATCAGAAAGAGAAGATGCATGAATTCGCCGATCGAATCGGTTGGAAGATTCAGAAACGTGACGAAGACGAAGTTCGTGATTTTTGCCGTGAGATCGGAGTTGATAAAGGTGTTCTCAAAGTTTGGATGCATAATAACAAAAACTCCTTCAAATTCTCCGGCGGAGGAGCAACCACCGTGCAGAGAAACGATAACGGTATCGGCGGCGAGAACAGTAACGATGATGGAGTTCGCGGTTTAGCTAACGACGGTGACGGTGGTGGTGGGAGATTTGAGAGTGATAGTGGAGGAGCTGATGGTGGCGGAAACGTAAACGCCTCGTCGTCTTCGTCGTGAAGAAGAAAACATCATGTCGTTTTGCAGGGAAAGAGTTATAATAATGGAAGCTTAAGCTTTGTTTTTAGCTTTAGATCATAGAGAGTAAGCACTGGTATTATTATCGTTAATACGTTTTATTAATATTAATTAAACTCTTTTAGCTCTTTTTTAATTTTCCAATTTTATTATAATTTCATTACCACGACGTTGTCTTATTTTTCCATTTAAAGTAAGTTTATATCAACAAATTGGATTATGTTATAATAAGTCAATTTTGGTTAATTTAATGAACCCTAATGAGGAAAATTTTATAACTTTAATGTTTTTTTTAATAATATGTTTTTTGGCTTCTTATCTTAAAAGCATTTTGTCTTTTTAAATTGTAACGTTCCCAAAGGTTTCATAATACTTTTCCACTAATGGAAAGATTATATGAACTAATCACCCGAATTAGTCACAACACTATAGGTCAATTTAGGTAATCAAACGAACCCTAAAATGTGAGTCCCAAACATAAATAAACTATTGCAATTTAGTTAATTATTTAATATTATTTGATGGTTTCTTATCTTGAAGAGTACTTTGTCGCTTAATTTAATATGCGATCAAACTAAGATCTAGGTGTCCTTTTCATAAATCTCTCTTTATTCTTTGAGAAAAGAGACAGGTTTTGTTTTATATATTAATTATTCTAATAATATATTTTGCAATGATTAGTTATCTTGGTGTCTAATTAACAAAAGATTCATCGGATAATTCATTTTAATTTCCTCATTAATCCATTTCTTTATCATCCTTACATTCCCACTATCCGTTTTTGGTATATATGCTCAAGTGTTCGATATTCTTAAAGTGCAAACTACAAATAAGTATATATTATATAATTGGGATCTAACTATTATTATTAAAGTGCTATATAGTGTTAATTTAGGGCGTGGAACTAATCATTAACTTTACGAATAATTTAAATAACTTTCTAACTGGGAAACGTAGAAATGCAGCCGTGATTATGCGATAGGCTTAAGACAATTAGATACTAGTCGTGATTAATAAATGTCGGCTTACCAAACATAAAATATTAATAAAACTGTAATTAGATTAGAATATTGCATGAGAAAGCACAAAATATGTTATGTAGTATGCTTTTGGTGTCTAGGATTTAATTCTTAGAGAATACGTTTTGTCTAATTAGCTAGATTTATGGATAAAACTATCTAAAGATGTATAATATAATGTAGATAGAATATCTGGGTTTCTATGTGAATTGTCAATTAAATTTGACCTATGAATGAATATATGCAATGAATTTTATATTACAATAGAATTGTTTGTTGTGCATTCGTTTGTAAATACTAAATAGGTAGTACTATTAATTATGTTTTATAAAAAAAGAAAATTTTGGATTATATTATCATTATGGTTTTAGAAAATCAAATTATTTGTTGAATGATGTTGTAATAGAATAAAAATCTAAACAGTGATAATTCACTTGATTACAGAAATTTATCGAAAAAATCTGAGGTTCAAGTTTTTACTTAAGAAAAATGGTTTACGTTTTTAATAAGTTTTACTAATTAAGGGGTTTTTGGGTCAAAACTAAGGGTTGGTTCAATATATATGGAGAGAGATTTTGGTAAAGATCTATACATTATATATATATATATATATTTTACGTTATCACCAAATAGAATTTGTTAAATTTATGCTAATAAACAAATTAATATATATTTGCTATTATTTTACAGATTTCGTGAAGTCACAAATCTCTTTTTCGTGGTAGGGACAAACTTTAACACAGGGTGAGGTTATGGCCCTAACTGCCATATACCATGTGCACAGTGCACCACTTACTAATTTGAATTATTCCTGACGTAACTATTGCTAACAAAATTCCTACTTCTTATTTTAATTTATATAATTATTTTTTGGAAACATAGATGACCTAATTTCCGCTATAAATTAATTTTAGTGGAATATACTGAAATAATTTTGTGATGTAAATTTTAGTCGTTTTACTAATCACAAATTATTGATGGAATCCGATTTGCAGAAAACTATTTATCATATTTTTTAATATGAATTATGAACATTCTTAAAATACTAGTTCTGGTGTTTTCAATTAATTCACTCTCTTTTTTATATATTTTTTCATTTTATTCTAATTTTTTTGTTGTTTCTACAATTTTAAAATGCTAAAATCATATTCTCTATATTTTATGTATTATTCACAATTTTGCCTCCTTCCTCTCTCCCTCTCTCCTTCCCTCTCTCCTTCCCTCTCTCCCTCTCTCTCTTTCTCTCTCTCTCTCCCTCTCTCCCTCTCTCTTTCTCTCTCTCTCCCTCCCTCCCTCTCTCCCTCTCTCCCTCTCTCCCTCTCTCCCTCTCTCTCTTAATGTCTCTTACTTTTATTTTCTATATGTACTTTCTATTCTATTCTAAAAAAATAATATTATACATAATAAAATTTATAATATAACTATCACCTATATTATTATACTATTATCTCTACTACCAAGTCACCATTACCTTATCACTGTCTCACTGCTATAACCGTATTGTCGCCACTACAATCGTATTGCCGCCACTACCACCGTCATTTTTACCGTTATCACCACTATAATCGTTATCATCATCACCATTGTTACCGTCAATCCCACCACCATCGCTACTGTCTATGTCACAACAACAGTTTACCACGCTTGCTTGGGTTCCCAATATTGTATCTCTTAGGGTATAGTTTTTTAATGATGATCATATCGGTTTAACTCGGTCATTTAGATCGTCTATATTTTATTTCTTACGATTATCGTAGCTATTATTGCAACTTAAATTACTATCCCACCACCACTACCACCACTATTACTTTATTTAATTTAAAATATTTTGTTCTATTCTAAACTTAAAATTGAATTACGAATAATTTATGAAAATAGTATAGTACAACATTTTATTTCTATACATCATAAATAGTAGAATATAAATTTACTTACAAACATTATTTACTATTTTATAAATACAAATCCGATTTTTAAAATTTAAACTATGTTGTATGTAGAAAAAAACATAAATTTTCATCTCATAAATTTCAGAATTAGAATCTATTTTTTGGAAAAGATATATAACAAAAACATAAAAATGGGTGAAAACTAAATGAAGTGTTACTAAATCATCTCTCACCAATTATTCCACACCAAAATTGTCTTTTTACAACCCTTATATGCTACTTTTTTAATTTATATGTATATTATGCTTTATTTTTAATTAAATTATCAAATATGGCTAGTTTTGCAAATGACCCATAATTTAACAATAATAATGCTACAAAGAAAAAATCTTCTGGTTCTTGTCTTCACATTTGTACCACATGATAGGTAAGTCTTATTTCTTTTCTCGTAAACAAAAATCGAAAAATGTCTTGCAACACTTTATGTAAAAAAAGAAAAACGAAAAAACGAAGTTATGCATGAAGTGGGATAGCATAAACTGGAAAAGCTTATTCTAAGAAAGTTGAGATTTGGAGAATCAAAAGACCAAATTGTGTATCTTTTTCCCACTCCTTTTGTATTCTAAAAAAAATTGTTGTATTATAAGAAAACAAAATAAAAAAGGACCTATGAGCATTATCTTGATAACATCCCCTAGTTGAAAATCAATTAGAGGACCATATAATTACACAAACAGAATATTATATATAATAAAAGTCATTTAACTTTACTGGTAGATAAAATAAATTAAATTTTCTAAATAATACAAAACCTCAGAAATTGTTGATGTAACGAAAAATCTTAGTTGTGGACCTTGTCATATTAAAAAGCGAATAAATTTGTATTTATGTAATAAATACAATTAGTTTTTGTTCTCAAAGCCTATATTCAACTCAACTTTTTTGAAATATACTGTTTACTTATCATATTATCAGAAATAAATTTCCCATTTAACAGAAATAAATTTGAAGACTTTTTTTTTGAAATGCCTTTGGGAATAATTAAAGATTATTTCACTTTTATGTGGTCCTGTTTCTTAAACCACTTATACCTTATTTTTGCCTTGGCAAGATTTGAATTTCCAATGTGATATTTCTTTAAGATACTAAACCTTTAATCTACTTCATGATAACTAAATAAAATTTTGTTTTGTTGACATAAGCATAATATTTTTCTTAATAGCCGAGAGACTTCTGTATTGAAATATAAGTTGTTTTGGATAAATTTTTTTGTTTCATAATATAAGTTGTTTTAAAATTAGTTATTTTCAAGTTTTAATGTAAATTATATATTATTTTAATATTTTATAATTATTTATATTTACAGTTTCATTTATGATTGACTAAACGAAAATATTCTTAATATGCGTACTTATAGCTATAACAACTTATATTATGTAAAGGAGAGAGTAAAAGTTGTGACATCCATTGTTTTTTTTTTTGTTTTTTAATTCTTATTTAAATCATCTACAATAATTTGATAATGAAGATCCTTCAAGAAAAAAATTGGGTCATATATACTTGCTGATAGGTAGTGTACAATAAAGGGCTAAAAATTTGGTTTATTCGGTTAAAATTGTTCGGTTTATTCAGTTTTTCTGTTTTTGAAAAATCCTAACGAAATTACTATAAAAAAAAGTTTTGGTTCGGTTTTGTTCGGATGTCTTATTTCAGGTATTCGTTTTGTTACCAAAATTAACTGAAATTTTTGTTTTTGGTTAAAATACAGTTAATTCACTTTGACTTTGGTTCAATTTTCTCAAACCAATGGATTGGTTTTGGCCCAAAGTTTTTTTATTTATTTCTTGGCTGCTGTAAAAAAAAAAAAAGAACATGATAAATTGAGCCAAGCCCAATGACAATGATTCAATTTTACCCTTTACATCTAAAAATACAGAATAATCATATGAAGTCAAAAATAATATGCAATATAGTCTTTTTATTATTTAAAATTTTTGATAAATAATATATCAAATTGGAATCTTTGAGATGGGGAGTTCAATGATATAATGATATCTTCAGAATTTTTAAAAACACATGTACGTGATCGTGAAAACGTTTACAATATATGTAAAGTTGTAAAAATGAGGTATATTGCATACTTGTATTTTTTATTCCATAGGATTATTTTGCATTTTTGAATGTAGAGGGTAAAATTACAAAAATGGATAACTTAAGGGGTTTCTTTTGCACAAAACCTATGAAACAATAATGAAATGGAACATTTCATCACTTTCTTTTTCTACTTCTACAAAATACAAACCCTTAAGAACAGAGTTTTGCAATTGGCGGTTCAAGATGAAGACAGTGAGATAGTGAAGAAACGGCAGCCCGAGGATGGTGGCAGATGAAACCGGTGAAGGGGTTTACAATTTTCGGTTAACCATTTGGTTACCCGCTGTCGAACCAAACCGAATGGTTGATCAAAGCTAATTTATATGTTGTCTAATCTGTAAACCTACTATAACCGAACTCGAACCAATTTTTCTGAACCGCGGTTCGGTTCGAAAAAATCGATTCGGTTTATATCGAGGCATGTGCATGCTCAGCTTGATCTCAAAATTCTTTTGTGGTTGTGGAGCCTTCCAAATAACATTTTTATGAGAATATATATATATATTTATTTATTTTTTTTGTGGTCAATCCATCTATATATTAAAGCCCATAACATGTAAGTTTGAAGTACAACTGCAGGCCCAGTTACAAGTTGCAAAACACTAAAGATAAAAACTGAAATTAAACAATACGTGTAAGCAACGTGTCAACATTCCAGCAGATCTGTAATTCAACGCATCTTTTTCACCGACTAAGCTTCGCGAGCAAGTTCCATCATCATTTTTGCAAAGCTTCGACCGGGTCGACCCTTCTATTGTACCACTGGAACTAGTTGAGGAAATTTCTTTGTTTACCGGAGATAAATCTCAGTCAACAAAATGGAAGTATTCTTCGGAGAACTATCAAACTCGACCGGAATTCCAAATCTTCATACTTCGATTCCTTCACACTGCATCATCTTGAGACTAATCGACCAACGAGAACCATCACTCATAACTTTCCATCTATGGAAGAGTGAGAATTTACCATCAAGTTTTTTACATCAGTTTTTTGAAAATAATTATGACCGGAATTCGAAAAAAAAAACTGAAAATGATTTTATTTTATTTTTGGTATAGAGGTTAAACACATTGATAGAAAAACTGAAACTGACCATAGGCAGATTTATTTTTTATGTGTTAGATAAATGAATTTATATCATTTCAAGAAACCAAAGTGTCCTAATTAGTAGGCGTTAAATCAATATTTAGCGCCTAAAACACCATTTTATTCGGTTACACGTTTATTATATAAGATATATATTATTATTTACATCTTTGGATCGACAAGTCTCGATCCATCAATTTATACTACACGGGATAACATGATTTACTGGAATCGAACTTCGATGGGAAAGGCATAATCAAATGTACTTAACCACTTGAATAAAAGGCATATCTCCTATTACATAAGATATTATGAATATGATCTATATATACATTTTTGGTAGAAGTTTTGGTTGAAAAATCACTCAAATATTTACTATTTTCAATCTTAGTCCTTACAAAATATTGTCTTTAAAAAATTACAAATCGACTTTATCCACTAACAATTCCTAATTAATTATTTGCCTTAATCTTGCACATATTAATTACATATTATTTGAGAAAATCTAAACAATTAGAAATAATCTAAACTAACCAAATATACATCGTTCTTTGATCATAGTGTTCATTTATTTGAACTTTATTAGAATTTATAAGAAGTTTAAATACTATAAAATATTTAATAAGATATTAATATTGGATGGTATACTACGAGTAAATATCTAGATATAATAATCAAAATACACATATGAAGTTTGGATCGATATTAAAATATTTATGAAGTTTTAAAATATATTAAATACTTGAACTTTATACGAAAATGACAAAAAATGTTTTTTTACGAGATGGAGTTATATAGTGACGAGTTTGGATCAATAATAGAGGATGATATACTACAGATAAAATCCTAAAACTAATAATCTATATGCAATTATAAAATCTTAAATACTAAGCAAAATAAAATAATTTAAAAAAATAAATAAAACTTAAAATTTCAATATTTTAGTTATTAAATATCGTCTCACGGTATACAATACATTTAAATCAAACAAAACAAAAGCATATATTTATAAAAAAAAAATATTTAATAAAAATATGCTTGTAGGGTACCGTGGATATTTTTTTTTGTCATCTGAAAATTGATTTATAAAACCTTGGTAAAATACTTGGAAGATTACAAACTAAAGCTGGCGGAAAAACAAGATATCCCCAGAAACTAAAGTCGGCGGAAAACAAGATATCCCTGGAAATATAAGCCCTACAGAAAGGAAACTAAATATAAGAGAACCACAAAGCAAGAAACTTCAAACCGAATCGAAAGAGCACAATCCCTTAACCTTAAGAACATAAACAAAAAGGCTTGAACCATAAGAAACACACTAGACCTAAGAAAGCAAACACCTCTTCTCTTGAAGCTCATGTAGAAGAGATTTATTAAAGGTGCCCTAGGCCAACCCAAAGATAACATCTACCACCTCCCATCAAGAAGAGAGCCAATCTCTCGAAACCTAGAACCAAGAACTTCATAACCCAGCAAGCAAACCATGAAAAGGCCTCGAAATGCTTATGGATGCGACGACGACGTCTGACAGTAGTGTCTAGCTAGAAGTCTTCAAAATACGATCCATTCAAACAGAACTGGAAAGCAAAGTACAAGGAGCGAACCCTAAGCACTCGAATATCACCGCTCTCAGAAAAGAGAAAGACAATAGCTCAAGTCAGCTATCTACCACTGCGAACAACATTAACACCAAGGAGAAGAGACCAAAAACTTAGAGAACTAGCACATCTTCAACAACAAATCAGAGCCTCTGCTAAGGAATTAGGGAGAGAACCAAAAGGGAACCGCTGGCTGAAACAAAGCGATAAGGAGCGAGAGGCAAAACAATGGCAGGACTGTAACGCCCCCGAAACGCTCTATGACCGGATAAGTCACGGGCTCCCCGAAAACGCCACATTGAGATTGATCATCAATATCCAGCCGAGGTTCGGGAACCAATCCCAACCCTTGGCCGGTGTATTGACGACCTCCCTCCCACTTAAACATCGTTTAGGCTTGCCAACCCTCGCGATATTTAAGTGTTGTGCCGACTCGGACTAAGTCATTATCAGTCATTATTCGCAATTTGTACAAGAAAACCCAATTTATTTCATAAGTATAAATATTACACAACATGTTACCAAACATTTCTAAGTTTCATGGCCAGGGCCTAGTGCCAAAAGCATGGTACATAATAGAAACATACTTGTTTTACAAAAGGCACAAAACTACTCCGGGTTTCCTATTGTCCACCACGCCCTCTACTTCCCACTACGGGTTTCCTGCAAAACAAGTAGAATCATGAATAATCTAAGATTACTCAGTCAGCTTGGGATTCCCTGCAACAAGCATTAGCTTACCCCAACCCGAATACCCAACATGAAACACGCAACCGAGAATGGCAACGAAAGGTAGCTTGCCGAAGCAACTACATAAATATGCAATGCATTAAGACTCCAGTTTTCATTAAGTTTTAAAGGGTATGATATGTTGCATTCAAACCCAACACCAAACACACACACTCCCGTGATCTCCCCGTTACAACCACAAAGGTATGCAACCGGAGCATCACTACCAAACGCTACACCGTCGTGCAGACACTCGGTCAGGGTAGCTAGCCCCGTCTCTCCGAGTTCTTTGCACCCATGGCGATCAAGTAACAACGTTACAAGACCCACGATAGAACGGTTCACTACGAAGGCCAGACATATCACGATCTTGATACGCTTATGGTCTCTGCCTCCTACCATGAGCACCACGCATCAAGACCCAACAATTCAAGATATTATGAGACATGGTTACTCAAACACATAGAATCATCAATATCTCAGCACAACCCTTCAACCAAAAGACATCACATAAGAATCTAAAGATCACATATGCAATCTAATATAACCATCCACACGATTCATATAACTCACGAAATCAATCAAGAATACATGAGAATATGATTATGAAACTTAAACCATTATCTAGAACTCACTCAGTAACCAACAGAAAGCTTCCAACGATTCGGGCAAAGTTTTCGGCTATGGGACCTTAACTTGAATCGAACAGACGGTTTAAACTCGGCAACCTCTCACTTCCGCTCAATTTCTCTTCACAAAAAAATTGGAGTCGAATTGGGCTTATATAGCAAGGGAATGGCGAGTCAACATGTCCACGTGTCATGAGTATGGGCGAGTCACCAATCCACATGTCATCCACCCGTGATGACACGCTCGCCGTTCTAGCGGATGAGTGACACGTGGCCACCCAAACTTCGGCTCCAAGGAACTAAAATTCGGCTCCAAGCAACTTTGCTTGGGCCCCAAGTTAGCCGAGCCACGTGTCCTAGGCGCGGTCAACGGTCGGTCAACGCCCGGTGGGGCAAACTTCGCCCGCGGCTCGCCCGTTCTTGCCCAAACTTGCCTATTTGTGCCCATTTTTGCCCATTTTTGCCCAAACTTGCCCTTTGATAGTCTATTGTGTTTTAGGCACCTAAGGTCAATTGGCCATGCATTCGGGCAACTTTCAAAAATTCGGACTCTTGCCCGTGGCCGATGTCCTTACGCGGGTCACTACAAGGACGGTGCTAACAAGAACCCATAACCATTCCACAGCAGTGGCATGAAAACAGATAAGAACTAGACCGAAAATCAGAACTGAGACAGTAACAAGCAAACCACAATGGAATTATTCTTCGAACCAACCGTTGAACTAAAAGAACTGGCATCATCGTCTTTGCAGTAAACAGAAACCCAAACATTACTGGCCGCTAAAATCCGCTTCCTCAATACACTCACTAAATCAACACTCGTATTAAACCAAAAAAATTCCCCAAACGAAGGCCAGAAAAAATCTGCATTTAAAACTAACCAACAGCCTCATAACAAGCTAAAACCACACAACCGAAGCTAGAAGACTACAAAGAGAAAAAAAGAAAAAAAAAACTACAAAGAGAGAGATAGGAGAAAGTGATATCACCGAGAAATATCTGGTAAAAGGGAATCCAGTGACGAGAGGAGGGACTCCACCCAAGAGCGAGCTCACCACCATACTCATCTTCCAGATCCATAGCTCGACCAGATCCAGTGATAAAAGCTTTAATCGAGGTTACACCAAAAGGAGCAACCAGATCTAGAAACCGCAACTAATCTCCGCACCCCACAACCACTATAACAAGACTGAAATTAAAGCTGATAAGAAAAGCAGAAAGACGTGACCGACGCCGACAATGTGGGAGCCGTCACGCGCCGGCCAGAGCTTGAGCAAGACGACAGTGAACTTAAGAGAGAATGGCTCTCTAAAGGATTTATTATTGGTTTTCAAGATACAGCTTTCTGGTACCGTGGATATTATCTAGTATTATACATAAAAATTATATTAAAAATATATACACAGAAAATAAAATTATTAAAATCTTAAACAAAAAGTAGACAAAAAGATTTCTTTAATTCATATCAAATTATATATGTTGTTTATAACCATGCATATTGAAACAAAACTTAGACAAGCTGACTCCCAATATAACCTGCAAAAGTTGAGTTATGGTGTCGCAGTGAAATGATCGGACATGTATTGGAAATGTGTGCTTGTTCCGTAGTTGCTTACGAAAGTTGAGACATATGCAATTTTTTCTTGCAAAATAGGATGGTTGTTATTTCGTCTTCCGAGCTAGACCAAGTTCTAGAACTTGTTTAGTAATTGAAAAACTATCTTAAAATCTCTTAATTACGTTTTTTTTTTTTTTGTTTTTTTTTTTGAATATCAGGAGGTTTTGGACCGAAACCCGTAATCTCCCTAGGCCCGAAATCACAGCATGTTATATTAGTTTCGTCCCAAACGTCACTAGAACCGACGACCTCTAAGCTTCACCTAGGGTCTTTACCAATTGAGCTAATAAAATTTGATCTTAACTACGTTTTAAATTGAACCGTTCATTATTTTTGTTCGTGACAACCTCAATACAAACTTCTTTTATTTAAGTCTAGTCTGATCCTTTCTCAGCCGGATTCATAAAGTAACATTCTTTCTGCTTGAGATCAATCCTCTTAAACTTTTTTTTTTTTGATCCTCTTAAATATTACATACGAGTATATACTTGTGCACTTGCAGCTTACTCAATTGTGTTTGTTTAAGGTAAAACCTGACACGCATTATTTGTTCTCTATGATAACTTATTTCTCTATGATATCATTATAATCAAAGCTAGAAAAGATATGGACATAAGGTGGCCTTAAAGATCATTTCATGGTGTGGAGAAAAATAAAAAGGGAGATTTCTTAGTTAAGTCGGCTTATTGGTTGGCCTAACAAAACAACAAGGATGTTAATAGTTTGAAGCTTCAACTGAGGTAAGGAAACTTCAAACCGACCCAAAAATCAAAGTTTTTTGTGTAGTTATTCCTGTTGCCAACCGTATATATGGATGCAAGAAGATTGATGAAATATGCCAAATTTGTGGGGAAGAGGGTTAGACAATCAATCATATGCTTTTTGAGTGCCATGCAGCTAGACAACTTTAGGCTTGTCTTGTTTTCCTTTACCGTAGAATGGGTATGAGAAGGGATTGATGTTCTCAAACTTGTATCATCTTCTCATCAACATGGATAATAAAACTTGGCCTACTCAGTTCAGGAAAACCTTTCCATGGATCTTTTGAAAGATTTGGAATAACAAAAACCTATTTTTCTTAGAAAGAAAAAAGTTCTTGCCAAATAGTCAGTGGAGAAGAGTTTTAGTGATGTGGGGGAGTGGATTAGCTCACATGCATGAATCAAATGTGACTAAAGAATTAGCTCCTAATTTTGATGTGTATAATTTTCCGAGGGCAGCATTCTCTTCATCTTCTATGTCTCTAGCTAGTAATGGTTATGGGGAACCCCCTCCTTAGAGTTGGGTTAAAGTGAAACATTGCCATTGCAAGATCTAAAACGAATTCCTTGCCAGGCTAGGCTTGGGTCTTAAGAGATGAGAAAAGTCAGGTTTTAATGCATAGTAAGAGAACCTTTTCTACATAACAGAGAGAGAAGGCTTTTTCACTGGTGCTTCATGGGCCTTTCAAAGTATGATCTGTCATCATTGACAAAAGGTTATCTTTGCTATTGAGAATGTGTCTGTCTCTAGTTACATTACATACACAGACCTCAAGCTTGGCAAGCCTTTGATTTAAAGTTCATGCTTATGACTTATGAGATTAGAATTAGTCGTCGAGGAGAGTTTGGGTGACTGGAAAGTCACTATTAAACATACGACAACGTTAACTGGTCGTTGACCATAGGAACTTGTAAAAACATTAGAAATTTTCTCTGTCAATACATTTTTTTTTTCTCTCAATACATCTTTGTTAGGTACAAACCAAAAGTCCCACATCGGAAGTTTAGAAAAAGAGTTTCTAATATATAAGTCAAGTCCAACTCCAACTAATATGAGGCCTTTTGGGAAGGAACCCAATAACAAATCTTTGCGGGCTTGAGCATATAAGTCCAAAGAAGACAATATAAATGGGAGTTGGAATGTTCTTAGATAGCCCATTAAATGGTATCAGAGCCAGGAGGCCCAAGTTCGTGGTCTTTGGTTTGAAGGGGAGATTGTTGGGTACAAACCAAAAGTCCCACATCGGAAGTTTAGAAAAAGAGTTTCTAATATATAAGTCAAGTCCAACTGCAACTAGTATGAGGCCTTTTGGAAAGAAACTCAATAACAAATCCTTACGGGCTTGAGCATATAAGCCCAAAGAGGACAATATCATACTAAATAGGAGTTTGAATAAGCCCATTAAATTTTTATTCTTTTTTAATTATAAAAATAACTCTCTTATTAGCTTAGAAAAATAACTCAAAACCTAAACAATCTAACTCCTTCTAACACCTTCTCCTAGTATATATGATCATGATCTTTGAGAGGTATAAAAAGAAAAAAATAGATTTTGCTCCAGCCCACATCGTAAAAGCCCAGGCAAGAAAAGGTAAAGAAATAATAGTTAAAGAACTCCAAAGCAACAACACTGAAAGCTCTTCCTTACGAGCAACCAACTAATACTTCCATTGAACAGTTTGGTGATGAAGAAAGGCTACTGACATGAGCCTCGGAAATAACCCAAAATTTGACTACTGCCTTCAAATAAACTGATAGCCCGAGATGGGAACTAAAATGAGCTTACAGAACCACTTCCATAGTAGAAACGAAATTAGCAAGCAAAAAATCAGAACACGGAACCTAACCAACCCGACCACTCTAGAACTGATGAAAATGAGACTACGGAAAATCAAGGAGAAGCTTTGAGATCCAAAAGGGGAAAGGCCAAAGAAGACTGAAACAAATCTGGTTTGAGACTTCACCTTCATGGGTGTGAATGAGATAAACGGGCCTCTCATTAAGTTATACGATCTTTGTCTTCTCAATTTTTTTTCATTATTTGGTTGGGTTTGCATCTCTTTTTAAAAGCATAGGAGCAAACACTTTTGTATATATCTTTAAAGTTGATCAATCAATTACACGTGTAATGATTTTATGAGTTAGCAACTTTGAAACCTAACTTTATATAATAAGATGTTACTCTAATATATAAAAAAGATATTGTGTATATATTTTTATTATTTATTATTTAGTTTTATTTATACATGAAATAATTTATGGAAATAAAAATCGACATTGGCCTGACCAAGTTCGGCACAATATTACTAACATATGCAGAAGGAATTGTTTTTCTCCATACTCAAATACCTAACATTGTACGTTCATGATGATACATTTCACATGGCATTTCAAATCTATCAACCAGCCAAATATATCCAACTTTTTTCGTATGAAGACATCTAATTTCCTCATTTATTTTCGTTAATTTTAAATTTTTTAACACACTAAATTTGACAATAATACCGATCTTTCTTTTACTGTAAATTTTTCGTTAATTTTATTTGGCATTTCTTCAGTTTATTCGTTGGTTTACTGTACTTTATTTGGGAGTATTGATTTAGATAGATTAAATGCGACTTATTATAATTTTCTAAAAAACAAAAGATCAGAAAACCACAAGCCATTATCGTGTATGATTAGTTCTAAATCTAATTTTTCTCCATCATAGCAAGTTAGCAACCAACAAGGATTAGATTTGTGGGCCTCCGCCTCCCAATTAAATTCAAATTTATTTGCCTATCTTTTATCCTCTGAAATAAAATTTGAAAAATCTCTCTTAAAGCTAAAAGGTTATAGAATATTTTAATATATACTATTTTTAATTAAAAGCTGGGAAGGCATATATCCCTGAAAATATTGGTTCTCATCATAGCATAATTAAGAAATCTGAGCTTAAATAATCTAATCGGTCTCGAGTTAACATGCCCTTCACATAAATCTGAGCTTTATGCACTTCACATAAAGCTAAATATTTTAAGATAAATCATGGAAAATAGTGTGAGACTTAACTCCACCATTTATATTTTTTAAAAATAAAGCTATAGGAGTGGTCTCAAAGGGATCAATTTAAACCTTTTTTCATCGCCTCCCAAAAAAAATATTTACTACAATCATTAGTGATTTATTTATACTAATATATACATATATATATATATATAATTAATTAAATTAGTTATTGAGATAATCAATAAATGGGTTACTATATTCAGCTACCTTATCACAAGCGAAGAACCTTCCATATATGTTAAGGAACAATCAATCTCATTCATTCATTTATCAGTAAATACACATATTGATTTTGTAACAAATTCCTTTCACAATACACTTAACAATTGTCTTGAGTGGACGACATTGAATTGAAACACGAGTACACCACACATGCTTCGTCAGCTTCGACAAAATAATCAAAATAGATCAAAATACAATAACATGACCCAACCAGAATACAAATCAAACAATATAATACATGAAAAACAACAATAATCTTAATATTTCACTTCAGAAGCCTAACCTTTTCTGAACATTCTCAAACCCCAAAAGCATCCAATTATTATAAATCTTTCAATGCTTCCACCACCTTCAATCTATAAATCTCTTATAGTTTCTTCTTAAATTCACAAAGAAACACAAGCCTTTCATATTAAAGAAGAAAAAAAAGCAAATAAAATATTTTCAGTTTCATCATCTGTATATGTAACACACAAACACACTCATAGCTAGCTCTAGATTTTTCTTATCTAATTTCCAGTAGAAGGAGGTGAATTACAGTCGCAAACAACCTCGGTTTCTATTTCTCTCCGATGGAAACTGCGATGGCAGCCACAGGCGGCGCACGTTAGCGCTGCCACGGTACCTTCCTCTCCTCGGCTTGCCATGAACTCACGGCAGCCGTCAACAGCGTAACCTCCCACCGCCGCAGCGTGGTTCTTCTGACATTCTCCGTACCTCACAGTTCTCACTGTCAGAGACGAAGCCGTCGACGAGCTTCTAGAAGGTTCCTCTGGCGAGGCTCTCCTCAACACCACCTGACGCTTCCTCATGCTTTCTCACTTCAATTCTCGTCTCAGCTCTTTCTTCTTCTTGACTTTTTTTTATGAAATCTAAACTTGTAATAATGTATATATATTAAAGAGGAAGAGAAAAATGTATAATAAAGTTTTTGTTCTTTTACTTTAATTTCTACGGCTCGAAATAGTTAGGGAGTGAAAGATCAAAACAATTACAAGAGGACCTCGGTTGTTAACCCTAACCCTAGATGTGATATTTATAGCATTTCTGATAGCAATCGACAACCAAACCTTAGATATTTTTCTTGCAACTGCATATATATATATATATATATATGTGTGTGTGTGTAGATGTACATGTCATGGTATAGATTGATGCATCATCACAACCAATCAGACCTACTAAGCTAATCTACCAGAATTTTGTTTTTGATGGGTATATCATATATGTATATCTGTCTTTTGTAATTAAATGACCACAACTATGCATTGAATTATAATTACAAGTTTTGTTTTCTTGTTACCAACCTAAATATGGTGGATGTTTTCTTTTTGGCTCATGTTATACAAAATTCAGATTATGTTTAAAGTATCGTAATTTTTGTTTTTGGAATACTAAGACACTTTAATATTGCAATAATGCGTACTAGTACTTGTCTCATCCGGTTAGAAGAAATTGAATAAGTTTATGCTGAATCGAAATTGGAATCTACTGATCTCCAGTTAAGAAAGAGATTATATTTGTCATCGTTCTGATTTTTGATCCGAATGGACGGACCAAAATGTCATAACTCCAGAGATACAAAAACAAAACATTCACGAGACATGGAGCCACCACTTTGTGAGTTAGGCACCCGTCTTTAGTTGATAATATCACCCTTATACATTGTATTTGGATCTTCCAAACTTCTGCTAGATTCCACTTTCGCAGAATACGTACTCTTACATTCCAACAAATATATATTGTGCGCTAACTAGTAACCATAACCATAAGCCATAGAATAAAATGAAGTGGATGAAGAATTACAACCTGCAACAGTAAATATATTACGACAAAAATTAAATTATGTGTGGAAGTTTGTGGATGCAACTTTTGTTCGATTTATTTTGCGAGAAAACCCTAAAATGATGAGAAAGCTTTTCTTTAAGACCAAACAAAGTGATTGGTTTTAAAAGGAAGGAAACAGCTAAGCTTGTCTTTTTAAGACCTAATATGTACTGTGGTGGCCCCCTTTAACATTCATCCTCTTTAATCCTCTTTTTATTTCCTTCTTTCATTCTATTTTATTTCATAATTAGACAGGTGGTTACGAAAATTATTTATACGTATCATAAAGAATCGAACTTGGTATCGAGATCGAATATATATGCATAGACCAAAAAGTGATTATGTCGGCTATGTGATATCTTGACCCACTTCTATAGTATACCCGAGGAATTGTACGGATTTAAATAAAAAAAATCAATTTTCGTTGTAATCTAAGTACCAATCAATATATTTAAGATTGTATGATGAATAGTCATGAACAAAAATAGAAGTGTGTATAAATGTATATACATTTGGACCTAACAACGTGGGACTGATAAGTTGGGCTACCAAACCTATTTTGTACATCATGAGGACAACGCAATCCTTCACGATCGCTTGCTCCTTTGCAGTTACGTATCGATTTTTTTGAATTACACATGCATACATTCATTCGTTTTTCGGTTAGACATCAAATTTTCTTATTCATGTGTTCCGTCAATCCTTTGATATTTTTATAAGAAATACATTGATATTTTCTCCTTCCAAATTAGATATAAACATAAATCATGAGATGGTATATAACAATAATTGCATAACCAAACGTTGTTGGTACTTTATAATATATATTTAAAAAAAAAAAAAAACTGTTGTAGTTTCATTGTTCCACACTAAACGTTGTTTCATGAGATTAACATCGGCTGAAAAAAAAAAAAAGTTTCTCTCCCAGGCACGAGTTTCGAGGTAACTAAATGAAGCAAATGTTTTCAAAAAAACGGGATCTTACCCACTTTTTTTAGCTATTCTTGGAAACTCCCACTTCTCCCTCGCCGACATCCCCCTCATCTCCCGTTATTCCGGCGTCTCATCTCCGTCCTTTTGCTCACCTATCTATGATGATGAAGGCGTACTTCTCAAAACTGTGTGACATTGTCTCCTCATCAAAATCACCGGAGTATCCATCTCCCTGCTCCCCCTTTGCTGCAGCCGGCTCTGGTTTCACTGACTCCTGCACTTGGTAACCTCTTCCCCTCCCGCTTTGAACCTCTTAAACCCCTTAAACCTTGTAAACTTTTGAAAACTGTTTAACCTTGCAACTGAACTCCCAAACTTGTAAGGAACTCTCCCTTTTGTCTTGTCTGGTTTGTTAACCCCTCCCTTTATGGACAAAAGAATACCCAGTTACCTGAAAGGGAAAGGAATTGCCCGTGGTTTCTCTCCCCCCCCCCCCTTGTAGAAGAATCCGAGCCCCAGAGTTGGATACCTCAGACCTTATTCAAGAAAATTCCCTGACTCTCATAGGGCGCCTTACCAACCCTGCATCTCAACGTCTCTGGGCTCTGTTCCCCTTCCTATCCAATCGCTGGAACCTAAAAGGGAAAGCTGCTGGATCAGATCTGGGTAAGGGATGCTTCCAGTTCAAGTTTAACTATGAAGAGGATCTACAATCAGTCCTAAAGAACAGACCCTACCATTTTGATCAATGGATGGTTATTATCCAAAAGTGGGAACCTATAATATCTGATACCTTTCCCTCCATGATCCCTTTCTGGATTGAACTTCAAGGACTCCCGAAACACTATTGGCAACCTAAGATGCTTGAAGCTATTGGTGATGATCTAGGGGAAATAATGGATATGGAGATCACCTCTTCTTCTGTAAAGCTCAGAATTCTCCTCAATGGTCTTAACCCTCTCTTAAAGGAAACGGTGGTAGAATTCTCAGATGGCCAAGAGGCCCTGGTTAGCCTTGAGTACAAGAACTTGAAGAACCATTGCTTACACTGCCAGAGAATCACTCATGACCAAAAGACTTGCCCGGGGCTGCTTCCTGTGGCTGAAGACAAAACTCCTGCTCCCCACTCCCAAGCTGTCTCTAGTTCTCTGTCAAAAGGGAATTCAAAGAATTACTACACACCTCAAGATAACTTTGCTGCCCCTAGAACTACTTCACAAGGCTCAGCAAGAAATTACCTGCCAACCCGAGAATTTTCCAGAAGAAGCAACTCATCACGTAATGAGACCCGACACACGTCTGCCTCTAAATCTTTCCCCCAAAGGCAAAGCTTCCAACCTAGTAGACCTCATAGAGCAGTGGAGTACCGGGAGAGATCCCATAGCAAAGCTCATCCAACTTCTTCTCATCTCAGAGGAGCCCCCAGACATCTAACTCCATCCTATTCTCTGCAATGGAGAGAGAAAACTCCATCTCAGTCTAACCCTCGGGAGTGCTCAGATTCTTCCAGACCAAGACGTCCTCCCTTGGAAAGAACCTCTACTTCTTTTGATTATACCCGCTCCCCTCCCCCAATACCTGCGATGGTGATGAAAAAGGTGGATTTTCAAAATCCACCACCTCCTCTTCCTTAAAAATCTTGAGCTGGAACTGTTGTGGGTTGGGGAATCCCACAACAGGCAGGCGGATAAGTGAGATACACTCCACCATCTCACCAGACATCCTATTCCTCATGGAGACTAAAAACCCGGATGAAAAAGTAGAGAAAGCCCTTGACTGGTTAAAATTTCCTTCCCATTTCCTCGTCTCTCCTCACAGCCCTGGCGGAGGAGGGTTAGCCCTGTATTGGAAAAATGAAGTTGAAATCAATATTATCTCTTCTTGCCATAATTTTATTGATACAAAGATCAAATATGCTGGGAAATCATTTTATTCCACCTTTGTTTATGGGGAACCTGAGAGGTCAAAAAGGAAAATCATTTGGGACCAATTCACTGAAAAAGGCCTCTCTCGTGATGAACCTTGGTTCTTAACAGGGGACTTCAATGATATTATTAACGTTTCGGAAAAACAAGGAGGTCCATTAAGACATGAAGGTACCTTTGTGGACATTAGATCATTCATGGCAGCTTGTGACCTGTATGATTTAAGACACTCAGGTAACTTCTTTTCCTGGAGGGGAAAGAGGAATGATCACCTTGTTCACTGCCGCCTTGACAGAGCCATGGCCAACAGTTCTTGGGCTGAAGTGTACCCGTTTAGTCACTGTGAATACCTTAGATTCGAGGGTTCAGATCATAGACCTATCATCACCCTTTTAGACCTAACAAAGAAAAAGAAGAAAGGTATTTTCCGTTATGACAGGAGACTAAAAGTGAATGAGGAAGTTCGAGACCTGATTCAAGAAGCTTGGAGTGCTGATGCTCAGGAAGATGTGGATGCAAAGATCATTAGATGTCGTAGAGACATTATGGCCTGGACAAGAGAGACTCATATTAACAGCCAATTGATCATTGAGGAAAATAGGAAAAAGCTGGAGGAAGCAATGTCAAGCCCTAACCATGATCAAAACCTCATAACCTCCATAAACAAAACCCTTCTGTTGGCCTACCAAGCTGAAGAAAATTTCTGGAAACAAAGAAGTAGACAACTTTGGCTATCATTGGGAGATAAAAACTCGGGCTATTTCCATGCTATAACAAAAGGCAGAACTACTGTAAACAAGTTTTCAGTTATAAAAAATAATGAAGGCATTCCCCAATATGAGGAGGCAGATATTTTGCGGGTTATCACTGACTACTTCACTTCGCTGTTTACTTCTCAAGAATGTGACAGAGCTAACCTGGTCAATGAGGCGATTCAACCAAGTATCACTGCTGAAATGAATACGGTACTTACCTCTGTACCTTTGGGCGAGGAAATCAAGAGAGCTTGCTTCTCCATTCACCCGGACAAAGTTCACTGTCTTCTATAAGATCATTGCCAAAGTTCTTTCAAAGCGCCTCCAACCAATCCTGCAAGGCCTAATCTCAGAAAACCAGTCAGCTTTTGTGCCTAAAAGAGCAATCACTGATAATGTACTGATTACACACGAGGTACTTCATTATCTTAAAACATCTAAGGCAAAGGATCGATGTTACATGGCTGTCAAAACTGATATGAGTAAGGCATATGACCGCATTGAATGGAATTTTATCAAGCTGGTTATGGAAAGAATGGGATTTCACCCTAAATGGGTGGCTTGGATAATGCAATGCATATCTTCTGTCTCCTACTCTTTTCTTTTAAACAACTCGGCTCAAGAAAGTATCTTACCTCAGAGAGGGATCAGACAGGGAGACCCCTTATCCCCTTACCTTTTCATTCTTTGTAGTGAAGCTCTCTCAGGGTTATGCAGCAAAGCACAGGCTGACGGCTCTCTCCCTGGGATAAGAGTTGCTCTAGGCTGCCCGAGAGTAAACCATTTGTTGTTTGCTGATGACACCATGTTCTTTTGTAGAACAGATGAGAAAAGCTGCTACACCCTACTCCACATCCTAAAGAGATATGAAAGTGCATCAGGGCAAATGATAAACAAAGGAAAATCTGCAATAACTTTTTCAACAAAAACCCCTGAAGCAGTAAAATTAAAAGTTCACCAAATTCTGGAGATGCAACAAACAGGAGATCTGGGAAAGTACCTTGGTCTTCCCGAGATGTTTGGCAGAAAGAAAAAAGACATGTTCAACCTAATCATTGACAGAATAAGACAAAGATCCCTGAGCTGGTCCTCTAAGTTCTTGTCCACCGCGGGGAAAGCGACTATGTTGAAATCCGTGCTTGCTGCGATGCCAACATACACGATGTCATGTTTTAAAATTCCAGGCTCACCGAGTAAACGGATTCAGTCTGCATTGACTCGGTTTTGGTGGGACTCATCTGCAGAAAAACACAAGATGTGTTGGATCTCTTGGCAAAAATTAACTCAGCCAAAAGGAGTAGGAGGTTTGGGTTTCAGAGACATAACCTGCTTTAATGATGGCCTCCATGCTAAGATAAGTTGGCGTATCCTTCAAAAACCCACCTGTCTTCTTGCCAGGATTTTGTTAGGGAAATACTGCAAGACCACTCCCTTTCTTGACTCCAAAGCACCAGGAAATGCTTCCCATGGCTGGAAGGGTATTTGTATTGGACGTGATCTGTTAAAACAGCACCTTGGAAAAGCTTTAGGCTCTGGCTCAAACACTCTGCTTTGGTACGAACCATGGATTTCGCTGTCAAAATCGATTTCTCCCATGGGACCAGCACCAGAGGAAAGCCAGCACCTTCACGTTGACCACCTTATTTGTCCAATTACAAAAAGCTGGATCAAAGAGAGAGTCAGACTTCTGCTTCCAGAATATGAACAAGACATCCTTGCACTTAGACCAAGCAAAGTAAGAGTAGCAGATAAATTTATTTGGCTCCTTACCAAGAATGGAGAGTTTACTGCGAAATCCGGTTATCAAGCCGCTATGATGTCTAAGGGGACTATGAGTCCACTCGGGGAAATTGAGAACTTCAACTGGTTCAAAGAAATCTGGAATTTACAATGTGGACAGAAAATCAAATTCTTCTTATGGAAATCGTTGGCAGGAGCTTTACCTGTAGGAGATCTCTTGCAATCTCCGGGAATCAGTTTCGATGCTCTCTGCCCCCATTGCCAGGTACCTGAGACCTCTCTGCACTTATTTTTCCATTGTCCTTTTGCTAAGAACCTCTGGGAAGCCGCTCCCTTCAAATCCCCTGTGGATTCCTCAAGAGTCACAAGTCTAAGAGTGAGAATTGAAAGCTCAAGGAGGCTAATTAACCTACCCCCAACTGGATTGGGGTTGACCCCTCTTTCACCATGGATCTTGTGGACCATCTGGACTTGTCGAAACAAAAGGATCTTTGAACAAAAGCAGATCTCCATTCCCGACGCCCTCTCTCAGGCGGTAGCTCAAGCCCGTGAATGAAAAGAAGCGCAGCTCCAAACCCCTGAGCAACCAACCCGATCCATCTCTGCACCATCGATCAATGTTTCCCCTGATACAATCGTCTGCTTCACGGATGCTGCATGGCAAGCAAGTTCCAACAAGGCGGGCTTTGGTTGGATCTTCCTGAATCCACTCGAAAAGCTAGATCGACAAGGTAGTTCTGCAGCCGAAAATGTCGGATCTCCTTTATTAGCAGAGGCAATGGCGCTCCTCCTTGCTCAACAACAAGCACTCGATTTGGGATTCAAAAAACTTTTCTTTGCTTCAGATTCGCAATTGCTCATCAAAGCTCTCAATTCAGAGTCCTCTTCGAAGGAGCTCTACTGGATTCAACAAGATATCCTCTCACTTTCTATGGCTTTTGAAGAAATTTCTTTCTCTTATGTTTCTAGATCACTTAATTGCCGTGCAGATGCGCTTGCAAAATTTACTCTTGGGGCATTTATTGTACCAGCCTCTATACCAACTTTCTCACCGGTTCAATCTTAATTGAAATTGGTTTTTTGACAAAAAAAAAAAAAAAAAGATTATTGATATGTAGTAGATGCACTCGATACAAGTACAATGCTTACTTCCTATGTTAAAAACATTCTATGAAGTATTTCTGCTTAATAAACACGATTATGGGAAGAAGAAAAAAATCATTCGATGAAGTATTTCTCACCCAAGCTCTGTTTTCTTTCAATTTTTATAATTAAAAACATTCAGAAAGGTTACATATAATGTACCACAGGTTTTTGATTGAATAAAATTTAACATTCATTCAAAAAAAGAAGAAGATTAATTAAGATTTTAAGACGTAAGCAATGCATGCATGTGTATATAAATGTATTCTCTTGATTTGATAAGATTGCTTCTGTCTAACAATAATTAGGAGTCGTACGACACATATCTGCACCATAACTCATAAGGTAGTAATGAAAAATATGAAATTATAGGCCAAACATAACCTTTTTGTGAGTTTTATTAATACATCAATAATTAAAAAGTCATGGCAAATGTATCCTTTTTTTTTTTTTAACCATTTTTGGTGTTTTAATTAATTTACAAATATACTTATAGTCGGACCACCACACTCGCATAATATATAGAGATCAGAAATTAATGACCAATAATAATAAAGCATTTCCACAATTGTAACGTTGCTTATCTGAAATATTCAAATTTTTACTTTTTTCTACAATTCTACATGTCCTGTTACGGTGCATGAATTATGATATTTAATTCTCTGGCATACCGTACGTAATCCATAATGTTAATTTAATTAGCAATATGTGAGTTAGCTAGGTTTATATTGTTCGTGGTGTCATGACCAAAGTATCACATTTGTAGCATTATGAATTATACAAATGAAAAAAAATAAAATATAATTGTTAGAAAAAAAAAATCATAATATGTACATACGTACATTGGCTAATAAAAAAAAAAAAAAAAAAACATCTAAACACCAACACAATATTTGACACTTTTCCATGTATGTATTAGATAGTAGTAATTTAATAGTAGTGAGCCAAATCAAATAAAATCAAACAAATTTTTTTCTAAAGCACATTTCAGTTTTAAATTTTGGACCAATAATCCTGACTACAAAAAATATATATGAATTATATCCGACTAAACTAGATTTATGCATAATACCACTAAGCGAATTAAATCTATGAATTATATATTAAATCTAAAATATCTTAATAAAAATATGATTAAAAGTTTTAAGGTATAAACTAGATTTTAATCCGAGTACACTGGGAACGATTAAAAACAAACATATATTTTTGAAAACTTTTATGATTATGTATTATATATAAAAATTTGCAAATGGTATTATTTTATAAAATATTTATATTTCAATAGTTTACAATGATTAATAAGTAGCTGCATATCACCGAATCTAAATATCTTTATTATTAAATATATATAAAAACTTAATTAGTGGACACAATCTAATTTTAGTAATATTTATATCCAATTTTAGGCATATATTCGGTGGTAATATTCGGACAAAACTTGAACATATCCACTAAAATTTTTATAAACAAAAGATATAAACGGTGGATCATCCATAGATATAACAGAATACAAGTTTGTTAATGACAAAGACCAAATTGGTTAGTGGAGTAATGATGGTTATGATTTACGATAAGATAGAGATGTAATAAAAAGAGCAAAGAGACTTTGTGTTCCTCAACAACCCAACTTTCATTCGCCAGCTTCCATTAGTGATGTGTAATCTTTGGCTAGTACTCAACCGTCATTCTTCATTGTTTAATTAAGATAAGGAATCTTAGGTTTCACACAACTCACGTAATACTCGTTAGTGTATTCTATATTTCTATTTCATATGTAGTAACAATATTGTGTTTATGATTGACAATTGTTCAATAAAAACATCATTTTGTATAAACAATATAGAATTTAAACAAAGTCACTGTCTATTACTATAGTTTATTAATATTGACAAGAAGTATAATCAACAAATTTAGTATTTTTTAATGTGTGATTTCTTTTAACAAAACACTCAGAATGAAACAGAGAAAATATTTGTTTTTGTATGCATAGATAATTGGTATGTACAATTTAATATGCTATCTAAGTTTAGACCGTACGTAGGATATGTATAATATAACTTAACATTCGAGTTGAAAAGTCTAGATAAACAAAAAGCAGATTATTTGGAGAGTCTCAAACTCTTTTACTTTGAAATAAAGTGGTGGTTTGCTCCAATGTTTATCTCTATTTCTTACTCTAAAGTAAATATTCAAAGTTAATATTTTTTTCTTATTAGTTTCTAACATTTACTTTAAGAGTGACTATCAATTTCATTCATGACGACTTTTTTTAATGGCTTCTATCTTGAGTTTGATGCCTTTCATTACAAGTTCGGTATTTTGAACTTCTATACTCTTAACTTGTGAAAAATATTTTTACATATTCAGTTAGGTTAATCGTGTGATATACTCTTAAAACTCATTTATAAAATATGTATCTCCTCAATGGACAATAAAACGTCTTAACCAGAAAAAAAAATTGAAAACTCTAAAGAGAAAAACCCTTCAATAAATAAAAGCAAGATGGTTGGGCTTTGAGACATGAATCGCACATGATTCTTCAGCTTCTTTTCTTTGCTAGTCAGCTTGATAGCATGGGCCCAAAACCAAGCTCACCATATATGTATATGGTTCTGTTGTCTTTATTTTTTGCCAACTTATAATGATCCAAGATAATTTCTTTTATTAATTGTAATTTTCATCTTTAAAATTCGTTTGAAAACCTTTTGGGAGGAATATTTATTTTGTTCAAAATTGATAATTATCATAAGTAAAATTAATCCACGTTAAATAAATATATATATTAAACTACATGATATGAAATATTAATACATTATTAGGTGTAAAACAAGACGAATGAGAATTTTAGATAACTTGCACCGTATTATGAGTGCCGGACTAAAACATGTTCCAACAATGACCTATTTAATTAATTTCAGGAGTGAGCCAGCTCCACATATTAAGTTTAGTCCTGGATCCTAGCATCAGAACGAACATGGTTCTAACTTGTTTTCAACCATCCAGCAACACTGAAAAAATCAGCCTATATATGTTGTTCCAACACGCATGCAATTTTTTTTATTCCTAGAAATTAAACCAATGTTGATCTTATCAAGAGTCGAGTTATTAACTCGTGGAAATATCCAAATGTCTTAACTGATTTGTTGTTTGTTTATTGTTTAGGACAATTATGCGTGATGCCAATGCAATATTACTACGACAAAATTTTTTGCTTTCGAGATTCATTTTGATAAACTTGTGCTTCCTTCATTTATATATATAATTAAAAGATTAACTCAAATAAATATTTCCTACAAATATATATTCACTATAAAAATTTAAAGTATGTTTTCACTAAATAATTCTTAAATATGATTTTAAAGTGATCAAATGGTGCCATTATAAAACGCAACAGAAAACACTATCTTTGAATATTACTGAAACTTTTGTTAATTTAACGTTTAATCCATTGTTCATTGCCAAATCTATAAAATTCGAGTTAAAATATATGTATTTTCGTTTTCAATTATTAAAAGTGCATACAAACCCAATTCAATAGGTTAGGCCGATCGAACCAAAATCCAACAATAATACAAGCAAATTTACTGTAGATGCAAAACACCCACAACTAAGTCCGAAGACAAAGTAGAACCACTGCCATACATTTACTATAATCTCCGGTTCGGTTTTAGCATTTTTCTTTTCTTTCTAAGTTTCTTACCATCGGCATAACAAGTGGCAATATCTTAAAAACCAAAGGAGAAGCTAAATTAATGGCGATATTGACTTCTTCATACTTAGTAACTATGTGATGTAAGTCACACAACTCACAAGGTCACAAGAAAGAAAGTCAAACTTTAATTCTTCATCACTTTCAATATTTATAGTGCCAATCCATCCCGTTTTTAAAATTTATATTTATCTTTTTATAATTAGTTTCTTTAAACCTTGTCGGCCCTATTTATTTCATGCAATAAATATTTCGTTAATTTTTCTTTACTAGTACTATTTTCTTTATTAGTAGGTCTTTCAAATTCACCAATAGTAAGGCTATCTTTAAATCTAAGATTTCATTTATTGAGCGGCGCCATTTGACACTCTAAAATAAATGTTAAGTGTTTTCCTTAGTGAGTTAACGGTTAATTTAAGGAAAATAAATTGACAATTAAGTGCAAGTTGTAAGTATTTGATTATTAATTCTATATCCCACACTTACTAGGCTACTACACATTAGGACTAATTAATCCGGATATGAGCGAGCATTTTTTGGTCATTCTCCAATATATATATGTAATTTTTTTGTCAGTGTATGTTTAATTTGTAACAGAATTACTTTTAGGTTAACATCTCAAAAGTAAATCATACTTACAAGTTACAAAGCAAAAGAAAAATCAAGCAATAACAACATTTTAATAAATAAAAAATAGATATAGGATTTTACACCAATACTACTAAAATCATTGGGTGGACATTTTTCAGGCCCCTTCAGAATTCACAGGGCCATATATAAAACAACCCCATCATTAATTGTAAATTAAAGAGGGAAAATAAATAAAATTATTACTGATTTATCTCACGATAATCTAAGCGAGTTAATTTGGAAAACCCAAAAAAAAAAATAGAGATGAGGATCCTAAAATTAGAACCATGTGATTAAAGCAAACTCTTCAGAAGAAATTAGTGTTTTCATCCAATAGAATATCACCAATCTGTCCACCAGAATCCTCAAACAACCACTTCTCAAACAAAGACCATTGACTTTGGTTACTGCAGCATCCAGTTATGTCTGGTTTGGTCTCATGATCAGGTGAAACACCAGCCTGTTGATATGAGTGATCAAACTCAGAAAATGACTGAAATGCCCCTGCACACTCCTTCCCATCATCACTCTTGATCACTTCTTTTACCTCTGTAGAAGCGATTTGATCCGCGGAGTTTTGAGTCTTCGGCGAGTTTTTCACCCACCCTTTGAGCAATTTCGCGATATTTTCGGTGCTTGAGGCATAAGTTGTAGATGTTTCTTGCGTCCTAAGAAACCCGCTAGCTGAGGAAGTAGAGCGTCTTGATTCAGCAGAGGAAGACGTTGTTGTCACTGTAGATGTAATGATTGGTGCAACGGCAGGAGATAAAGCCTCAGAGAGAGCCTTTTTCGCCAAGTGGATATCGGTTTGAAGTCGCCTTTCCCATTGGCCTCTTGAGATGTTTGAGTTGGAATTAGCAGAAGAAGACGATGGTGAAGATGAGAGCGAGGAACGGTCAAGTTCTTGATGAGAATCTTGATTGACTTTGTTGAGTTTCTTCTTCAAATGAGTGTTCCAATAGTTCTTAATGTCATTGTCTGTCCTTTGTGGAAGATATGACGCAATTGCAGCCCATCTACACCAAATATTAAATGCTCTCTATTAAAAATCAAAACAAATCTTCTAATTTTCGAAAGAAAATGTGTGAAGAGACAAAATTAGAGAAATTGAAAAGTCATTATTATTTTTTACCTATTTCCTAAGAGGGCTTGGAGATGAACAATCATCTTTTCTTCATGTTCTGTGAAATTGCCTCTTTTGATTCCTGGCCTTAAATAGTTTGTCCATCTAAGTCTACAACTCTTGCTGCATCTAAGCAGCCCTGAAAATTTATAAGAACGAACAAATATTGAGAACCGATGAGAAAATATATAAATAACAAGATCTCATGCATTAGATCTTAATTTCATGGTCAATAAACAAAACCCTAATTTCTACATATGTTTTCATTAAGCTGATTCCACAATCTTAAAGACCTAAAGAAGAACCAAATGAAGATCAAAACCAATTTGGAGAACACAAATTTCAATCCAAACCAATTTGATTCCTTGTCTATCTCTCACTCTCATAGATTAAATCCAAATAATATCTACATACAAATCTATAGAGAGGTAGAGAGGAGAGATGATGAATGAAGATTATACATACCAGTATTGGTAGGAACAGCTCTCCAATTACCAGGACCATGTTCTTGGATGTAAGTGACTAAAATGATATCTTCTTCAGGAGTCCATGGCCCTTTCTTCACTCCTCCTTTGTCACAACAAGGAGGCCTCACCATTATGATCTTGAACTCCCTTAATTAACTAATTAATTCTTTATTAACCACTCCCTTTGTTTCCCACTATAACTCTTTGCCAAGAAAAATAGAAGAAAATTGAAACTACTTTAGGTGGTAATGAGTCACACTACCCTTAGTACACTAATTAGTACGCTTAGCTCTGAAATGGATCTAATGGTTAAGCTTGGCGACAAAGGTCTATGTCCACTTCTTCTTCTATATATATATATAAAAGGAGAAAGAGAAATTTGCTGACCCCTCTTGGTCTTGGACTCTTGGGTCTCTCAAATTGTATAGATAATAAATAAAAGTATATAAAAAATGTGTAAAGCATTAACTACAAAAGTGGAGGTAAAGCCTCCAAAGTCAGCTGTGTGGCAAAAGGAAAAGTCTCTACCCTCCATACAAAACCGCGTGGCATTCAATGTGGGCTTGCTTCTTTCAAAAACCCTAATAACACAAACAAAAAAAATATTATTGGGTTTAATAATTTATTGGTTTATGTTATTATTAAAAAATAAAGAATAATGGGGACATGCATGATAACATGATAATGATATATGATATGATATCTCCCTCTCTCACTTTTGATTTATTGCTACGATAATTTTAAGAATTGAATAGTGGCTATTGCATTTATGTGTATTGCATAGGCTTTGTTAATAATAGAAATTAATGAAAGGGTCTTTTGACGAACGAGATTTTCTCTGCGTCATGATTTGCTGTTTTGGTTGTTTTTTTATCAAAACGAATAGTTTTTTTTTTTAAGATATAGAAGAAAAGAAAAAATTGCTGTTTTGGATTGAACCAGTGGGTCTTTGGCCATTGTCAAACTACATGATGGTCTACGTCATTCATGATGTTAGCGACTTCTCCATATATAGATTTATATGCGTTTATATGTATTACGTTACATAAACATATATGAATACATGATGTTGAACGTTTTATTCGGGTAAGGTTCGCGATTAGTGTTAATGGACCACAATTTGAGTTTATAGTAAACATAGTTTTAGATGGAATTAATTGTACGTTACATATGTCGTTATCGTAGGTGGTGAAAAGAAATATAGAGATATTTGTATGAGAATTTGGTATACAAGATAATGAAGATTTTTGGATTTGATAGACACAAGTCATACAGCCACATTAAGTTTTGATGAAATTAATTGTACGTTATATATGTCAATATCGTAGGTGGTGAAAAGAGATTAAGAGATATTTGTATGAGAATTTGGTATAGTAGATAATGAAGATTTTGGATTGATAGACACAAGTCATATACAACTATATCTATTTATGTGAACATGTGTATGTATGTAAATGTCAACAAGTAAAAAGGATGAAATCAATTTGGTTTTCACGAGGCCGGAAGAAAAGGAAGAAGAAGAGACACGAGACTACTTTAATTTCTTCTCTTTTGTCAATGTTGTGCTATAATTTATTTATATAGGTAGGAATTTTGAATGACAATTTGTACAAGTGTGAAATTTTCACTTTGTGGAAAGTTTATGATTTACGTTAGATATAATAATAAAGTTGTGTTAAACAGGCTGTTTAATCAAACATATGGAATGAAACTCGAAAAGGTTTTTGTCTACATAACCACTTTGAAAATGCATGGTCTTTCTTTAATCATAAACAAAACTGCTTAAGTATGTTTTTTTTCCACGTACAATGTCCCGTTTTCTGTTTAACCATTAGTAAAACGGTAAGTAGATATCTTACTGTTTTCATTTGTATTATTTTTATTTACTAAGAAGTAATTTTTATCCATTAAAAATATAGATATATTTTTTAAAGAAATATTAAATTATATTCAAAGAAAAATAACATTTGTACCGTGAAATTGAAATGAGGTACAAGAATTTGCTACTTAATTTCGAGAGTCGAACCAAGTTTGTAATCCTTTGTAATTTTGTTTTGTTTACAGGTTAGATTCGTATCTTTTGGATTTGAAATTTTTTTAATTTTTTTTTTACAAGTTCATCATTACATTGAATTATCACTCCTTGCCATAATATTTTAGTACCAAGTTGCAAATCCGAATTTTTATTGAATGTAATTATGTAATACGAAAATTCGACGGCCACAAAAATGGGAGATGTATACTTTATAATATATTGTAATAGATTTGGTATTTTCTTTTACTAGTATATATTATTTCACATAACGCATTCAAGTGTAAGGATATGAATCATCATAATAAGTATGGAGGTGGAATATAAAGAGGCATAATATTCTTGAAAAATATACATAAGAAATGATTTGAGATTACGATTTATATTAAATGACAACTTCTTAATAACATGGAATGCATGTGTGATGTATGGATGGTGCTTGTGATGTAGGGACGGGACAAACACATTTTCCAGCGTAAAATACCTATTTTTAATTTGTATATAAAATAAGAAATAAATAAAACTTTAAGCATTAAAATAAAAATATTAGGTACTACTAAAAAATTTTCCAAAAAAATGAAAATTTAATTTTGTCAATGAAGAGAAATAAAAGCACTGCAAGCGCACATGCAGTTGATACATAAGAACAAATGCAGAGTTTTCAGTCCGTATTTATTATCAGGACAGTGCATGCGATCGGTATAAGTTTCTTAACCAAACTTGAATTGATAACCGGTTTGGTTTATGAGGTTGGTTAAAATACTATTATGACTATTGAATTGTTGGGCCTGATGATTGAATAACGGGCCTAGTAGTTATATGAACTGGACCCCATTAACTAACTTTTTGAGGACAAGTCTTCAGATATTTGCTTTGTTTGGCCATGGAGTATTGTTTGGTAGTATTGAGACTTTAGCCGTTGGCAAAAATAAATAGAAAGCTAACTTTTTGTTTGTCATCTAATTTTATCTTGTCGGTTAATTAGTTGAAGTGGTACGTCATGAGTCCATAACATGATCAGGAAAATTTCATAGTATACAAGGTACATGTCAATTGAGAAAGCAGTTATCCCTTTATTATTAAAAGGGAAGTACAAATTGAAATTTTATCTAATTTAGCCTCAATTTTGATTTTAATTTTGGATTTTGTTCTTTGCTATTTAAAATCATTAAGGGTAATTTGTTCTTAACAATCTCCTAAACTTCATTTGATCTGATTCAATCTAAACCGTTCAATAAAATTAATTTCCTTCAATCTAAACCGTTCAATAAAATTAATTCCCTTCAATCTAAACCGCTCAACAAAAATAGAAAATCTATGTCATTTTTGAAATCAAAATATGATCACATTCCATCCCTAAAAATACTATATTCAATCACGAAATCAATAATCAATAATATCCAAATTATCTATTACGATTCTTTACTAATCATTAGAAATTTATATTTATAAGTTTAGGATATCAAATTTAATCAAATATTTAATATAAGAACTAAATAAACCGATTGCCCGCGGTAAACCGCTGGTTAAAGCCTAGTTTTGTTAACAAAAAGAGTACATTGTTTTAGAACAAAGAGTTTTTTTTTTGTTAGGTACATTTTCATGCATTAAAATAGATACATTTTTATGTGTACGTAAGTTTCATAATCGAAAGTTAGTCATCGTAAATTTCTCTGTTTTGTTTGAATTATGAACTCTTGTATATGATATGACGATTTTGATATCATAACTAGTTATCGCTTATTGGATCGGTAATGGATACAGATTTCTTTTGGAACAAATGTTAATTCAAACCGAACATTTTTTTTGGGCAAAAATTCAAACCGAGACTATGACATGTAGTTATAATAGAGAAAAAACTATGTAATTTGAAGAGGTTGATAGATAGGAGGACTGTAACAGCCAGCTGAAAAATGCTAGCTAGTTAGATGTAAATTTATACACGAACTACAAACTTTGATCATTTCATAAATAAACTACAAAGTTTGGCCATTTCATACATAAACTAACCTATTTCATTTTGGAAGCATGTGATATGTACATCTAGAATCAAGCACCCACTATTCTTATCAGAGAATTATCATATTCTTTTCTTGGCAGAATAATCCTTTTAGTAATGTTCTTCTTCCCTTCTTCCTTACAGAACCAGTACATTGTACGCCGCCCATCTTAGACTTGATATATTCAACTACGGATCAAATGTATTACAGTTATAATAACGAAAATATATATGTTCTCCTTGTTTGGATCTATTTTTATCTTTTAGTACTAAAACCTTTTGCTTGAGTCATGTAACCGTCAAAAAGTCTCTAGTATAACTGTATAAGACCATCTCTAATGGTGAGTTCTCACCAATAGTTTAATAAAAATTATGTCAATTTGTTAGATAAGAGCTTGTGATTAAAAAGAAAAAAAAAATCATAGTCCAATGGGGGGTTCTCAGAAAATTTTCTTTTTACAAAAATTATTATATTTCACAAATACATGATTCCAATTTCCAAATGAATAACTAGAAAATATATCCATGGACTGAATAAGGACAAAGAGTGAACTCAAATATGGTTCTATGTGACAAGATACTGATAAAAACCATTTATACAATGACCCATATCCTTGAACTAACAATAACCATACCTCTGAACTATAAATGATAAAGGAACTCGACAAAACAGTTTTAGAAACACAATTTGATTCAATGGAAAAAACAGAGACATTTACTTACTTTGTTGCATCTGCTCCGGCTCCAGGAAAGGGCTTATAGGCTTAATATGATGAGTCCTGCAATTTGCTACGGCTACTTTGTTGAGACATAATATGATGAATCCAACTACATATAGGTTTATCCACAGCTTCTTCCACCTTGGCTAAGAGATAGAATCCTGCAATTTCAGCCAATTGAATCTAGAATAAAAACCACAAGTAACAAAGCTTCAAGTACAAAAGCAAACTAAAGATATCAACAGAACACTAAGCACCAACCTGCAGTCCATAGCCAATAAGTGGGATGAGTATACATTGGAGGCAATAGAATAGCCATCAACAGAATGACAATGCAAGGATATCAAAAGAACACTAAGCACTAACATGCAGCCCACTCGAAGTATTCAATGCAGAATCAGACTGAAGGCAACAAAACTTTATCTTTCTATACTTTATAGAATTAACCCAAGAATCCTTCTCTCACTTCAATCATCCCCTGAGTATATTGAATTTCATTACAACGAGATTTTAACCCGCGGTACACCACGAGGCTATATTCTTTTTTAAAAATAAAAATTTAACTTGTTTAGTAGATTTAAAATATATATGATTTAATTTGCTGTACTTTTAAAATGTACAACTCTTATATCTTACTATGTTTAATTTTTACTGTTTAAAAGTATAAGAAAAATAAAATACAGTTAATTAAGTTAAAATCTAGATTATAACTAAATAATTCAAATTTAAATTATATTTGTTTTATTAATATTTTTATTTTTTTAGTGTTTAAGATAATATAATTGTATTTTAATTTTTATATCTAAGATTTCACCTATGGTACACCGTCTTGTATTACTATCGACCTAAACCCGTCATATCATCTAATCTCGTTCAGTGAAATCAAACATATCTAATGGATTTCACATGTGGTTTAGCGTCTCGTATTTTATCGATCCAAACTCGTCTTACCATCTAACCCGTTCAATGAAATTAAACTTTATTTTGTTATTTTTGTTTTAATAATACTTTAATTGAAAAATATATAATTTAAATCAATTTAATTGTTTTTAGTTCAAATGGTTATTAAATTGTATAAAAGTTCATATATTATAAATATTATAAACCCGTCCTACCATCTAATCCCGTTCGGTGAAATTAAAAACTATTTTTTTGTTTTTTGTTTAAATAATACTTTTATTAAAAAAAATATAATTCAAATGAATTTAAAAGTTTTTTCAAACAATTATATAAATTTTATAGATTTTACATATTATAAATATTCTAAACGTTTATTCTGTTAAATATTTTAAATGTTTAATTAACTACAATATTTTATTTTTTAATCAAGTATATATTAATAATGTCCTAAAATTTCTCATTTTTTAAGTAATTATAATTAATGGAGATATATTAGATAAGAAAATGCTACTAATTAGGAATATTAATGTCAATGGCATTCCGTGTAAATAAGTTCCAACTCGAGGATTTATTTCATAAAATGACTGCAAAAATGTATATGTAGATAGTGAGAAGTAACCAAAGCTAACAAATGTTCCAGAATATGATCCTTCCCTTACATGAAACATCTCTTACAAGAAAATTCTTCAATCCACAATTTACTGCTTTTATCTACCAAATCCTCAAATCCATTACAATAAACCTAATCCCATGAATACTATATTTTGTTTTGATTAGGTTTAAAAGGAATAAACTAACCTCAAGGTCGTACCTATGCACATTGTTTCCGGCCGACGCTTCTCCATCCTCTGCCTCTATAAATCATAAAGCTCCTCTAACGATGCTCTCGATTTCACATTCTTCTCGCCGTTCTCCGTGATTTTGCTTCTTCACTAAAGGATCGTCTATGATTGAGTCTTCGATCAACAATTTAATCACACTGGATTTTAGTCCCAATCAATGTAATCAGAGAAATCTCCGACCTAATCGCTATCGCCAAAAAGACTGTTTTTTTTCTTTCTTGTTTTGTCAAAGAATCGTTTTTTTCTTCTTCTTGTTTTGTCAAAAAATCGGGCAAAACATGACACGTAATAGTCTCTTTTGCTTTTCAAAATCTATCTCAAGAGAGACAGCTCTCTCAAAAAATAAATCATTCTGATATATTTTTTCCAACTTAAAAACATAGAACCTATGAAGAAAGCTTCATTTTTACATTGGAGATGCTCTAAGTGTTTTTTTACGTGTTTCTTTACCAACACAAAATGCAAATATAGAAACTATTGATTAATACACAAATTAAAGAAAAAAAGAAAAAGATAAAAAACACTACAATCAATCTGAGCCGTCGAATCGTAAGCTCACTACATCCATTAGATCTAGGGCTCAAGAGATCACCTCCATATATAAACTCGTATCAATACATTTTATCCCCTTTGGCCGACTCTTACTGACCTCAGAGCTCAGCAAAAATGGTTCAACGTCTTGTTTACCGATCACGTCACTCTTACGCCACCAAGTCCAACCAACACCGCATCGTCAAAACTCCTGGTAATGTACTAAAAGCTCTCTAATGTCTCTTTGTAGTGACTCTTGAAAGATCATTGAAATTTTGGGATCTAGTTTTTGTTGAAAATTTGGGGTTATTTGGCTTAAAGGTGGAAAATTGACTTACCAGACGACGAACAAGAGAGCTAGTGGACCTAAGTGCCCTGTTACTGGCAAGAGAATCCAAGGGGTAATCTTTTCTATTCAATTTCAAAAAAGTTGGTGAATTTTGCTGTTAGGGTTCGTGTTTTGAGTTTAGTTAGATTCTCTGGATCAAGAAATTGTGCATTTTGCTGTTAGGGTTCGTGTTTTGAGTTTAGTTTGATTCTCTGTTTCAAGAAAGTTTGTGTCTTTTGGTGTTAGGGTTCGTGTTTGAGTTTAATTTGACTGACTGTTTCAAATTCGGTTCATGTCTCTTGTGGTGCTAGCTGTTTTCTTTAGTATATTTGGATAAAAGTTTGTAAATGTTGGTGTTAGTGTACGTGTTTATGTGTAGTGGACAACAATGTTTGTATAAACTTGTCGCCTCTAAAGCCACAAGGGATAAAAGTTAAAATTGATCTAGACTTGTCGTAATATATTTATACTTCATGTCCATTTCAGCCAGTTCTTACCTTGACTTGATGATAGCCTGCTCTTAAAGATATGCAAGTTTGGTTCATGTCCCTTGTGGTCTATTAGCTGCTTTCTGGTTCGTGTTTATGTTTCTGTTTACGAATAATGTGTCTTGGAGACCAAGGGTTACACATTGGTTATTTTGGCATTGAGACCAAATTTGGAACTTAAATTAAAACATAGACACTTTAGGGATTGAATTCAAGAATTTTGTTGGTTGAAGGCTTTCCTTAAGTTGGTAAAATGGTGAAAAATATCTTACTTTCATGCCCATTGATATAGAGAAACAAAGTTTACATGGTTACTCGACTTAGTATTCCTTTCAGCTAATTCTAACAATAACTTGATAGCCTGAATTTAAGTTGAGCATCATTTGGCTTTCTCTGTTCCTATTGTGTTTGTCGAAGACTAGTACCTGGTATATAATGAGTTGGTAGTTACTTGGATCAGCCCCTGGTTCTTATCGAATAATCAAGGGTTACTCATATGCTTAATCTCAATAGAACCTCAAAAACACATTCCTTTTTTTGAATTAGCATGGTTTCTTAAGCTTTACTTTCTATGTTTGTTTTCTGCAGATTCCGCATTTGAGACCTGCTGAGTACAAAAGGTCAAGGTTGGCAAGGAACGAGAGGACAGTGAATCGTGCATATGGTGGTGTTCTATCTGGAGTTGCTGTTAGGGAGAGGTAAGTGTATTGTAAAGACCTCTTAAAAATTGGTTTCTTTAGAGTATTGCAACTAATCTTACTCTTTTCTCTGTTCCAGGATCGTCAGGGCCTTCTTGGTTGAAGAACAGAAGATTGTGAAGAAGGTTTTGAAGCTTCAGAAGGCGAAAGAGAAGACTGCACCAAAGAGTTAGAAGAAAACTTTTTGGAGTCTTATAAGATCTATGGAGAAACTTATTTTGTAGGGATCGATAGACATGAGTTTTTGTTCACGAAAAAAAGAGGCAAATGTTTGTTTTTTGATAATTTCTGAGTTCTGTTTTGTTCTCCATTCAGATTTTACTTTCTCAAAGTGTCTCCGTTTGTGTTCATTGGTCTTTTTTTTTTTCACTGGAAATATAGATTTCATTGATAGAAGATCTGAGTACAAGAGCTGACAAGAGAAATACTCTTCCAGAGGCTAAGTCGGAGAGTACATGGAACCTCCCGGGGACTAAAAACATATTAAAATGAAACAAGGGAAAAAAACCCGATCCAACAAATTACACCACATCTGATCCCTTTACTCTACCTAAACACGCATGGGTGGTGAGATAAAACCAACATTCAAAGACCCGAAGGAGTGAGAGCCTTATAAAGGAGAGAACGAGATCGGGATCTTCAGGTGAAATTTCAGAAGTCTGAGGCGAAAATTCGGATAGAAACGTCTCTGCCTTGGATAGATTGGCCATATCTGACTCTGCTCTTGAAAAAGACAAAAGACAAGCAGCAAAAACCTAGAAAGGAAAAGTTTTAGACTTTATATATCTAGATCTGAAAATTCAGATTCAAAACCGTTGGAAGAAAATCTCTCAGATGTGTCTAAAGAGAAAATAAAACAAAGGTAGAATAAGAGCAAAACAAAAGACCCCGGTTCCGGTGCTGAGAAAGCCACCGGAACCGGTAACCCTAAATACAGGCGGCGGCTGGAGTTTTAGAGAAAAGGGAGAGTAAAATTCTAAGAGAGAGAAAAGGGCGAACCGAAAAGTTTGTGTTCATTTGTCTATTGGTATAATTCTTGCCGATATTTGTCAACAAGATTTTTAAAAAGTTTATATATATATATATAACTAATAAAAATATTAAAAATGGAGAGTGTCTTTAATTTTAGATTTGAGTCTCTTGAGACACCAAAAAGAGTGACTTTTGTGTCTTTAAATTTATTATTAATCTATGCTAAAGATACCCATCAATTCCAAAAATTGTCTAATGAGGATGCTCTATGTTCCACATAAAAATTTATATTTGAAAAATGTTTTTCTATTTCCTTATAGAAAAAACAAATAAAACAAATAAAATTTGTTTTATTTTAACATCTAATTTTATATAGAAATAAACGGCAAACAAGCTCTTCTTCAAAAATAATATATAAACTAGATTTTATCCCGCGGTATACCGCGGTGACAATTTATCTTTTTAAAGTTAGTATAATTTTTTTTTTGCAAATTGTATCTATCTATAATATATTTTTATTTTATAGTTTACAATTGTTATTAAGTATCGTCCTGCCAAACCCATCCCGCCAAACCCGTCCCGTAAAAAACCATTTATTTATATTAATGTTGATCTTATTTATGATATGTTTATAAATCATTTTCTAAATATTTTTGTCGATGCGGGACGTTGAACCCACACATTTTTTGCTAATTGGTTAATATATGTTCAATTTTAAAATTTTGAATCATAAAATATGACGGAAAAAATTAAGATTTTTTAAACTCTATATATTATATAATGATGTTAAAAAATTGTAATATATCAAACTTTTTATAAGTTTAAATATTAATAATGTTTTATAAATTTTAAATATATAAATAATAATATTTAAAAAATTAATATTTTTGGTTATAAGGTAATGACATAATAACTCTAAAAGCAAGGATTTAGAAGATTTAAATCTTTAATTAAATATTTTCATTAATAAATAATTAATGTCAGTGACATGACATTGTAAATAAGTTCAAATACAAAATTTATTTATTTAAACAAAAAACGTTTAGTAAGAATAATATTTATTTAACAAAAAACTTTGTTTTAAAATATTGTTAACAAATATGTTTATGCTAATTTTAAGGGACTCATTTGAAGTTTGGTGGGATTAAATTTGATTGATAATATGATTGACAATTTAAATCAAAAATTTAAAGTAAAATTAATTATTTTGGAAAAAAGATTTAATGCTAATGGCATTAGATTGTAAATAAGTATAAATCCATAATTTATTTGCTAAAATGGCTGCAAAAATGTATATATAGATGTTATTTTTGTGTGTTAAAGTTTATTTTTGTATGCTTCCCCTATACTTTGAAAGCGTTTCTGATCTAAATTGAAAAACAATTTAAGAAGAAGTATTCTCAACATCACTACAAGAACACTTTAAGATGGGTATATATCAGATTATGCTTGATTTTGGTTTTCCATTTGAACCAACATTCTAGGATCTCCATCCTCCAGTCATGTAGGTGGAATTTCTAACTTTCTATTAAATATCATCGTTAGTGTAGTAGTTAATCTACTATTTCGAAATAATTGAAGAGATGCATTTTCACACAAATTTTTTAATGCAAATTAAGAAAAAGTAGTACTATATATTTAAAGTATTTTCTTTAAAAACATACAATTTTCAGGAACAAGACTACAAGAGAATAAAATTTAGTTTTTAGTATTTCACAAAAGAATTTCTAAATTTGAAGTACATCACAATATTTTTATCAACTAATGGTTTAATTTATTTATAAAACACATCATAATTTCTAAACATAAAACATAAAATTCTTTAAGAAATATATTAACAATTATATATATATATATATATATATATAATTTAAATGTAAATTTTGACTATACATTCAAAATTAATATTGAAAATATAACTCACGCATCGTGTAGACAACTTTCTAGTAGTATATATATATTTTTTGTTCACATCAATGCATCACCCACAAAGTTTTCTTCTGAAATCATTCATGCCAAAGGATATACGAAGCAGATCACATATGCCTTCTGAAAACATAAAATCAGAGAAAACACAAAACAAGAGTATGTTGAAATTGGATAATTATCCATTATTAACAACTTGAACTCCAAGCTATCATAAGAGTATAAGACTTTGTCACCAAGTCTTGTATAGTTTATTCATTAACTTCCCTATATATATCTCTCATATTCTCATTTATAGCTTAACGTCATAATAATAAGAAGATTTGCTCCAACACTTCATTTCTCTCGTCTCTTCCTCGTGTCCCATTTCATCTTTTTCTTTGCTAAATATTTTCACTTTTATAACACTATATAATATTTAATAGAGTATTTATATGTTATACTCTTCCGAGTTCGCTGGCATGTGTTAAAATGGGCCTTCGTTTTCTTTTATCCGCCTTCATTGTTGGGCCCTATTTGCGCAAAATTGATACATCGATGGGGATGGACTCTTGACGCTGTCGATCATCACTATTCACTAGGACTAGTAACAACTAACAACAAGTCATTGCTTCCTGCAGAATTCATTTCCCACGATCAATTTAATTTGGCTGGACAAAGTACAGCGTTTTTTTCATGTTCCCTGTACGTAACTAAAAAGTAAGAGCATGCACATAGTTGGTACTCATAGAGTATCATCAACAATTTTTTATTATTAATTTTAATGCTTGTTTATTGTTTGAGATTTTTTATGATACTCATAATAATCTCTTTCCAGTGGTAAGACCAGTATTGGTATCATCAAAAAATAAAATTTATTTGTAAAATCGAAATTACATGCTAGCATCGGCTACTGGAGCGATAGTCGAGAGCAAATAATTTTTTTTTCTCTCATTTTCCACAAAAACGCGTTTTTTCGACTAATTACAAGTCGCCACGTCATTAGAGACAGGTATCAGAAATATCACTCCAGTGATACTTCTCAAGTCCAAATCAGTTGCTTTGTCTATTAATTTAATATTTTTAGGCTTATGATACCCACAAAAAATCTCCTATGTACATGGTCTTATTCAACGTAAAGACTTTTTAAGTCGTTGCGTTTAACGTGAAGAACGCCTCGTAGGGTCAAGCTGTGTTGGAATTATCTTTGTGGAGTAGAGTCTATTATTATGTATATAAAGAAATGGGCATGAAAACATTTTACGTACCATCACAATTTCCAGATTTTATTCAAGAAAATTAAATTAGCTTAAGAAGGATGAAAGGCTTTTGGAACTCAAAGAGTACCATTCGTATTACTCTTTCTTTTATTTTCTTATTCATCTCTCAATTTTCGGACGTGCTTGCGGCTCCTACGAGGCACTTGTGTCGTCCCGAACAAAAGGATGCACTTCTCAAGTTCAAAACCGAGTTTGAGATTGGGAAGCCTTGTCGTTATTGCACGGTGTATTGCATTGAACCTCATCCGAAGACGGAGTCATGGGGGAATAACAACAGCGACTGTTGTAATTGGGAGGGAGTCACGTGCAATGCCAAGTCCGGGGAAGTGATCGAGCTAGACCTAAGCTGCAGCTACCTCCATGGCCGGTTTCATTCCAACAGCAGTATTCGAAACCTTCATTTCCTAACTACTCTAGACCTTTCATTTAATGATTTTAAAGGTCAAATCATGTCTTCAATTGAAAACCTTTCTCATCTCACCTATCTCGACCTTTCTTTTAATCATTTTTCGGGTCAAGTTCCATCTTCAATTGGAAACCTGTCTCATCTCACCTTCCTCGACCTTTATTGTAATCAATTTTCGGGTCAGGTTCCATCATCAATTGGTAATCTTTCTCATCTCACGACTCTAGAACTTTCTTTTAATCGGTTTTTTGGTCAGTTTCCGTCTTCTATTGGAGGTCTTTCTCATCTCACGACTCTCAACCTTTTCGTTAACAATTTTTTGGGTCAGATTCCATCTTCAATTGGAAATCTTTCTAATCTCACCTCTCTCTACCTTTGTAAGAACAATTTTTCGGGTCAGATTCCATCTTTCATTGGAAACCTTTCTCAACTTACCCGTCTCGACCTCTCTAGTAACAATTTCTTTGGTGAAATCCCTGGCTGGTTATGGACGCTACCAAACTTGTTCTACGTGAATCTCTCTTACAACACTTTCATCGGTTTCCAAAGACCAAATAAACCTGAACCATCTATGGGACACTTGCTTGGCTCCAACAATAACTTCACCGGCAAGATTCCTTCTTTCATATGTGAGTTGCGTTCTCTAGAAACTCTCGATTTATCAGACAACAACTTTAGTGGTTTAATCCCTCGTTGTATGGGAAATCTCAAGAGTAATCTTTCACATCTAAACCTTCGTCAAAATAATCTTAGCGGAGGTCTTCCAAAGCACATATTTGAAATACTGAGGTCTCTAGATGTCGGCCATAACCAGCTAGTGGGAAAGCTTCCAAGATCTTTGAGATTTTTCTCTACTCTTGAAGTTTTGAACGTGGAAAGCAACAGAATCAATGACACGTTTCCGTTCTGGTTGACTTCTCTACCAAAGCTACAAGTTCTAGTCCTTCGCTCCAATGCATTCCATGGACCAATACATGAAGCCTCGTTCCTTAAGTTACGAATCATCGACATATCGCATAATCATTTCAATGGAACTTTGCCATCAGATTATTTTGTGAAGTGGAGTGCTATGTCATCACTTGGGACAGACGAAGATCGGTCGAATGCAAACTACATGGGATCAGTTTATTACCAAGATTCAATGGTTTTGATGAATAAAGGTGTAGAGTCGGAGCTGATACGTATCCTCACAATCTACACAGCACTCGACTTTTCGGGAAACAAATTTGAAGGAGAGATTCCAAAGTCCATCGGTCTATTGAAAGAGCTTCTCGTGCTCAACTTGTCAAACAATGCTTTCACCGGCCACATCCCTTCATCAATGGGGAAGCTGACAGCTCTCGAGTCGTTGGATGTTTCCCAGAACAAGCTTTATGGAGAAATCCCACAAGAGATAGGGAACCTCTCGTTCCTTTCGTGTATGAACTTCTCTCATAACCAGCTTGCAGGTCTAGTACCAGGTGGCCAGCAGTTTCTAACGCAGCCTTGCTCTTCCTTTGAAGATAACCTGGGACTTTTTGGCTCTACTCTTGAAGAAGATTGCAGAGATATTCACACGCCAGCTTCACATCAACAATATAAAACGCCGGAAACAGAGGAAGAAGATGAAGAGGTGATTAGTTGGATAGCAGCTGCAATAGGATTCATACCTGGTATTGTCTTGGGTTTAACAATTGGATACATATTGGTTTTCTACAAACCAGAGTGGTTCATAAAAACTTTTGGCCGAAACAATTGTAGACGTAGAAGCACCACAACAACTCACTAGAGAGGTAATATTCTAAATTTAAACGAATTTGTTAGCAAACGTTAGAATAGAGTACTTGGACAAACTTTTGAATATAGGTCTGTAATTGATACCGAAATTTGTTAAATATCTCTATGATCTTTCGTTTTCGCATAATGCACCCACAAGGAATCGAAAATCTGTTTCGGTAATTAAACCGCTGAAATTTTTTAAAACGTAAAGAACTCTCATGTTTGGAATTTGTTGCTTTCTTGTAGGCACAATCCTTTGGTGCTCTGAGGGTAGCTCAAGCTCCTCCATCTTGAGGGGGCGTGTAAGAAATATGACAAGATTCTCATTAAAAGCATAATATTTGATTACTCTGCTTTAGGCATGTTCTGTATTTAGCTAAACCTAGAGTCTCCCTCGTTCATCTTGTATAAATAACTCATTGTATTATATTGATTCAACATAAGAAATATACACCATTCACAATATGATGATAGTGTTATGCCTATAATCTTCTACACTTACCTTTTTCTGGTAATAGTGTTTTATAATCGTTGTAGCTTTTTAGGATTAGCCTAACATGGGGATTTTTAAAATTTGATTATGCAGAAAACAATTGTAGAAGGAGACAATTTTTGATGCATTGACTTGACGAGATTGTGAGAAAACTCAAACTCGGATTCCATAATTTGTAAGACCGGTTTGGATCTCAAAAATGTACCATATGTACTCTAAATGTTGTTAAAGAAGAGCTTTCATCTCCATCATCTTTTGTATTTACGAATTTAGTAAAATCCACTTATCACGACACGAAGTTGAAGTTGTTGGGGTAAGTTCCTTTCTCTATATCCCGCGATATATCATCTTGTTCATGGAGCTACAGTAACGTAAAACAAAACGTTAGAAGAAGTTTTTATTAACAGATGAAAGTGGTTAGTGAATAAGAAGACAAAGTGGGAAACATGATTACTTCCTTATGCTGAGGAACTGAAGGAAAGAAGTGGCTAATTCGGCGTTGTTAGGGCGATCACTTAAAATCCTATGGTGACCGGATTCAAACGGTGGAGACAAGACGAAACGTTCCACTTTTGCATCACAGACCACACACTTATGATGGTCTTCCTCAAGGATCTTCTCTCCTGAAGTAGATTGAGTAATCTGTTGTTTACAAGAGCTGCACCAAAGTTTGTGTCTGCAAGGGAAGTTTGCCCATCGAATCATGTTCTTGTTGCACCAGAAACACATGCCTTCCTTTAAACATGTCTCATAGCTCTGCCAAATGCATATGACTCACCAAGTGAGAAACAGATATATGAAAACCATGAAAGAGTAAGGAGTGGGATTTGATTGCTTACTTGATAAAAGTCAAACTCACGGAGAAAGAAGACAGAAGTGCTGTTTCTGATCTTTGTAAGTGTCTCAAGAACCGGGTGTTTTAGTTGACGTTGGTTGTTGTTGTACGATGCTGTTAAGGGAGGAGGAGGTTGAGCTTTTGGTTGTGGTGAAGCTTTGAAGGTTTTAGAGTCATGTGCTTCTTGTATGAATTTAAAATCTGGAGGAACTGATAAGGCTTTTGGTTTGCTGGGAGAAGCAACAGAGTCATTCTTAGTGATAATGAGTGGCTCAGGAGGTCTTTCTTTGAGCTGAGAACACTTAGATTTGGTGGGTAGCATGACCCAGTGTGTTGCAGCTCCAAGTTTACCTATGGGGACGACTTTCATTTGACAGAGTCTTGGAAAGTATTTGACAAAGTCGATGTGCTTAGGGAAATCAAGAGAGGTGTGATCGAGATCCATTCCAAAAACAGCACGAAAATCGGCTTTGAAGGATGACAGGGGATATCCAGCCCCTTTCCAGTTCGCTGATGTATCTCGGAGGTACAGAGGAAGCCAGGTTACAAATGTTTTGAGCCATGTTGGAACAGAATCTCCGAGAAATCCAAGAGTTTCCTCATCACTTGCATTTGGTGAAACTGCTGCACTTTGTGACTGTGCAAGTTCTGTTTCTTTGCTGACTGCAGATTTCACGGTTGTTTATGTTAGAAGAAAAGCATATTTCTTGAAAGCTTTTGGCCATAGAGAAGAACAAATACTTACAACAACTGATATTTGTTGTGTTAAGGAGGAAACGTATATCTTGTGACTATGTTAACTCTATTGGTCTCTGCTTTCTGCACATGTATGAAACATCGGATTAAGTCACAAAGGGATACATGTCAATGAGTTTGATAAAAAAAATGGTTTTGAGTATTGCCTCACCGTAGGTTATGAATCTCCGTAATTGCACCACATCGAAGAAGAAGCTCCACGCAGTCAAGATGATTATTCTTCACAGCGAAGAATAGTGGCGTCTCTTTGATTACCGTCTTCATGTTAACCAAGTCAGGGTTGGCCGCTAGTAGAATCTGTAGGCTCAAATTCATCTGAAATGTCATAATCTTGTTTCAGCTTAGGATGAGAAGCAAAAAAACAAGCGAATCATACCTCAAGTGTAGATAAATTGCCATTTGCAGCAGCAAAGTGAACTGCAGATAAACCCAACTTGTTCTTTTGGTTAACTCGAGCACCGTGTGCAATAAGTAGGTTCATGATTCTGGAAACACAAATGTACTATTCTCAGGTTGTGAAGTAATCATCATGCGACCTTCTTATATATATGATTAAGGTAATAGAGAGAAATCATACCTGGTTTGCTGGTTATGTGGCACAGACGATCCTTTCAGGCTACATTGAAGAACAGTATTCCCTTCTATATTTTTCTCGTTGACATCGAAGTTGGTGTTTATAAACAGCTCAAGAACAGCTTCATCTCCTGCCTACAAGAATCACATAACATCCCTCAATAATCCGCATGTGTAGTTCACACAATAACACCAATGTAGTAACCAAGTCTCACCTGCACAATGGAGATAAGTGGTGAAGTTTGCTTATCCACAGATTCACTAAAAACTGCAGCACCAAAGAGCTGAAGAAGCTCAATCTCTCTAAGCAGAACCATTCTTTTCTCACTGCATACACTTTGCGTCAAGCTGTTACTACGCAACGCCTCTTGAATAACTGCCTCATAGATCGTCTTTCTCTCCCGTTTTGCCACAGAATCATCATCATCATCATCCCGTAATGCCACAGTTGCCTCTCTGATCTTCCCACTTGCTACAATCAACAATGCAGTCAACGAAACTATCTCACCAGCCTTGGCATATGCATAAGCCACAACGTCCACTTCCTTTGTCTTCTCAGCGAGTAGTTTCACAACCGTCAAGTCCTATATACATAAGAAATGACTCACCACACATTCCATAATCAGGCTCCAAGCAAACCAAAGGAATTAGTGTTTAACCTTGTCACCAAGCAAAACGATCAGTCTTCAATCGATTCACTAGTTGGTTTCCATTTCACATCTACGCTGCAAAATTGACACATAGAAACAAAATTAGTCAACACTAGGTTCAAGCTTATGATTCAAAGAGACGATTACCTGACATTGGAGAGAGAAAGCTCCAGAGGAATCAAAGCGCGTTCGTCTTTGCTTCTCATATCAGTACGAGCGCGTCGTTTCAGAAGCATCTCAACACACAGTGGCGCGTGAGACTCAGCCGCTGTGTGCAACAGCGAGAGTCCTGTATCGGAACAAATATCGTTGATATATGGAACCGATCCAACGTCGCCGTTGATGATTGACGAAGCACAGTTGATGGAATCGTAACTGCAACAAGCGGTAAGAAGCTTTAAATCTTCGATTCTCTCTGATTCAGCGTCTTCTCCGACTAAGATGCGTTTTGCGTAAGAGATAAACTGAGATTTGTTGTCTTTTAAACCGGACTCTAAAAACGCGTAGTCGTCTCTCATATCTTCGCCGTCGAGCTCGGCGGTGACGTACGAATCAACCACCGGAGATAGTTTTCCGGTGGGATAAAGAGAGTAGGAGTCGAACATCTCAGTGAAATCGAAACTCAGATTCCTGAAAAATAGCTCAGTTTCAGAGAAATCTCATAACGGCATGATAAATAATCTGAGTACAAAAATTTCCACAAAAAAAGTTACTCTTGGTCCAAGTTTGTTTGACCCTAATTTCTGTTTTCGTCTTTCTATTTCTAAACGAAACACCACAAAATCAAGAAATGGAGTAGAAAGAAACTAATGAGAAAACTTGTGAATTTTAGAGGGAAAATTGCTTCATTTGTTGTTCTCATTTATACCAGTGCTAGTACTAAGAGCAGTCTATGAAATGACATTTTACCCTCTATTTCTTGCATAATACCGATAAGGAACCAATGGTAAATATGATAATACAAATTTCTCCATCCTTTACTATCTGATAATATCGGCTACCACATCAACACAGAGAACAAAATTTCATTACTATCTGAGAAGACCTTCCAAAACTTCCCAATTAAAGAAGAATAGATAAAAAAAACACAAACAAAATCATTCAACGAACATGTTTTAAACTAGAGGGTTCCTCAAAATTCTGGTTGTGGGAATTTGAGTGTTCGGTTATATTGGTTCGGTTAATCTATTTTTGGTTTTTTTCGGTTTAAAGTTTAGTATCTATTTGTGTGTTTTGAAATTTTTGTTTGGTTTCGAATCTTGCGATTTTAAAATTTAGTATCCCATTCGGATATTTTGTTTTGGATATTTTTAGATATTTCGGGTATTGTTGGGTATTTTTGAATATATTTAGATATTTTTTTGGTTATTTTGAGTATTTTTATTTTAATTTTTTTAATATAATTTTCAAGTATTTTTGACTATTTGGTTTTTGAAAATTTAATATATTTTTAATATATAATTGTATTTCAGGTATTTTTGGGTACCTTAAATATTTTTGTTCGATATCGATTAAGTTCCGATTCTTTCTGTTTTAGAATTGATTATTTCTGTTTCTGATAACAACAAATCATTCTTCCATGTGATCTCCAACGCCAGATCCTTTGTCATCAACCGAGAAAGAGTACTCTTGGTCACAGCCCAAGTAAGAGTCACACATAAAGTATAGTGTGTATGACTTCTCTCCTGGTTCACTCGGTACTGTGAAATCAAGTTTTACCTTAGCTTTCTGTTGCAATGAGACACGTTTGATTGCCAGCAACTAGTTTGTCTTGGTGTCGCCCACAACCAGCTCTTGGCCAAGTCCTTTGTGAAGTGAGGGAGCTGCCGAAGCATAGAGGCCCGCTCCCACATGCCCTGAGTCACCATCTGGCTTACTGTTACTATATATAGTCAATTTAAATGGAAGAAGCTAAAGTTGTTCTTTGAGTGTTTTAACTGTTACTATATATAATCAATTGAAAATCTACAAAGCTTAGGACAGTCTAAAAGACAATTGTATACAGTTAGCTAAACCAAAAAAAACAGAACCAACACAAATACCAAAATTAACCTAATGAAATTACATTCTAAAACCAGATTGTTGTTGTCTTCACTTGAGATTGTAGAACCTCTTTGATTTGTAGAAAGTTTTTCAATAGTTTGCTTCCAGAGAGGTTTCAATCTTTCTCTTGCAGTCGTGACATGACGCAGTTTCTGTTTCAACCGGCTCAAGATCATAGGTAAAGCTCTTTGATGATCTTCTGTCACTGTTTCAAACATATCTTCACCATATAACATCTCTACACATCTGTAGAACTTTGCTCCAAGATCTTTCAGCTCCATCTCTCCCTTAATAACTTCCTTTGCACTCTCCACTGCACTTGTTAGAACTCTCATCAACATATCTACCTCGAACATCTCATCTTCCCATTTGTACATATCTTCTTCGATATCGGTTAGGTTCTTATGTCCCTTGATATCTTAACTCTTCACAACACAACATTCCTCTCTTCCTCTTTCCCTCCAACTTGATATAATTCGTCTCTGTTTCTTGCGGGTTATCATCATCTACTTTAACCCTAGTTACAGCCTCATCTTCTTTATCACCGTAGGCAATTTCTACCAACCGTACAAAAAGATTCTTGTATTTCTCGATCAAACGTTGAAGAGACTTAACGAATTGGCTATAAGCGATTCAACGAGACTTTAAGTCTTTACACAAGTTAGTGTAAACTCTCAATTCCGACCGAGTTAGTCTCTCCTCGAGAGCCTTTAATAACTCTGTCAACTTCTGTTTCGCTTCTAAACGGTCTTTAGGGTTATCAACTAGTTTAGACCTAATCCGTATACGGGGTCTCATCTTTGGATCATTGAGATTAGGGTTTTCTTCCTGCTTATCTGCATTAATCTTTCGATTAAGGATATTGTCTTTAAGTCTCATAAGATCTCTAGTGAGTTCGGGAATTCCGAGTACACGGAAGTTAAATTCTTGTATTAAGGATCGAAACCTTGTCTGTTCCCATGGAGACTGGTTCATACCGATCGTCTTCATCTTCTCATCAGCGTCGGCCATATCGATAGCATGAGGGTAACAAAAGTTGAATTCTGAAAATTTCTGTTTAACGAAAGCTTTCGCCTTTAGTAAATCAGAAAGTAGAGAGTTTTGTGTTTTCGAAAGCAAAAAGTGAGAGATAACAAACGACCTTAGGGTTGGTTAGATGTACTTGTTTTTTAACCAAAAATTATAATGTTGTAATAATTCATTTATTAAAATTATTTGTCTTTCAAACTGAAAAAAAAAATGAAACGCAAATTAAATTTTGAGAGGCTGTGAGAAATCAGTAGTTGTTTCTATAAATTTATACAAACTATTTAAAACAAAAGTCATCATTTCATAGAAAATATTTTCATATCAAATTTTAGTATATTTTACTTAATGCATACTGTGTATGTGATTTTAGCTGTTAATAATTCATAATATGTAGAATATAATAGAGATTAATGTCCTTGACATATTTTTTTCCCGTGGTTGGTTTTAGTGGATTGAAATATTTTTCTACCTCCAGGTTTGATGCTACAGAACAAATGTATAGTATATTCCAAAACTAGACGGCTTGCTTGGACAGCACAAATTTTGAACACCACTGTCTAATGAGACATCTTAATTGATCCATGGATTGCTATTATACCTTAAGGATAGAATTACAGAGATAACAAAATTATAAGGTAAGAACACTCTCCGTCTTTCACTGCCGAGTTGTTTATGGTTTTCCATGAATCTACTACATAAGTTCATCTATTTGTTGCTTCCCATTCCTTTTCTTGAATAATATTACAATACACTTTCTCCAAATGATTGATACATATAGCAAGTTGCTGATTCTTTCTGGTTTGTATATTGTATCCTGAAATTTGTATTACTTGTAAAGAAGATCCTCAGACACAAGTTCACAACAACATGGATCGCTATCCAAGCTACGCTCTTAGACGCCTCATTGGGACGAATAAAAATCTTCTTGATGACACACCATTACCGCCATCTCAACTACTTCGAAACATCGACAAACAAGTCCGGAACCGAATCTCTTCTATTCGGGAACAAGGAGACATGAACTATGATGGATGCATGGAAGTTTGGTTTGACACAAAATAAAAGCCAAGAGGAATAGAAAGCTCATAGGAAATTTGTGTATTGATATTATTAACTAAATGTTGCACTTGTTGTAAAAACGTTTTTTCGAATAAATTTAAATTTTATTCAAAAAAGGAAAAAGAAAAAAAACTATATGGGTACTTAAGTTATCAGACTGATAAGTAATCAGGAACGATAAGATGATATCCTTGTATTATTCTTACTTGCTACCAAGAGCCTTCAATTTGTAAGTTTGACCCGTTCCCAATCATCTAGGTTTTTACTTCCCTTTCAGTAGCTTAAGAGCTGACATTTTCTTTCGTAGCTAACTCAAGTCATTAAGTTTTTTTAGCAAGCCAATTGACTGCATGTTCTATGATGATCCCATCCCAGGTTCGAATTCTAAGACAAAGGCAAAGATGAAAGCCGGAATCATAAATTGACCCTCTGAAAGTGATCATGACGGCTCTGGTTGATGCTACAAGGTAGTCAAAAGCGAAAACTTAACAATGCCCATTCTTATATCAGCATGTGTAGACTCATCTAAGCTAAATCTGTATACTTGAGGCAAAAAAGTCAAGACGATAATAAGGCGATTATTATCCTAACTTTGCTGCCGACGGTGTGGCCTCACGCCGCCGTCGAGAATATCCTCTTTCTCCCCCCTCTTCTTTTCTGTAATGTCTTCTTTGATTTCTAATTCGGTTCTTCCTTCTCCAGACCCACCGGATCCGATTCCGACTCGTAATGCTCTTGTTGTGAATGTTACTCACCAATCTCCAATTCTAGATCTAGATCCATCCTCGGCTCACGAAATTCCTCCTGCGAGTGAAGATGACGACCATGTATTAACTCCTCTTATTCCGACAACTGGTTCTGCAACCTCTGCTATCCAGAACCAACTAAATGGCCTATCTTCCTCCATTGCTCTTTCTGTACCCGTTGTGGATGGAATTGAGTCATCTCAAGTAACTATAGATCCGCTCCCAGCAATTGAAAAGCTTGCAGAAGATACCACTCCTATGATTGATGATACTCAACTTATTTGGGCTGCTAGATTTAGTGCCAATCTTCGAAACCTGAAAAAAGCTTCTCAACCAACCTTCACCGAAGATGGAACTCCAAAGGTTAGAGCTCCAGCATCTGTTATTCTTAAAGCAACTGATACTTGGAAAGATCATATCGTTGCTCATTTTCATGGTAATCCTCCACCTGCGGGCAAAATATTTGTGGACCTAAATCCAATTTGGGGGAAAGATGGGCGCATTAACATTCGTTGTCTTCCGAGTGGGACGGTGCTTATTTATATCCCTTCTGAGGCCACTCGCAATTGGGTCCTTGAGGTTGGGTGTTGGCAGGCGGGTAACTGTCTGTTTACTGTTACCGCTTGCTCTCCAACAGTAACCTTAACTCCTCTTAAATTAGTCTCGTTACCGATTTGGATAATCCTCAAAGACTTTCCACCTCAATTATACTCTATGCCTGGTCTAAGTATTATTGCTTCAGGAATTGGTGACCCTTTACACACTGAAAAACATCAGCTTCATCCTTTAGCAGTTCATACCCGGATCAAGGTCGAGATCCTTCTCAAGAAAACTCTTCCACAATCGGTGTTGGTGGAGGATGATGATGGAAATGAAGTTAGAATTTCGGTAGAATACCCTCGTCTTCCTCCAAAATGTGACTACTGCAAAGAATTTGGACATCTCTATCACAGATGCCCATCAGCTCCAGATATCGAGAGGATTCCATCTTCGTCTGTTAAGCGTACCGCTCCACATAATTCTACACCAAACTTTTCTAATGTCACCTACAGAGCTATACCACCCAAACAGGTCGTCCGAAAAGTTTCACATGTCGTCCCAGTCTCAGTTGTGGATACTTATTCGTCAGCTGTCGTGGTTACTAAGGCTGGTGAGTTTGACTTTACGAAGTCTAATCACTCATACATTGATTCCCCTGCTTCCGACTCAGCGTCTGAATGGAAGGTTGTGAAGGGTAGCTCAAGACCTTCACTCTCACATGTCTCGGGGTCCGAACATGAACCAAAGTCCATTTCTTTAATTGGCTCAGAATTTGCAGAAGAGGAGGAAGCAAATCAGAATGGTTAGTAAACCGTTAAACAAACTGCAGGGTCTCCATTGATTCATGATTCCCTTACTAACAAAGCAGTTACAACAAAGAAAACTTTAGACATTGTTGCTGGGAAGGTTGTGGATTCGTACCACCCAAAAAAGGATCCTCCAAAGAATTTTAAGTCTTCAAAGATCTCCAATAGTGGACGGGTGCCTGGAAAGGGACGTCCCCATCATCACGCTTGAAAGCTTTGCTTTCGCACCTTTTGACAATCGATGATGATAAAAAAAATTTGTTATAATATTAGAGGTCTGAATCATTCTAGTAGACAACATGAGCTCAAGAACTGGCTTCAGTCAAATAAACCTTCTATTCGAGGCTTTTTGGAAACTCATGTCCAACAAGATAATGCGGCTTTAATTTTGGCACGTAATTTCCCAGGTTGGAGAAGTGATTTTAACTACTCTCCTCATGCCAAGAATGGCAGAATTTGGATCATTTGGGGTCCTGCAATTTCCGTTTTTGTTTACAAGAAAACAGATCAACTTATTTCCTGTGGAGTTTTTGATCCGGTTACGAAACGTTCTTTCTCGGTCACATTCATTTATGCCAGAAACTGTATGATTGCGAGAAGGGAATTATGGAGTTCGCTGGTTGAGCTTCATCATCACAGTCTTCAGAGAAGACATCCTTGGTTGCTTCTTGGGGATTTTAACTAAATACTTGTGGCTGAAGATCATTACTCTCTTCATCCTTTCCCTCTTCCGATTCAAGGTATGGCTGAGTTTCAGTCTTGTATTGACACTTGTGAGCTTTTAGAGTTGCCTTCTCGCGGAGCAGCGGATACTTGGTTTAATGGTCAACCAACCAATCCCATCACTCGCAAGCTTGATAGATGTCTAGCTAATGAGGCTTGGTTTTCTTGTTTCCTCAATCTCGTTCTCTTGTTGATGCTCCTGGAGGATCTGATCACTCCCCAATCCAGGTAACAGCTGGTGAGCCTGAAGAGCGAAGGAAAGACCAATTCAAATTTTACTCTTTCTTTACTACTCACCCAGACTATCAATGCCTTGTGGAGACTGCTTGGAATTTGCCGTCAATACATGGCTCGATCATGTTTTCCCTCTGCCAAAAGCTTAGGGCAGTTAAATTGGCTTGTAAGGTGCTTAATAGAAGTAGTTTCAACAACATCCAGGCTCGTTCTGCTGAAGCGCATGAAAACCTAATTTGAGTTCAGTCTACTCTTCTTACCAATCCTTCTCAGGTCCTTTTTGAAGAAGAAAAAGAGGCTAGGAATAAGTGGTCTTTCCTTGCTAGTGCAGATGAATCCTTTCTTAGGCAAAAGTCTAGAATTAGATGGTGTGATGAAGGTGATTCTAAGACTCAGTTCTTCCACAATTCCGTTAAGGCGCATATTTCTAGGAATCGAATTTTCTCTCTAAGGAATGATGATGATGAGAGAATCTCTGAGCAAAATCAGTTAAAACAGATGGTTGTGGATTATTATCAGCAGTTACTTGGTTCCAAGAACTTAACAGTCCAACCTCTATCCGTTGAACAAATTCGAGAGTTGAACTCCTTCAGATGCTCGGCTGATTTGGCTACCCAGCTCTCTGCGATCCCCACTCCTGAAGAGGTAACTGCTACTCTATTCTCTCTTCCTAGAAACAAAGCTCCCGGACCCGACGGGTTTACTGCTGACTTCTTCATTTCGTCTTGGACAATCGTTGGTCCATGTCTAATAGAAGCAGTTATAGAATTCTTCAAATCGGGGAAATTGCAGAAACAAGTTAATGCTACTATTTTGGCCCTTATTCCTAAGACCTCATCTGCTGACAAACTTGGAGATTTTTGTCCTATCTCTTGCTGCAACACAATATATAAGGTTATTTCTCGAATCCTTGCCAAGCGACTTAAACTATTCATGGGATTGGCGGTCTATTGCTAGGACTTTCATTTTTTGTTCTGTTGTTTCAGGTCATAATACTCTCTTCTAGCATGATAATTGGACAGACTTAGGACCGCTCATTGATGTTGTTGGTGTTGCTGGTCCGCGTGTCACTGGTATTAGGGTTCTTGCGGTGGTTGCTGATGCTGCTAATGTTGGGAGTTGGCTTCTTCCTCGTGGAAGGCATCCCTTAGTCATACTACTCCGATCATATCTAACTTCTCACGATCCTCCTACAACTGCTATTGGGGATGATATCTTCTTGTGGAAAACTTCACCGCATCAATCGCATGGAAACTTCTCATCTGCTAGGACTTGGAATCACCTTCACCCTGCTGGTCCAACTGTTCTTTGGTACTCACAAATCTGGTTTAAAGAAAGAATTCCCAAACTTGCTTTCATGGCTTGGCTCACGGTAAAAGATAGGCTGACAACAAGCGATAGACTCATAAGTTGGAACATCCTTGTTCCTGCTTCTTGTCTACTTTGTCTCAATGGAGATGAATCGAGAGATCATCTCTTCTTCCACTGTAACTTCTCCAAAGCTCTATTACTTGACATCTACTCACAGTTTATACCTCTTCCTTCAACTAGCTTCTCTCACCTGCTAATCTAGATTAAGAATCCTACCACAAATAGAAAACTTAATTCAATTTGCAAGTTGGTATTTCATGCTTTGGTTTACAATATTTGGAGAGAGAGAAACTCAAGACTATATTCCACATCAAAAAAATCAGAAACCCAGGTTAAAAGAGAAATCCATCTTCTACTCCGGCGTAAGCTTGCGAGCTTGGATATTGCAGCATCCCCCTCTCTTAGCGCTGCTTCTAGTCATGAGACGTATCTTTCGCTATGGTTTGGCAATTTCCAGCAAAATTAGATGTTTAATTTCTCATCTTTTTCTTTACGTCTGTTATCTCCTCCGTTTTAACAGCTCTGGCTTTGTATTTTATATCTCTTTGTAACTCTTATGTCTTAATATAAATCAATATTTAAAAAAAAAAAAGAAAAAAAAAAAAAAAAAAAAAAAAAGAAATCTGTATACTTGCTTGTTGTTGGCAGTGTGTCATCTTTGTTAACGGGTTGTGGAAAGCATTCCAAGTTTCTAAACAATATATGGATGACAAGATAACAATAGTATTTGTAATGCGAGTCATTTACAATCAAAATAATTTGCTTTAATCCTTGACTAAATTAATTTTGTATTTCTGGTTTTATGAGTTTACAAAAACTATAAAAATAAACTTATTTAACTCCCCTATATTAATAAATGAAACTGCTCAAGTTTAAGTCATTTTGCTCAAACTACGAACTTTATTTTTTTTATAGTTTTTTCTAAACTCATTAAACCAGAGATACAAATATATTGAATGATAAATATATATTCAAGTTAGCCCGAATTTTTTTCCCTAGTAACAAATTAAAGAGAATGGATGTATGTCATAAAGTCTTTTTTCTTTCTTGTGCATTGTATTGTATCATCATTATATACCTTTAATTTGGGTATATTATGATTTTTTTTTTTTTTCTTCTTTTTATTCTAGATGACTTCTTCTTAGTTTTTACTGTAAATAAAACTTAAAAATACGTTTGATGTTAAGAAAAAAACAGAAACGATTATGGTTACAACTTACATGTAATGTGTTTCTATAGCGAAAGTTGAAAAAATAAAAACATCATTAAGTATGTTAAAATTTTAATTTTTAAAATATGGTAGTGCATGTGACTTTTGTTTTTGGCAGCAATTAAAAATATATACATGTGATTACTTATATCACTAAAAATATGTGATTATTTATATCACCATGAAGTTTTAAAACGAGGACAAATAATATAATTTTAACTGAAGACATTACTATTATGAATCTATGATCAATGATATATGTATTAGCTTACATCTGAATGATATATGCGGCGAAACAGAAATGAAACATTTTTAGTCCGTTATCTCTTCCAGGTTTCAGTTTACAAGATTTGGAGGGAAAAAAATGGTCGAAGGCATGGGGAGACACCTAATACGCCAGCTAGACTAATCCGGTGGATTGATAAGCAAACCCGAAACACTCTTTCATCTATCAAAATTTTAGGGGACACGAGATATGATAAGGGACTTCAAATGTGGTTTGCTTCTAGAAGTTAGGAGCTTTTAATTTTGATATTCTTAGTGTTGTAACAAATTCAAATTCCGTCGCACTTGTTGTAACAACGATATTTGTTCTTTTAATATAATTTAACATTAGATTAAAAAAAAGAATTTAATTATCACATATTTCTAGTTCTTAGAAAGAAAGAAAAAAAAGGTCGTCGATCGGTCCTAATATTACGGAAGGTGTCGAATAAAATAGAGTGTGAGATAAGAGATATTTTTCTGCATAATGAAGAAATGCTAGATTACTGTTTTTAAGAATTTGGATATTGTTTATCAAAAAGAATTTGGATATTATAAAGAGTGTCCTTCAAAAGTGACAATGGCACCAAGACAAACTAATTAACTATAATTGTTTCAAAGCAAAAGTGATTAATCATTGGACCCTACAACCCCCATTCAAAGGCAAACAATGATAATTTGCAAACATGTTTTTATGAGTTGCTTGAATAAACTTATATAATTCATGTACTAAGTTTTATTACAATTAGTTTATTTTGTCAAATGTGATAATTATCAGTCTCTAATTAGGTGTATATATAAGAAACGTATGGTCAAAAGGTACTTTTGCTGAGTTTTAAGTACCTTTAACAACTAATAAAGTCTATGATAAAGAGAAATCTCACAAAGGTCATCAAACTAGTCGATCCCTTTTAATGTTTTTTATTATTAAAATTTCAATTAGGTTCGGCGAAAAGTAACAAAATAGGTTTAGTTATATAGATTTGATGCAAGACCTACATCTTTTAGCTTCTATTTGTAATTAAAAAATGGGTCCATGTGTCCTAACTTATTCTCTACAAATTTTACCATATGAAATTTTCTAACTTATTCTCTACAAATTTTAATTCTTCATAAACATAAATCATTTTGACAAAATAAATACTCATTTAAAAGTAGTTTATTTTTCTTCGAAAGTAATGGCTATGGTAAAATTCTAGGCCAAGTTTTGATAAATCTTAGGTCTTCAAATAGTTTTTTTTTCCAAAACAGATTATTAATAATGTACATATCTAATGACAATCAACTTCTAAAATTAGTAAAACTAGTTATTGTATATTCTGTCCCCCTACCAAACATCGATGCTTCCTCAGAAACAATAAAAAGCATTGCGTATAATATATACCACGATATCAAAATTATGTTTGGAAAAAAAACACACGTTAAACAAAGTATTTTGAAAAAAAATTCAATCAAGAGATCAAAAAAAGAAAAAAGAAAGAATGATTATAATAGGAGTAAACAGTAGACCACATCTTTTTCAGCACATCACATGCCCCGATTTTGGCCACAACCCAATCTTGAATCTTCTGTTAAACAATAATTATAGGAATATTTAAACACTTAATTATGATGCTTTGCTCAAGAAAAGGGGTGCAAACAACCAAAGCCACCTATCTACTATTTTATCTATTGTCTCTTGGCCACTTGGCCTATCAGTATTCACTATTTAGTAGTCATGAGTACTAAATAGTTAATCATAATTACAAAAAAAACTAAAAGAAAAATTGTTAAGAGATAGACGAGATAGCTGAAAACCAAATCAAAAGATTTCGAAATTACAAACCGAGAGTTTTGTAAAGAAAAATGTTTTGTATTTTCTGTATAAAATTTAATTGATATATTTCTATTTAATGAGTTATTTTGAAATTTAATTTATATTTTCAATGTAAAAGATTTGGTAAAAAAATATTCTATCTAAAAATCGAATTATAATCTTGGTGTAAAAACTTTAAGACAAGAATGTTTGGACAAATAAATTATTGAAAGACATCCAAGAAAAATTACATAATCCATGACTATGAAATTATATAACTAATGCCTTTCAGTTTTCACGTAAGGGACATATTTATGAATATACAACTTAGTCAGTTTGTAACTTTGTATGCCCTTATCTGTATAGTGGGTTTTGAATTAGGCCCAACTAAGTTAAGGCCCATAAACGGTGTATAAATATATATGTATAGATATAATTTATTTTATGTATATGAACACACAAACAGTGTATATATATATAACATGTATAATTTATTCTAAAACATCTTGGTCATATATAAACGTCTATAATTTCAAGAGAAAAGAAACAAAAGATGACAAATCAAACGAATATAATATCAAGAGAGAAACAAAACAAGATAAATCAGAATTTGATTGTGCATCCACACCAACCACTAACATGGCGGATTTAGTTACAATTATCACCTTACATGGTAAGCTATGATTCCATAAACATATATACCCTCATCATGCAAGAATTTAATATTGTACAATATTGTAGCACATGCGTGGACAATTATTTTTCACTATATAACACACACAAATATATATATATATATATATATATATAATTTTCATCAATATTAAACTCATATATTGAAAGAATATAAATTTGTATAATATTTTCATGACTTCAATTAATTATATCAAAATTTCGTATATCATTTAAAATTCATCACTGATTTTTGTTTAGAAAAAAAGATAGATAGCTATGGACATGACGTCGAATTTTAATATATCCTATGTAACAGTGTTCATATAATCAAAAAAGAAAAAATAATTACTATTGTTTGTGTTCTTTGCAACAATGCGTTAGAAACTCGGAGACCACTTGTTTTTTCTCTTATGATTTCGCTTCAGTATGATTTAGCAAAGCATCTCTACGGTACAAAATATCTTACGAATTGACATGATCTGATCCACACTATATCAAGGAGTTAGAAAGACAGAACTGAAAGCTTCTTAGCTCGATATGTATTTCAAGCTACGGTTCACACCATCTAGGGAGACAAGAATGGAAGAAGGCATGACGTCAAGTCGAACTATGCAGCTCTCTTACTTAAATGGGTCGACAAACAAATACGGAACCAACTATCATCCATTCGAGCAAGCGGTGATAGGTGGTATGACTAAGGTCTCTAAATTTGGTTTACGGCGAAAAATTAATTGATCAAAAAATTTTTGGTTTAGTGTTTTAAGATCTTTTTCAAAAAAACGTTGTATTTGATGTATAAACGCTATTTCTTTTTGAAATTAATTTAATATTATTTTTGTTTGAAAAGAAGAAGAAACATAATTCAAACAATCCCTATCTTTAATGTTCCAACATCTTAATAAATACATAATTAAAACTCTACGATCAATACTACACTTCTGACGATTATTAAATCGCATCGTCGTACACTATTATTACAAAGACCGTTCTATCTACATTAATATTCTTTATATATTTTTTTTTTTCATTTTTTGAGATTGTTGGAGTATATATCCTTAGATTTTCTTGTATATAAAAATAGATAATTATAATGGGATAAACGAAACATCGTTGAAGCCGTGAAGTGGCATTGGTCTACACCAGAGCAACACAAAAAGACAACCACTTCACATGGTCTGCTCTTACATTCATAACCGAATCTAAGTCACTTTTAGTTGGTTGTAATTTTGTAACTATTATTCCAACACCTCTTTTTTTACTTTTTAGATTGTTTTATAATAGAAATATTTTAATTCCTAAATTAATAATGAAAGTAAATGTAATATGAGTCAGTACAATATGTGAAAAACTTAAAAAGTTGACAGAATTTAGCATTTGATTAAAAGTGTATGAAGAAGAAGAAAAAAGAAGATCTTTTTGTATCTATAGATTTAGTGCATAACTTTTCTCAGATTTTCGATATATACAAGAATTTAACATAAGAAAAATCAAGACAAATGGACCTGGTTATAATCGGTTATCTGTTGTAAATATTATATTTCATATTCTTCTCCACTTCATAATTCTTATTGGAGTTCCTTCACCAAATGTTTGATGTTCCATTAAATTAATCTACCACTCTAATAAGAGGTATCGTACTACAAATTACACTTCATAAACAAGAGAAGAACATAAATTTGAATTTTTTTAAAAAAACATATGCGTTATAACACCAAACAGTAACGGACTAGCTGATCCTTGAATTTATATTAGTTGCAAAAATTTATATATCGAAATTGAAACATGAATTTTTAAAATTATTAGAAAATGTATGATGTTGTCTAAATGTGACATTACAAATACATGATGTTGTTTAAAAATTATTATAAAACAACCAAAGTTTGGCGTCATTCTGGTAAACGCACTTAATGAATTTATATACAGTTAAAGATTTTAACATCAAATTTTAAAATGACAACTTAACTAAAATTTGTATCCTAATATTTTTACTAGAGAAACTCACACATATTTTTCAAACAAATGATTAGTTATATATCCTTCGATAATAGGTATTGTGTAAAACTGTGTGGTTTGCACAAGTGATCCCTCGATATTCTTTCTGCTAAAGATCGACTTCCCACAGTTTCGATATCTCGGGTTTGGGTGCAATAGCATATGCTTGTTTAGTATGCAGATAATCGTATGAGAGAGTCAGAGAGATCATCTATTTTTCATGATATGGTCTGAGCTAATCGATCATTTGTTATTTATACTCGATAACGTTCTAATTTGTATGATTTTTCAGCCTTGATCTATCACAAAATGGAGATAATGAAATGGTAGTCATAAGAAAGGTAATGATCCCCTTGACATGCTTATTATAACACAAAAAGTAATCGCTACTGATTAGCTTACCCTATGATTTGAATCATATAACTTTATACTAATTGTCTAAGTGTGATGATATAATGTATATGATGTCATTTATAACTTATTAGTAAAAATATAAAGTTCTTCATCATTGTCATAAGGAGTTAATTGGATATACATCAAAAAATTTCCTAAATTTTTAGAAATTATTAATCAAGTTATAATAGAAATTATTAAATAAAATATATGATGTTTTCTAAATGTGACGATACAAAATACATGATGTTGTTCAAAACTTATTAGACAGAAACCAAAGTACATCATCATTGTGATGAAGACTTTAATGGATTTATACATTTCAAAGTTTTAAACATTACTTATTTAAATGAAAAATTGAGCTAAAATTTGTATACTTATATGTTGACCATAGAAATACTTCTATATAATTTTAGACAAGTTGTCTATACATATATATATATATATATATATATATATATATGTATTTACACAAAAATCAAGTTTTCTTAATGTAACAATATAAAAATATAAAATATCTAATGTTGTTTAAAAATTATTTAGACCAAAAAAAAAAAAAACTGTAATCAAACTTTCATTGGATTATATCTAACTCTAAACATGAATTTTTATACAATGACATGTTCAATAAAATTCCCATTTCATAGTTTGACCAGAAAAAATGCTTGCAGATTTGTTAAAATCTCTACTTATGCAAAACCATTGAATCACACCAGATTTTGATTTGTAGTACTTTAAAAATATTAATTGAACACAACATAACTTTAACAAAAAAGATCTTTATAAAAAAAAAACTTTCTAAAATGACATTAATTAACACAAATTAGTCAATTCAAACAATCCAATAAAATCAAAGTAAACCCTTAATTGTTTTTTTTTTCCATTTTACAAAATGTTAAACATTAATTACATCAACTAGCAACACGAATCTCTCAATCTCTCATGTCTCAATGAGTCTTTGACCACTAGTCTTCATCACTCTCTCTCCCTCCTATATATACCAATCACACCCTTCTCCAACCACACTCTCATTCTCTCTCTCTTCTCACCACTTCAAAACAAGACACTCGTAAAAGAGTTCTTGAACTTCACAAAACAATTGTCAGATTTTCAAGAAAAACTTTATAAAACAAAAAACATTTCATTCTTTCTCTCTCTCTCTCTCACTGCTCAATGATCTCGTTTTCTCACTAAACCAACTCGTTTCTTCTTACTTTCTTTAACTCGGATCTACAAAAAACCATGTCGGAAACTAACACAACCGATGCCAAGACTGTTCCAGCAGAAGCAGAGAAGAAGAAAGAACAGAGTTTACCATTCTTTAAACTCTTTTCTTTCGCTGATAAATTTGATTATCTCTTAATGTTCGTTGGTTCTCTTGGTGCCATTGTTCATGGCTCTTCCATGCCTGTCTTCTTTTTACTCTTTGGTCAAATGGTTAATGGATTTGGTAAAAACCAAATGGATTTACATCAAATGGTTCATGAAGTCTCTAGAGTAAGTCTTTTTTTTCTTTCTTGTTTTTATCAAATTAGATCCAAGATCTGATCTAATTTTTGTGTTTGTGAAATTTTGCAGTATTCTCTATATTTCGTCTACTTGGGTTTGGTCGTTTGCTTCTCTTCTTACGCAGGTTTGTTTCTTACAAATCCAATCTTCTTTTTCTTTATTCTTCAATCAAGAAACCCAGTAATTAAATCACATTATAAACAAGATCAAGAAATTTTTTGCACAAAAAAAAAAGAAAACAAGATCAAGAAATTAATAAAGTTTAGATTAAACATTTGCATTATTTTCTTTTTTTTGGTTCAACCAATTAACCCATTAACATAAATTAAATCAGATTATTAGGCAAGAAATCTAAAGGTGTATTTTTTGAGTTTTATTTGATTCTTCCTCAAAGTGACCATTTACTCTGAAGGTAAAACATTTTTTTTTACTCTACAACAAAAACCCAACTTCTTTTTTTGTTTGCTTCAAAATTATATTAAAAAAAGAAAGCTTAAACTTTGTTTAAAATCTTGTTTTTTTTGTCATTCGCTTTTGATTAGAACTAAAAAAACCATTTTTATAGAATGTTGTTTACATAAGTGATGTAATGGGGTTCGGAACGAACTTTCCGTGCCAACCGCTTTTATAGACAAGAAATCTAAAGGTGTAATTTTTGAGTTTTTATTTGATTCTTCCACAAAGTGATCATTTACTCTGGTAAACATTTTTTTACTCTACAACAAAAACCCAACTTTTTTATGTTTGCTTCAATAAATAAAAACCTAGAAACAGAAATCACAATCTAGAGAGAATCAAAATTATATATAAAAAAAAAACACTTCAAATTTTTAAAAATTTTAATATGTTAAAAGGATAAGCCAAGTCCACGTGATTCATGGACTACTACTTTGTCTATATCGAAAAAAAAAAAAAAATGGGCATCTCTCTCACATTTATTACAACTTCATAAAAATTCTTGTAATAATAACCATAATTTTTTGTTAAATAATTTTACAGAGATAGCATGTTGGATGTATTCTGGAGAAAGACAAGTAGCAGCATTAAGGAAGAAATATCTTGAAGCAGTATTAAAACAAGACGTTGGGTTCTTTGATACTGATGCTAGAACTGGTGACATTGTCTTTAGTGTTTCTACTGATACTCTTCTTGTTCAAGATGCCATTAGTGAAAAGGTAACCATTTTTTTTTTTACTACCAACAAAATCTAGTATTTACCGGCGGGTCCCATTTTTTTCATGATCAATCTTTATCAAAGTTTTGGGTCCGTTTATGTTAGCAACCGTCGTTTATCTTGCGCCTCAGGTGGTTAGGGAAGAAAAAAGACTATAGATTGATTTTTTTTTTTGTTAAAATAAAAGTTGGATTTTTTTCATAAGATTGTGAAAATAAGTAATTTTTTTTTACAAATTTGCTATAGAAATAGAGGATTTTTTTCACTATTTAACTAAAACTTAAATGATATAGTACTCATTTTCTTACATTTTTAATATAAAAATAGCTTCTTTTTTTCCATTGTGAAAAATATTTATTATGCAAAATAATGTTTCTTTAACAAGTAAAATAAATATTTGTTATTAAAAAAAATGTGTAAAGTACCTTCAAATTTTAATAGTACATTTTATCTAAAACTGTTTTTTTTTTTGCAATTTGGTCCTGTCTCTGTGGTGCACGTTAGCAAGCACGAGCTAACATGCACTGGGTCCCCTAGTTTCATTATTATCATCACTCTTTTTTATTGTTGATGAAGTGAATTAATAACAGAGTAGTTGAAAAAAAATTGAATTTCTCAGGTTGGAAACTTTATACATTACCTCTCAACATTTTTGGCGGGATTAGTAGTTGGATTTGTATCAGCATGGAAATTAGCTTTGTTAAGTGTTGCTGTGATTCCCGGAATCGCTTTCGCCGGAGGTTTATACGCTTATACACTCACCGGAATTACTTCAAAGAGCCGTGAATCTTATGCTAACGCCGGTGTTATCGCCGAGCAGGTAAATAAAGATTAAAGTTTGTTCCTTTATTTGTTTTATTTAATGCCCACCAACTGTTCGACGTAATGCTTTTTAACTGTTCTTAGGCTTGCTTCTTTGTACTTGATCTCTCAAATGATTTTTTTTTTTTTTCATTGCTTCTTATGCAATCCAAAGACTTAAACAGTGTTTTCACTAATTCAAAATCTTTGCTTTTCTTTGGTCGGTTAATGATTGATGTTTTGGTTTCTCAGGCAATTGCTCAAGTTCGAACTGTTTATTCTTATGTTGGAGAGAGTAAGGCACTTAATGCGTATTCGGATGCGATTCAGTATACGCTTAAGCTCGGTTATAAAGCGGGGATGGCTAAAGGGTTGGGTTTAGGATGTACTTATGGAATAGCTTGTATGTCATGGGCTTTGGTGTTTTGGTATGCTGGAGTTTTTATTCGGAATGGACAAACCGATGGAGGAAAGGCGTTTACTGCTATATTCTCTGCTATTGTTGGTGGAATGTAAGAATTCAAAACATAACAATGATGTGGTTTTGTGTATTTTGTGTTTTGTTATTACTTGGATGTCACTTTTTGTTTCTGTGTGTGTTTTTAGGAGTTTGGGGCAATCTTTCTCGAATCTTGGGGCGTTTAGTAAAGGTAAAGCGGCTGGTTATAAGTTGATGGAGATAATTAACCAGAGACCGACGATAATTCAAGACCCGTTGGATGGAAAATGTTTGGATCAAGTTCATGGGAACATTGAGTTTAAAGATGTGACTTTTAGCTATCCTTCACGGCCTGATGTTATGATCTTCAGGAACTTTAATATTTTCTTCCCTTCTGGGAAAACTGTGGCGGTTGTTGGTGGGAGTGGCTCTGGAAAGAGTACTGTTGTTTCCCTCATTGAGAGATTCTATGATCCAAACAGCGGTAATTTGATTGAATTTGTTTTTTGCTATTTGAGTCTTTGGCTAGTGACTGGATCATAACTTTGTTTATTTTTTCTTGATGAGCAGGGCAAATTCTGTTGGATGGTGTTGAGATAAAGACGCTTCAGTTGAAGTTTTTGCGTGAACAAATCGGGCTTGTGAATCAAGAACCTGCGCTCTTTGCCACTACTATACTAGAGAACATACTCTATGGAAAGCCTGATGCAACAATGGTTGAAGTTGAAGCTGCTGCTTCCGCTGCGAATGCGCATAGTTTCATTACATTACTTCCTAAAGGCTACGACACACAGGTATAAATCAAATATTTGATTATATGTCTAGTTAATGTCATGGCCTTTTGCTTAATTTTTTGTTGAATGTCAATACAATTAGGTTGGAGAACGTGGTGTTCAACTCTCAGGTGGACAGAAGCAGAGAATTGCAATTGCTAGGGCGATGTTGAAAGACCCAAAGATTCTGTTACTAGATGAAGCTACAAGCGCTCTTGATGCTAGCTCTGAGAGCATTGTTCAGGAAGCTTTAGACAGAGTCATGGTGGGGAGGACCACTGTTGTTGTTGCTCATCGTCTCTGCACCATCAGAAATGTTGATTCCATTGCCGTGATACAGCAAGGCCAAGTTGTTGAAACCGGAACACATGAAGAACTCATTGCCAAATCCGGTGCTTACGCATCCCTCATCAGGTTTCAGGAAATGGTTGGTACTCGAGATTTCTCAAACCCGTCAACTCGTCGCACTCGTTCAACCCGTTTGAGCCATTCACTGTCAACGAAATCACTCAGTTTAAGATCAGGAAGTTTGAGGAATCTGAGCTATTCTTACAGCACTGGAGCTGATGGTCGGATAGAGATGATTTCAAATGCAGAGACTGACCGAAAGACTCGTGCCCCTGAAAATTACTTCTACAGGCTTCTCAAGCTTAATTCACCGGAATGGCCTTACTCAATCATGGGAGCAGTAGGCTCAATTCTTTCTGGTTTCATTGGTCCTACATTTGCTATTGTGATGAGCAACATGATCGAAGTCTTCTACTACACAGACTATGATTCAATGGAAAGGAAAACAAAAGAGTATGTCTTCATCTACATTGGTGCTGGTCTCTATGCTGTGGGTGCTTATTTGATCCAACATTACTTCTTTAGCATCATGGGAGAAAACCTCACAACAAGAGTAAGAAGAATGATGCTCTCAGGTATGTATCAAAATCTCCTGAATTTGCTTAAAATCACTTTCCCATTTCTTATTTTGGTTTCTTGATTGTTCTTATTTAGCTATCTTGAGAAACGAAGTTGGTTGGTTCGATGAGGATGAACACAACTCAAGCCTGATCGCTGCACGTTTAGCTACTGATGCAGCAGATGTTAAATCCGCTATAGCCGAGAGAATCTCAGTAATTCTACAAAACATGACTTCACTTCTCACATCCTTCATAGTCGCCTTCATAGTAGAATGGAGAGTCTCACTTCTCATCTTAGGCACATTCCCACTTCTAGTCCTCGCTAACTTTGCTCAGGTAAATAATCTAATCTTTTTACTCAAAATCTTTCAATATTCATCAATCATTAAAATATAATTGGAATCTTGCATTCACCATTATGATCTTAAGAAAAAACGACAAAAGGCCAGATTTTTATAAATTTATATTTGCTTTTCAAAAGTTCAAAACTTTATAGAACATGGCAACACAGCCACTGCCTCTACACGTGCTTCATCTTCTAACTTTATCCAAGTTTGCATTTATGTTTACAATAATAATCATAAAAGAATTATTAAGAAGCTTTTTTTTTCTACTTTTTGGAAATAGTGTAAGGGTCAAGATCATGGAGCCCTCACATCAATAAATGTGCTAAAAAAATTAAAAAACAGTAGGCTTTAGTTTACTCTCTGGGCATGTGTGAAGAATATTTATTATATAGTTTCTATTGGTACTATGACCCATAGATAACAGTGTTCACGAAAATAGCTAAGATTCCTCTGTCTTTTGCTTCTGCTAAATCTATCCTACTTTAAGCTTTCATATTTACTTCACTCTCTGAACTCTGAACTGTGATCCCACTTCTCTCTTTATTTAATTCTTTTGCCCATAAAACCTCACCACAAAAATCCAAAAAATCTGCAATTTTTTTCCTTCTTAGAACCAATATTTTATTTAGAGTTCTTCATTGGTCAAAGTTGTTGTCTCAGTGCATTATTTACTTATCACAGTGTGTGTGTCAGTGTTTTTACACCATCCACTAGTCAATGTTTGCTTGTGGGTTTCTTTGTTTTGGTAGATTAGGTTGTGATGAGTTTTTTTTTTGTTTCTAACTAGCTGCAAGGTTCAGGACTCTGCTTTGATATATCACCAACATTTTTTCACCCGTGATCTAATTATTAGTTGAAAAATCTATCAAATAGATTTCACACAGAAGAACATAGATAGGCATTGTACTTGTACTGATGTTGATGGGATAGAGTGTTGCATATGTGATTTAACTATATGGTTCTACGTCATGTTTTAGTGGCGACTTAGACCTTTGATTGTCAATCTTATTTTTTACAAGTGAACTATTATTACCATCTGTTGTTCTAAATCATAAGTATTAATATATGTGGCTACATTGCAGCAACTATCTCTGAAGGGTTTTGCTGGAGACACAGCTAAGGCTCATGCAAAGACTTCAATGATTGCTGGTGAAGGAGTCAGTAACATTAGAACCGTAGCAGCTTTCAATGCACAGAGCAAGATTCTCTCTTTGTTCTGTCATGAGCTTCGTGTACCTCAGAAAAGAAGCTTATACCGAAGTCAAACCTCGGGTTTCCTATTTGGCCTCTCGCAGCTTGCTCTCTATGGTTCTGAGGCTTTAATTCTCTGGTATGGTGCCCACCTTGTGAGTAAAGGCGTGTCAACCTTTTCCAAAGTGATCAAAGTGTTTGTGGTTTTGGTCATTACTGCAAACTCTGTTGCTGAAACTGTCAGTCTTGCTCCTGAAATTATTCGGGGAGGTGAAGCTGTTGGTTCGGTTTTCTCGGTCTTGGACAGGCAGACCAGGATTGACCCGGATGATGCTGATGCTGATCCCGTGGAGACGATCCGTGGAGACATTGAGTTTAGGCATGTTGATTTCGCTTACCCTTCAAGACCCGACGTCATGGTTTTCAGGGACTTTAACCTCAGAATTCGAGCTGGACATAGCCAAGCTCTTGTGGGCGCGAGTGGGTCAGGGAAGAGTTCTGTAATTGCGATGATCGAGCGGTTTTACGACCCTCTTGCTGGAAAAGTCATGATTGATGGCAAAGACATCCGCCGGCTAAACCTGAAATCTCTAAGGCTCAAAATCGGTCTTGTTCAACAAGAACCAGCTCTCTTCGCAGCAACGATCTTCGACAACATCGCCTATGGTAAAGATGGTGCAACTGAATCCGAGGTAATTGATGCAGCTCGAGCCGCAAATGCTCACGGTTTCATCAGTGGTTTACCTGAAGGTTACAAAACTCCAGTAGGCGAAAGAGGAGTGCAGTTATCAGGTGGACAGAAACAGAGGATCGCGATAGCAAGAGCTGTGCTCAAGAACCCTACAGTGTTGCTTCTAGACGAAGCAACTAGCGCACTAGATGCAGAATCAGAATGCGTGCTGCAAGAGGCGTTAGAGAGGCTCATGAGAGGTCGGACCACCGTGGTAGTTGCTCACCGCTTGTCCACCATAAGAGGTGTTGATTGCATTGGTGTGATTCAAGACGGGCGGATTGTGGAGCAAGGCAGCCATTCAGAGCTCGTTAGCCGACCAGAGGGAGCTTATTCAAGGCTGTTACAGCTTCAAACACATAGGATTTGAAGCTTGATCATGGATTAAAAACAAAAAATCGGTTTGTGTAATTTTTTTTATATTAAAACTTTAATTTGGAAGATTTCTATGGACTATAACGATAATATGAATAGGTGTAGATAATGAAGCTTTTGGAGTGTTTATGAAGGTTCTTTAATTAAGGGTTATTTTTTTCGCATTTTGCTTATGTGCCCGTTTTGGAACATAAGACTGAACTATGTTTTCGTTATGTTTTTAATTTATGCCTCGAAACAAAACAAAATCACTCTAATACTTTGGTTGATCAAAATTTCCCTAAAACATTTGGTTCATGACTAGAATTGATCGGACATGTTCTTTTAGGGGTTTGATCTCGCATGGTCTAATCAGGTTATGTGGTCTTACAGCGACTTAATCAATTTAGACCGGCTATCAAAATTAGATTCAGCCTAAACAGCAAAATTGTCTTATATAATATCCTAAATCACAGACCGGATTTTTTTTTTTTATAAACTCTATCGGCTGATCCGGTCAACCCCGGTAGAAACGCACTGAAGTGTTTCATAGTGGACTTCAAACCGAAATTTTGCAGAAATTGAGATGAGAATGAGCTCTACCTCGCATTGACATGTTATTTCGTTCTTGAGATCTTAAGTAATTTTTTGAGATCTTAAGTAATTTTTTGGTATTCAAGTTCCTTATTTTTTTGCGGTTACTCGTCTTGACATGTTATTTCGTTCTTGTGCTACTTACATACCACAATATATGTAGGTTTCTAAACATATATAATAGGAATGTTGTTCTATATATGTGTTGTTTGATACGTAAAGAGTAATCTGGTTCTACGTAGAGTCTATCTCTTGTTTCTTGGTGAGATTTTGACTGGACTGCATGGTAATCCTCGCGCATGGTGTTTAGTTACCGGTTGCTTCATTCATTTGGCCACGCTCAAATTTTCTAGAAGACTCTTCGGTCTTTGGTACAAAGGCCTCCGATTTTTCCATGACAAGTTCATTCATATTTTTTTGTGACAACTTGATTGTTGTTCATTTCCGAATATTCCATGAACGTATCAAACTCAATAAAATCGATTGTTGTCACTCCCTTTAAGATGAGATCCTCAACGGCAGCTTCACCACTAGCCATGTTTTCACACATGATCAACTATCTCACATTTTTACTAAGGCTTTAAGCAGGAATATTACTTCTAGAATTTTAACAATCTAGAATTTCTAGAGGAAATGTTCACATGTATATATTTTGGTATATGATCTAGAGAACTTATATAAGATTATCAATGTTTAATATACTCAACAAATGGGTTCTTCTATTTTATCTTCTAATTGTTGGGGCCTTGAATTATTTAGTTCTTTTTCACTATTCCTTTTCTTTTATTTGGTGTGTGGAGCCATAAAGTTCCAATAATTTCTATGAAAAGAAATGAATAAAATCTAAAGAAACCAACTGTGAAGCTCTTTAATCTTATTCTATCTGTTGGATCTGTTTGCCTTTATTTGCTTTGCATGTGGTTTTGCTGTTTAAGATAAAGGCCATATCTTCTCCTAATTCTTTTTCCAAATCAACACATCAAATATATAAAAGACTCCAAATATTTTGAATAGAATCATAATTTATTTAATTACAAAAAAACTTAAAGAATTCAAGACCTGCGATCACAAGACAAATACATGTAAGGAATTAAATATTTAAGATACCAACCGCTAATAAATAAGACTCACAATTTCTAAAAATTAAAACGAAAAAAAGAAAAAATTAGTCATCATTGCATATCTTAGTGAACAAAAATCAATAAGAAAAGGATAATATACTTTTTACCAACATCACATAAACCTAAAAGCATCTCACACCAAAAGTAAATTAAAAACTCAGAAAAAGCTGAATACAAGTTATGAATTTTATGGAAAGTGTTAGTGTGTTAGTGTTGTTATCATTACAACTTTAAAATAATTATGAACATGAAAAAATAGATTGAACATGAAGCAGCATTGGGAAGGACTCGAATGTCCCTACTCATACTGACAAAACCTCAAGTGTTCCAGTGCGTTAGGTTTCACTTTCCAGTAGTATGTGTATCTGCTTTTTTTGTATATATTAATGTAATAGATAGTGTAGAGAATCATGAGGAACATTTTGTAATCATAGAACTAAGGCATAATTTTGATCGTGTGAAATAATACTATTATTTTTGGTAACAAGGATGATCTGGACCGAATTCCGACTAATTTTCCAGGTGAATATAGTCATCAAGTAACTTGATCACCGGATTTTAAAAATGAATTATGAACATGATATCATTTCAACTAATCAAATAAAAATGAAAAAATTCATGTGGGAATCATATCCCTCAAATCTGTTACCACCAAACTACTTTCATTTGGTTTGTGTGAGAAATATAAGAATTATCAAACAAAGAAAAAGGTTTTGCTTAATTATAATGATATGAGGTTCATCAAATTTATATACCACTAAAATATTCCTACACTCATCCAAATATTATTCTCGCTTATGCAGTTTTAATCTAATGTACAAATCATATCCATAAGCGCATTGGCCGATGCTAAAATTTTGGCATTAGTTGTTGATTTGTTTTTCTTGAGTCCTATGTTCAAAAAATATATTTGATAATTTAATGTATAAATTATACCCATAATCACATTGATCAATGCTTAAAGTTTTGTATTAGTTGTTGATTTTTTGTTTGTTTGCGTGTGTTGAATTTTCATAAATGAAAAGTAAATACGATAATCATATTTCAAAACGTAAAGGTGTTAATTAGTAGTCTAAATGGTAAAATATAAACAGTATATTATAAAAATTACTAAAATGGTTTTGTAAAAAAAATATGCTATTTGTATTATAATGAAATTCAAAAATTTTAAATAGAACGTATAATTTCTGCACAAAGAGGTTTTGAGGTGTTATAATTCATGAAGTAAATTTTATTTACTGACGGGTAAGTTGTGAAAAAGTTTGAAGACTATTTTTTTTGCTTTTCACAGAGAAAACTACTTTCCTTTTTAATTGTATGATGAGAAGGCAAAAGTGCAGACATGTGCTTTCTTTTCTCCCATTTTCAACAATGTCACTCGTTGTATTATTCATATTTTAGCAAACTGGTTATATCTATATCTATCAATCATTTCAGAACATCATATCCATCAGTTTTTGGACATTGCTACATACGTTAGTATTGATGTACCAGTTACCCTAACAGGCTTTTGCATAGTGTGGCAGAACACGTGAGGTGTGATATATGCGGATGAATTCTATGTTCTGCATTTTGTTACCATTCATATAAAAGTATTGTTTTAGTTGTGCTGCGGTTTAAGTCCTAATACAGATTTATTTGTAGTGTTATGTTTATAAACCACATTGGAACCCAAACTCTAAGAGAATATAAGATCAATGTGTAATTAATAAATTTTATAGTCATTCGGATAAAACTTAGAAAGATAACAAAAGTAAGAACGAGTATTTTTAAGCGAATACTCTTTAGATATTCTTTGTATTGATCATTATTGACAAACCATTAAACATTTTTGTAGACCCTAAAATCCGATATCCAAAAAACAATTCTTATTCATAAACTCATAACTCGTAAAACAATGCATTAGATCATCCTCAATGCAGGACTCTTAATTTTTTCTTGTAAATATCTATATATTATTATTTAATATAATTTATTTAGATAATTAAATTTTATTTTTTAAAAAAAAAATTGAACCAATATAAAAGAGACATGTGTCTCATTAGTCTCTTATATAAATCCTAAGTCTTTTAGATAAGAGTTTTTCTTATTCTCTCTCTTCTTATTCTACTTTCATATGCATAAGATCACCATTATTGGTAGTATTTTAGCCAAATCTTAACTATTATTTGTGAAGAAAAAAACTTAAATATAAGCCAAAAAATTCTTATATAAGAGATTTTTCTTCACAAATCTTAGCTTAAGAATTTAGCTAAGATACCACCAATAATGATCCTCTAAGAACTACTTAAAAACCTTCCATTGAAAATGCTCTTAGATTTTTATGTCTTTAATATTATTAAACATAATTCATTTAATATAAATCGAGCTACTATGATCTCAAGTCACCAACTCCGTGACAGTACGCAAACGACCAATTAACAAGAAGGCCAAGAGGAGACATATGATTGATGTAATAGATCAAGTAATCAACAGTTAATTAAACATCAAGAAGTGATTGACATTGCTATTAAACTAGAGGTTCAAATATACTGTCATACTAGATCATAACTCGTGCTATACAGCATGGGCATTAATATTTTGTATAAATTAAATTATATACTTTGTTTGAATTATATAAGAAATAGTATAGTATAAAAGTGATGCTATAATATTTTTCAATGTTTTTACTATTTGGATATAATGCTGCATTGGATTAACTTTGTTTTTTTTTTTTTTCTTTTTTTTTTAGTCAAAGGATTAACTTTGTTTAAAAATATTATTTTTATAATAAATACAACATATGTAGTTTTAAGTAAATGTGTAAAATTTGTATACAAGTTGTTTTGGTAAGAAACAAGTTTTCTTTGTATTAGAGGATCTAATTTTTGGCCTAACTTAGAAGGGAGATTTGCAAAACTACCCTTTTTTTACTACCCTTTTGAAACAATACCCTTTTACACCGTTCATTTTTAAAATTATCCCTTTCCTTGAACAGAATGACCAAATTACCCTCATCTAATAAGAACATGTAATTAGAAACTGAAAGTTTTCCGCCGAATTTTTGGAGCCAAAATTTATTTTTCCCGCCAAAAAAAAATTTCCGCCAAACTTTTTTTCCCGCCAAAAAAATATTTTTCCGCCAAAATTTTTTCTCGTGAAATTTTTTCGCAGCCAAAAAAATGCTTTTAAAAATCCTTGTAAAGTTTTTTAAAAACTTTGGTAGTTGCTAAAAACCGTTGTAAATTATTTTAAAACCTCTTAAAATCTTTATAAAGTTTTTAAAAACATAGGTAAATACTTTAAAACCCCTTTTTAAACCTTTGTAAATTATTTTAAAACTTTTTTCAATAGTTTTACAAGATTTACAATCGTTTTTTAAGCATAAGTAAGTGGCATTGAATGATTTACAATGGATTTTAAAAGCTTACAAAAGGGTAAAACATGATTAACAATCGTTTTAAAGCATTAGTAAGTGGTATAGAATGATTTACAAGAGATTTAAAAAGGGTTAGCATGGTTTACAATCGTTTTTAAGCATAAGTAAGTGGCATTGAATGATTTACAAGGGATTTTAAAAGCTTATAAAAGGGTAAAACATGATTTACAATCGATTTTAAAGCATAAGTAAGTGGCATAGAATAATTTACAATGATTTTTAAAAAGGGTTAGCATGGTTTATAATGTTCTTTTAAGCATAAGTAAGTGGCATTGGAATGATTTACAAGGGATTTTAAAAGCTTATAAAAGGGTAAAACATGATTTATAATCGTTTTTAAAGCATAAGTAAATGGCATAGAATTACTTACAAGGGATTTTAAAAGTGTTTGTATAGTTTACAATCGTTTTAAAGCATAACTAAGTGACATTGAATGATTTACAAGGGATTTTAAAAGGGGTTAACATGATTTACAATCGTTTTTAAAGCATAAGTAAGTGTCAAAAAATGATTTACAAGAGATTTTAAAAAGGGTTTGCATGGTTTACAATCGTTTTTAAAGGATAAGTAAGTGGTATAGAATGATTTACAAGGATTTTAAAAGCTTATAAAAGGGTAAAACATGATTTACAAGAGTTTTTAAAGAGTTTTAAAAGGATTTACAAGGATTTTAAACCTTTGTAAATCCTTTTAAAACTATTATAAAGTCTTTATAAACAGTTTTTAACTCTTAGAAAAAGAATTTTAAGTATTTAAAACATTTACAACTCTTTTTGAACCATTTTAAAATTCTTGTGAACCTTTACAAAAGGTTTTATAAAGATTTACAAGAGTTTTTAAAGGGTTTTCTTATAAATTCTTTTAAAATCTTTTAAGAACTCTTGTACATCTTTTAAAATCCTTTAAAAATTCCTTGTAAATATTTTAAAACACATTTAAACCCTATAAAATCTTTATAAAATCTTTTAATGCCCTTTAAAATTCCTTGTAAATCTTTTAAAAACCTTTTTAAAATCCCTTGTAAATCTTTTAAACCCTTTAAAATCTTTTGTAAATCTTTTAAAATCTTTTAAAACCCTTTTAAAATCTCTTGTAAATCTATTTCCCGCCAAAAAAACACTTTTACGGGAAAAATGTGTGTGAAATTTTTTTTTTGCAGGATTTTTTTTCGAAATTTGTTGGTGGGAAAAATATTTTTGAAAACTTTTTTGGCGGGAATTTTGTTTTTCAAAAGTTTTTGGCGGGAAAAATGTTTTTGAAAACAAATTTTGGCAGGAAATTTTTTTTTCGAAATTTTTTGGCGGGAAAGTTTTGGAGGGAAATTTTATTTTGGAATATTTTAGACGAAAACTATTAATATTTCATTTTGTTAACATAAATCAATTTACAAATAAGGGTAAAATGGTCATTAATAATTTAAAGAGAGTATAAATAAAAATGCTAAATAGGAAAGAGTAGAATTAAAAAGGGTAGTGTGAAAAAGGCATTAGAAAGAATTTTTCAAATTGGAATTAGTCTTTGTATAGTATTTTTGTTATATTTATGGACCTAATTGGGCCCTATATTAGATTATTTTTGATAGGGCTGACGAAAAAACGGATCCGATAACCAACTCAATACCCGAACCAAAAAACGGGGTTAGGGCGGGTTAAAATTTTAGGAAATTTCCTTATTGGGTAGAGTTTTAGTAAACCCGTGAATATCCGATTGGTCCGGAAATTACCCGTTATCCAAAAAGGGTATTCAAAAACCCAAACATTAATTTAATATCCAAAATATTAATTATATTTAATCGTAATATAATCTCATTATCTAAGATTATAATTATAAATCTAAATATGTCAATTAATTTTGGACCTAAATATCCAAAATAATTAAACTATTCAAAAATTATTTGTTATGTTTGTCAAAATTTAGTAAAATTTATTCAAATATAATTAAATTTATTAAAACTTAACAAATTTAAAAGTTTTTTTTGTTTGGAGACCCACTATCTACATACAAAATATCCGTTTCTAATTTTTGAGTATTTTTAGGGTCTGAAACTTTTTATCCAAACTGACCCAAACCCAACTGGACCCGACCCGAACCAGAACCGAATATTTAGAAGTATTCTATTGGGTAGTAAATCATATACCATTAATCTTAAACCCGAACGGGTTCTACCCGAGCTCGAATGGGTTACTCATATGTCCAGCCCTATTCTCTGATTTAATTATCTAAAAACTCCCAAAAAAACATATGTTTTGCTGACTACTTTTTATTCGAAAAATTTTACATCCTGCCAAAATCATTATATAAAACATCCCAAAACCCTTGGAATAATGATTCCATGAATGAAGAATCTATTTTTGACCCGTTATAATATTTTTTCATGTATTGAACAGTTTATATTCGTTTTAAAAAATTCAAATTATGACATATGCGAAAAAACTCTAATTATTTTTTATAACGATGATATTATTTTTTCGTAAAAATAGAATCATATAAAGATGAGAGGTGAACTATAATAATTAATAAAAAATTAATATGATAATTTAGATATCAAATCTAATTTGTTGATTTTAATTGGTTACTTTTTTGAAAATTAATAATGTATTTCGTTTTTTAATTAAATTTAATTAGTTAAATGAGTATTTGACTTTTTAATTTTTAAAGAGTTGAATTAATTTACTTTTTAAAGTTTTATTTCTAATGGCATACTTATGTAATTACTTACAAAAAATAAAGTTACATTTAAAATGTACTTCCCAAATAATATAGTAGGATGTATAACATTTTAGTGCGATATAATTATACTGACTTGCTGAATCATCTATCAGTTATTGGTTATGACTGGTAATCTTTTACTGTTACAATACAGATTATACTAATTCGTTGTAACTAATAAAAAAACGATATTAAAACCGATACAAAAAATACTATCAATTTTTTTGGTACCATTTCCTTTATATGCTATTTTATACTGTTTTTAACTATTTATGTACCGTTAATCATTTTTTTTACCCGCTAAAAATATTATACCGTTTTGTGTTACCAATCAAATTCATAAATCTCATAATAAATCTCCTCTTCAGTTAAGAAAACAATGACAAAACACTTAGAGACAGATAACACATGAATTCACACAAACTAATATATGATATGTAGAAGATTTTGAGTAATTTGTACAATGTACCGAGATACGCATGAACTTGGTTTTGATAATGATAAGATGTTGACTATTGCATTGCTTCTGTTTGAAACATAGGGCCCCTTATCTGACACTGTACCTTAACTCTTCCAATCTTATAATTCTCACAACTTGAATATTTTGCTCTTTTTTTTTCATGGTAAAGAACGAAATTTTAGACTATTTTTTATTTTAGACAGAGATTATAACAATAAACACTAGAAATGAAAGAAAGCAACCAACAGAACTTAAAAACAACATTACTACTTCAATTGCTTTGGATAAAAAAAGAGAGCATTTGGCCAAACTGTAAGAAAAAACACAGATTCCGAATCCACAAAACTCGGAAATTTTTGTGGTTGCCACAGAACCGAAGAATATGAATTCTCGTCGTAGTTGCGAGGAGCTTTTGCTCTTCTTTGTTTCTTAAGAAATGTTTTAATTTGAATTTGCAAATTGAAATCGACATATCAAACCTTTGTTTTCTTCTATAGTTTTCCACTTTGATACATGGGTCCTCTTGGTGTAGAAAAATAGTCAAGTTACGTACGTCCTGTTCACATTCCATAAATTACAAAACCCGATAGAGACGAATCCGAATAAGATAACTAAAATGTTCTATTATTTCATATCATCACCGTATAGAAAATAACAAAACATCAAGTTTCTATGTACAGAAAAACAAATTGTAGGTCTTGAAGTAGATATTTAAAGACTTTCCTTGCATAAAATGACAATGCACAAGATTACAATTGTTAAAAAACAATTACGTGCACTTATCCTATAAATAGTTAAATATAATGTGGCGATGGTGACATATACGAATTACGGACCCATGTATGTAATGTAAGCATACTGTCAAGGAAACTGAGATAAGTCATACAAATTATGAGCCCAAGTAGTATATTTCAATGTCTTTATAATGGGCCTTAATTTGGACTTTTATTTTGTTTTGTTTCAATTAAATATTTTGGCCCACACAATGAGCCAGCCCATGAACCAAAATCAACTAGAGCATTTCCTTTGTTTTTGTCGTATGCCTCAGAAAAATGGTCACAATACACATGGACTAAATTCAAAAGTGCCGTAAACAAACTCAAATTAAAAGACTTATAAGGCTATGATAAAGAAGGAAATAATAATGTGTTTGTAAAAAGAGTTGAAAATGTCTTACTGTTTAACTAATCTCACACTTGGCCATGGTCTACATTGTCTTAAGTTCGAATCCCTCGAGAGACATTTTGTTATTTTTAAACAATGAAAACGACATTATTTTAAAGAAGAAAAAATGTCAAAATAACCGCGAACTTTCAAATTTGAGACGAAAAAAACATGAACTTTCAAAATATCATATAAATCACAAAGTTAAGTTTGACTTTTTGAAAAAATTGTCAAGTTCCGTTGACTTGACCATTTTAGACACGTCATTAAATTTCCGTTAACATAATTAACGATGTCAACCTTCTGTTAGAAATGTCTAATAAATCGAAATGACGTCGTTTTTAAAGCTCCAAAACGACGTGGTTTCATTAGAAACTAATGATGCAAAACTCGCGTCCACATATAATCGAACATCTAACCTATTAGATTCATAAGGGACAATCTTTCGAATGAGTATCCGATATAATCATATAAAAAATATTCTAACAAGACCCAATCAATTTTAGTGGATGGTTACTAGTTCTAAAAATCTTAACTCAACCACCATGAATTAGAACCGAAGCGAAACCGAAACTGAACCAATTTTCTATATTTACTCTATTGGCTCTTAAACTCTTTTATCCGAAAATGAGAATCCAACATGAATATCCCAATGCCGAGACCAAACTGCAACATACATTTACGGTATACTCTCCCCCTTTTAATTATATCATAAAATGTTTTACATTCGACGTTGGTAAAAGGAAGATAGTGTAGGAGTTATAACAATTATTAATTGGTAAATTGATCAATCAGTATTTTGTTGAGCGCAAAGCAAAGGTAGATGAAGTGTGCTTAAACATCATTAAGTAATTTGTCGGGGCATAATTTTCCCTTTCTTTAAAACAAACTTTTTTTGTTTGCAACGCATACATATTTTTATTTCTTCAACAAGGAAAAAAAGCATATTTTTATACAGTATTCTACTTATAAAAAGGTCAAGACGTATTATGACTCGTTGAAATCACTATTATAGCATGCTGAATAATAGTATATTATTACGCATTTTTCGTAAAATCGTATTGCTTAAACTACGTTGATTCCGCAGCGTAAACCTAACCACGAAAATTACAACTATTCAAACAAAAAGAAATTAAAACATGTATATAGTTATATCGGAAAATTCAATTATTGCATTATTGCATAAGGCTGCTTTTCTCATTATTTTATCAATAACTTAAATTTGAATAATCTTATTTTGTTACATTATGTTTGAATGGACCAAAATTGATAGGAAAAATCAAAAGGGATCGTTGGACATAAAAACATCGTGGAGCCTAAGAGGCCTAACATTCAGTACGTGAAACCCACATGGACTAACATGTTACATCTCCCTTAGCTATTAATTTACAGTAATATATAATGTATACTTATAATGTGCATTGTTTTTCTTAAGAATATTAGAGGGAGTTTTGGTTAGATACTTGATTTTTTTCCTTCTTCTATTTTTCACTGAAAATGCAAACTTTTATTAACAAGAAAAAAGTGGAGTCAACACAAGTATGGCTGCGTAAACCAAATCCAAAAGTTATAATGGCAAAAATCTGTCATAACAAATCCGAGTTTTAAGGTAAAAACAGAGCCAAAACATAGTGATTAGCTTCTTTCCGAATATGAGAACGAACCTTCTCAAACAAGGGCTCTTGACTTTTAATGTCTACGTTGGATACACATCGTTTTAATGTATATTTATGGTGAATAATTCATGTTGTCGTCAATATCGTTATAAATGCATGGTATAATTTTTGGTACGCATTGTCTGCTCCATTGTGTGTAGAATAACTATTCGGAGCTAATCTTAATTTTGAAAATGCGCGGATAAAAGACCGTAATTTTACATGGCTTTTCTCTTGATAGAACTTATAGTAATACGACAAATTTAAACATGACTAATTTTGTTGAAATATATTTCTTTCGTTTGTAAAATTATGAGTTTAAACTCACATTGCAGATAGACTAAAGACTTGACTATCAAAAAATCAAAAACTAAGATCAGAAATAGAAAACACATAGGCAAAGTTCCTAATTTGCAAAAAAACAAAGACAATACCAATAATCTATATATGCAAACGAAACGAATATGATGATGAATACGTATCATTTATGCTATGTAGTATTGTTCTTGATAATTACGAATGGTTTAACAATATAATTATGTAGATAACGTTTAATGGACAATTGTATATATGTCGAGTACTTTTCTCAACCTAGCTATACGCCTTCAATTGAGACGTCTTATTTGTCTTCATTACAACAAAACAACAAAAGACATGCGTGCTTACGTTACGGTCACTCAAAATTTTATACATTTTTTGTTAATTGTATTTAATCTTATTAATTATTATGGTTACCATTACTCTGTTCACTTTGCACTACTTGTTTAGCATATTTTGTAATAACTAAATTTATTTTACTCATTACCTTCAATGTATTTCAATATTCTAGTCACCAAAATGTAAATTTCCCGGGTTCAGTGATCAATAAAACAGTACAATTAGTCTATAACTATTTGTTTATGTTTAGCTAATTGAAATGTGTTTAACACTAAAAGCATTTCATTCAAATAGAGGATAAAACAACCATATTACAAATTTAATTAATGTGATGCGAAGCTAAGGCAAACAAAGCTGTAACAATCACATACTTAGATGTCCCCATAAAGGACGAGAAATAAATAAAAACGAAATAATTAGTATGAACATTTTGATTTATATCTTTTTCTCTTATCACAATTTGGATTCAAATCCGATGTATGTGTATTGTAGAAAATAAGCTATTAATATGTTCGCCTCCATCTATTGCTCTACATGTAAATTTTGTTTTAAGTTTCTAAATCATAAAAAAAAATTAGGTATTAATAATTACAGAACTTCTCCTTAATTAAGTTTAGATTTTTAATTATAAGTCCTGGTATATATTTTCCTATTAGCTTGGAAGTTGGAGGAGAAAACATGGTTCAGTTGATTAGATTTAATACCAATTAATTAGTAGACTTTTCCTAATTTACTGACACTTTTGTATGTTATGCAAACAATGCACACAAATAAAGGACATAATTAAGTACCTTGTGTCCCCGTGGTAATCATGATTTAGAATCTAAGGAGGCATAATCTGAGATCTGAAGCAACCATATGGGACATATATGATATATGCCATTAAACATCAAGTATACTAAATCTCTCAAGCTTCCGAAACATAGGAGTTAAATTAGGAAGCAGACGAACTTATCATGACTACTTTTTTTGGGTAATCCATTGCAAGACCGAATCAAAGTCCACGCTGCTTTATTTTTTTTTCCTTTTTTTTTGCGGTCTATATAGATTCAATAAGGAATATCAACACATTGATTCAAAATTATTTGTGCTACTACAAGCTATGTGTAATAAGTTTTAAGCCATGTGAACACACTAATTTAACTAAACCAGTTCATCTAAATTGATTTGGATTACTACATATGTGTTCTTGTGACATATCATACATGACAGGAAGTTAGGTCTATAATCTTGAATGGAAAGTTATGTTCAATTTCGGATCAACCACAAACTTCCTAGATCAATTCTAGATCTTTCTATAATTCTATGGATCCAAGGTGGGATAATATCGTAAATAGTAATGAAATGAAAATAGAAAGTCAAGGTCATCACATGGTATTGCCTTTTAGTGACATGCACATAAAGGGCCACATTGTTAGCTCAACATGGAACACTTCTCTTAAATCCCACTTCAACTTCAACACCAGCTTTGGGAACATTCAGCTTTTTCATCTATTTCTCCATTAAAATGTCCAAAATCCTCGTCCATTATTCAGCATAACTATATTATATACAATTCTTTCAATTATTAATCTTTTACTAGTTTTACAAAATAAATTTTGATTTATATCCATACAAATAGTTTTTAAAAGTTAATAATATATGATAAAGCTATATAAGTTTTCCTTTAAATTAGTGAGTACTTTTTATTATAAATATTCATTTCTAATCTATGTTACTCTATGTAGATGAGATAAAGAAAAATATAATTTTATTTAAACAAATTTTGTTTGAGGTTTTATCAAAGATTCAAATCTCTTTCTCTCCCATTACATCATTGTCTAGGTTTATTGATCTCTTCCCTCTCTCCCTTGTGGTCCTTGACCTCTTTAAATCTCTCTTATCACTTTCTCATTTTCTTTATATCTCGAAGTGTCTCTATTACCCGAAACACTTTCTTACAATTTTCTCTTCTCTTCTCTTTTCGTTGCTCTTCTTTTTCTTTCTTTCACACCTCTTCAACACAAATATAAAACCTGTAGAATAAACACAAACCTTCTACATAACTTCTCTCACTTTTTTTTTTTTAAAACTCTCTTCTTAATAACAAACCCTTCTCTCTCAATCTCTTCTCTATTATCTAATCTAGAAAAGAGAGAAAGCATACAACATAAAGGTTATTTTCTTGCGGCATTGTAGTGTTACACCTAATCACAAAGTAAAAACAAGAAAATGTCTAACAGAAGATCAAGACAAACTTCGAATGCTTCGAGGATCTCCGATGACCAGATGATCGACCTCGTTAGTAAGCTCCGTCAGTTTTTGCCGGAGATTCACGAACGGCGTCGTTCTGATAAGGTATACGACATATATACATTCATTTCACCTCATTCATGTATATACAAAAAAAAAAAAAAAACTGATCTTTTCGTCTACATTTAAATCAAACAAAAGAAACCAAAAAAGTCGGAACATTTGACTCCTGACAACATTTTTGAACTTCGAAAAAGTCTTGTTTATGTGGTGTTCGTACATGTGTGTATATATATTAATGTTCTTGATGATGTTTGTTGAAAATGTAGAATCCTAACATTATTATTTGTTCAAAATAGGTGTCAGCATCAAAGGTACTACAAGAGACATGCAACTACATAAGAAAATTGCATAGAGAAGTTGACAATCTCAGTGATCGTTTGTCGCAGCTTCTTGACTCTGTTGATGAAGATAGCCCTGAAGCTGCCGTGATTAGAAGCTTACTCATGTAACCTTCCAATATTTTTTATTATAACTTCTTAATATAGTATTTATTAATTTATCTATATATGTAATCTTTATCGTCCTTTATATATCAAGCGACGTGCTTTTATCTTTTATGAACTTTGGAATTTTGGTACAGAAATTTACATTAATTTCTAGTCAGTAGTCTCCTAAATTTCTGATATTTATTAAAAAATAATGGACATTGTGATGTCTAAACTTGATTGTGTTAGTCAAATATAAAAATAAAAAACAATGCCGAATGAAATAAATAATGAATAATCCTTCAGTTACTATTTTTGTTACAATTGGATAAATATTTCGATTTTGAAATTTGTTATCAACTAATATTAATGATATACATTTTTCCGTTTCTAATAAAATTATTGAGGATAGTATTTGTTGGGTAAGCACCGGCTCATAATTATTGCATTCCTATAAATGACTATGACGTTGACGAAGTAATGAGAGGTATCTACATTTAACGGTGATAATTAATCTATGAAAGCTAATGAGCATGAGTGTGTATACGAATGCCCGACTAATCTTTTTGGATTTTTTTTGGTGTACATGTTAGAAATGTCCCATGAAGACCTTTCGCTTTGACGAAAGATTCATAATTTTCTAAAAATTGTTTACAGAGATTTAACAGACTGCCAACTTATGGAATATAGAAAATTAGTTATAAGACCTAAAATTTATGCAATCATTCTCATATAAATATAGGATTAAGAATTCTACAAATTTTAGGATTCATATATGAGAAGGATTATATAAATTTTAGGTCTTATAACTAATTTTCTGTATTCCATAAGTCTTAGGTTTTCATTAATAATTTAGGAAAGAATAATCTTATTACACCAACAAAATATGTATGCAGTATTTGCTATTATACCAAGATATTTTCGTAGTTTAGCAATTGAGAGTCTCTTATGAGTCCAATAGGTTAGTAGTTTGCTTTCTCGTAGGTTTTCCATCTATTTTCTAATGAAATGATGTCATTTACGAGCTTTCAAAACTATGTCGTTCTAAGTCTATATAGGCTTCTAACGAAAAATTAACTATGTGATCGTCTGGTTAAGAAAACTTAATGACATTGTCGAAATAGTCAAGTTAACGAAAATTCATCATTTTATCATAAATCAAACTAAAACTTTGTGATTTAAATGGTATTTCGAAAATGCATGTTTTTTCATTCCAAATTTAAAAGTTCGTTTTTTTTATAGATTTTTCACGTTCATATATGGGACTACTGGAAAACTTAGGGGGCTCTAAGAATAAGTATTTATCCTTTGTCATAGAGCGTTTAAATGATAGAATTAATTGATGGTCATCAAAATTGTTATCTAAAGGTGAGAAAGAGGTGATGATTAAGCTGCGTTACATACTTATGTGATGTCTTGTTTTAGACTTATCAAACTCGGTCACATCAAAACTTACCAGCGCGGTAGCAAAATTTTGGTGGAGTTCAAATGGAAAATCAAAAAGTATACACTTGATGTCAAGGCATAAGTTATGTCGCAATAAATCGATAGATGGAATATCTTTTCAGACTGTGGAAGACATTAATACTGCATTATTGTGATCTTTGATTTATTATTTTCTAAGGTTTTTAAAGGAAGATATATTTGGAAATCAAATTCCATGGATCGAATTAGATCCAATTTGATTATATGGATGAGAGAGTATTCTATCTGCTCGACCTCTAGTTAAGAACTTATTAAAAAAGTTGGTTCTATAGAGTCAATTTCAATATGGAATGACCCCTGGATTCCTGCTAAATATTTGTGGCCAGCTTTAAACAAAGGTTATAATTATAACCCATCTCTTCTTCTGAACAACTTGATTGATAACTAGACAAATTCATGAAAAATGGATTTGACCAACATTATTATTGACCCTAAAGATGTTCCCCTCATTTGCGTTATGCCTTTAAGTTTGCACAACATATTGGACACTCATCAACTTTTCCAAGAGAATTTCTCCATCTTTCCATCTTTAATAACTTTTTCCACATACCTTGTAAAGGAAGCCTTTGTAACACATGGTTCTAAGAATCTTGATGCTCTTGATCTCACAATAATTCTCTCCTTATAACCCTCAAAAATCATGTCAGGAGATTCAGCAATCTTATGACGAACTAACTTATCCAACTGATCGGTCATGGGATTGTACCAATCAGTTATCATGTATGTTTTGTACTGAACTACTGATTGGTTGATTGCTTTGATTACAGCGCAAAACTGATCAGTCTAAAAGACGCATTGTAACCGATCAGTTCTGATTTTGTAAACTTTCCATTTTTATCTTCTACGACATCGACTCTTTTGTATATAAATATTCTATGTATTCTAACCGCAGATGTATGTAATATTACGATTTTTCTGAATCTAAAGTTTTTTCTTAACTTTGTTCATCTTTTTTTCTGCTGGTTTATTTTGATTAATTATAAAAAGCCTTTGGTAATCCCTTCTTAAAGTCTTGATTCTTCTTCTACGATAATCACATGAACTTTGGTCAAGTGTGAATAGTCTCATCAAGTAGTTTAAGGATTCCAAAAGAGATGCATTTGTGAAAACCTATATGTAATTCTTGTAATTCTTAATTTATAATAAGGTTTGGTTCTCTATCTTTAGGTTTTTTTTAAAGCCTTAGTTTCTATGAACCAAATTAACTAAAATAAAAGCATTTTGAAGTAAATAAGTCTTCCTTTCCATTAGTTTTGGTATAGACAAAAAATTACTTAGAGAAGCTTTCTTTTACAAAATTCGTTCAACATTACAATATATGATTAAATACTTCGATGTAGTAGAAAAGAAAAGTCATTTCTATCTCGGTGTCGATGTCGACTCTTAATTACTGTATTTTGGTATTCTAAAACAAACACTAAATATCTTATAATGCAAATGCACTAAAAGTTTTGTTAGGAGTTGTTATGTGCGGTAGCACTCTATTTATGAAGAAGTATTCTTAATTTAGTTCTTCATCAAATTAAAAATAACTTAATGTCCTAAATTTTATTAGGACTACAAGAGATTATTGATGTAACATCACTTTTAAAACATCAGTCTACTGATTGATGTTCTCAAATCTCAATTTTTTGCTTTTAAATTGAGTGATAGGCTATTGAAAATGTGTTCCCGTTTTATGAGGTACTTGTTTATATATATTTGGTGTTTATGAAAACTAATACATATGTGATCCAAAATGATTATTAGGTGTAAAATTAAAAAAAGTAATTTGTCTGACTAAATAACTTAATAAACATTATATATGTTGGGGATATGATAATTTGAGTAGTATTAATTAGTTGTTAAAGTTATACTAGTATTAGTTGTGTACTAATTTAGTAAATCTTAAAACTCACACATGTCAGTAGTATTATGAGACATCTTTAATTTCGTATCTTATGGTCTCAATCAACAAACTTTTTTATATGAACAAAGAACAAAAATTTCTTTTCAAAACACTTTTAGTTTGATGGAAAAAGAAATCTAAAGTAAATAAAGGTAATTTGTTTTCAATGAGAAATTATTGAGAATAGTGAAAAAGAAAAAGAAAATCGAAAATAGTGTTTAATCATTAACATAAAAATTAATTATAAACATTACAACAACTATATATAAACATAGATGATGGGATTTCTTCTCAAACTCACTATACTCTATAAACAAATTAAAAATATATATAGAATTACTTACTTATAAAATGGCAGACAATATCGATTTGGAGTTGAGTTTACAAACAAATCACTCTATGATCATAAACAAAAGACTAACCCAATCTGATGTCGATTATAATAATAGGCTTCATCTACCAAAAAGAGAGTTTGAACAATTTATACTTCCGGAAATGGAATGGGAATTAGTCATGAATTTGAGAAACAGTGTCGAAGTGATAGTTAAAGATGTGAATGGGAATGAATACCATGTAACGCTAGTAAAATACCAAAATGGTCATTATTATTTCATGGGAAAATGGATGGATATCGTGAGAGCAAAAGGTTACAAAAGGGACGATGAAATTTCACTTTTGTGGGATAAGAGTAATGAAGTTTTCTATATTATTTAATCTTATCTATGTTTTAATTTGTTTTAAATATCTAAATATTATTTTATTAATAATGTTGATTTTCTAATAAATCATAATATTGTATTATTTTATATTTTATAATAAATCATAATATTGTATTATTTCAAGTGAACTTTTGAGTTTTGTTAGGCAAAAATGTTTATTTTGTAAAACTGGGAAAATCATATTTGCCGTTGATAACAATATCCCTAAGATGAGCAAATAATTCGTTCTCTAACTATATACTTTTTATAAATTAGTTTTATGGAACGTAGTATAATATTAATAAATATTAAATCATAAGAATACAAAATTAGAACAAGTAGTTTTCGATGGTTTTTAGTATAGCTGGGTTGTCTTCTTCGCTACACATATTTAAGGTTATAAGTTGGGTTGTGTTCTTAGCTTTTAATCAAGGAGTTTAAGGATAGCTGGTTTGTGTTCTTAGCTACACATTTTTAGGGTTATAAGTTGCCGGAACAATAAAATCTATTCATCGGGGTCAAAAAAAATTTTAATTAAGAGTTTAAAATAATAAAAATATTATCACAAATATAAGAAAGAAGAAGATAAAACGTCATTAGAAACTCATTATCTAAGATTGAAAAGAAAATAAATATAAGGAAGAAAAAGTTAAATCATTTTGAGACTAACTCCGTATAAATGTTAATATTAGAATAGTTTATATTAATAGGCTTAGTTAAAATAAGTCTTTTTGGATTTAATATTATATAAAGTATAGCATAATTTCTTAAGATAAAATTTTACAAGCGTCAATATTTTATTGGATTAGGGTCAATTTAATATTGTTAATAAACCTTCCGCAATTGTTTTTAATTACACTAGGGTCAATTGACCTCTATACTTATGCATTGCATCCGCCCTGGAGTTGAGATGGATTTGTGTTCTTAGCTACACATTTTTAGGGTTATAAGTTGAGTTGAGATGGATTTGTCCAAAGTAGTGGGATTGTGTTTTCGTATTGTCGCTACGAACTAAGAAGAAGACGTCAAGTTTCATTGAGGATTCAGTAATCTTAATCGACTTTTCATCTTGCTAAATGGGAACATTGTTGTTTCTTATTTAGTTGGACGGAATGAGATTACATTGGTGTGGGCCGTGTGGCAATGAAAGCCTTTCTAAATTCCACCAAGTCCTCTAAAATTAGGACTGAACAAATAAACCGAACCGAATGTACCGAACCAAAACCGAAACAAAAATAACCAAACTGAACCAAATCAAAAAATATAACCGTAATATCCGAAAATATTTAAAGTAAAGTAACCAAATGGATATTAAATCTTAAAATCGAAAGAACCGAAACCGAACCAAACTTTCATAATAACCGAATAGATATTAAATTTAAAAACCGAAAAAACCGATAACCAAATGAATATAACCGAAACTGAATAGATAACCAAATGCCCATGATTATCTAAAATCTTGAATCCAATACAATCCCCTTAAAGAGTTTTGACAATTTCTCCTTTTCTCCGGTCAATACACACGGTCAATACACACTGCTTTTAAATATATGTATGAGTCAACCCAAATATAAAGCAAGAATAGAAGACTTTCAAACAAAAGACAACACCACTTCCTAGTTTCAATTTTACACTTTCACAATCAAAGACCTCTTTATGTACAACAAAAACTTAAGAGGCAATAAAACCCTCAAGCACTCATAACTCAAATTTAGTAAACAAAACAAAAAAAAAGAACAATTTTAAGGTTCCCTTTTCTTGTGTGTATGTTCAAACAACTAATCACAACAAACAGGACATCTAATGAGACCATTCTCATTACAATCAGGACATGTTTGAAACCCATACTCTCTTTCTTCCTTAACACTTTCATCATCATCACCTTCATCATCATCATCATCATCATCTTCATATTCATAGTACACTTTGCAGCTCCCTGAACATGTCTCACACGGCACAAACCTTACATCTCCACAAGCTTCACATTCTAGACCATTACCATTTTGGTTTTCTTCCACCCTCTCACACCCTCCAAGAAGCTTCTCAAGCTTCCCATCTTCGTTTAACTTCCGAATCTCCTCTGCTCCCCCAATATACTTCCTTCCCAAGAAAACTCTAGGTAAAGTAATCCCAACACCTTTGTTAAACTTTTCCCCTAGTAGCTCCTTCAACTCGTCTTTGAAACCCGAATGCATCGACACATCTCGCTCATCCACTCTAATCCCGAGGCTTTTTAGTATAACCCGAACATCACAGCTTTCTTCATAAGTCTTCCTTATACCTCTAAGACTTGTAAAGTAAAGTATCACTCTCTCTTTACCAACACTTTGTTCCTCCTCCTCCTTTTCCTCATCAGAGAAATTGAACCGCGGTTTCAATTCGAAATCGTGGTTCGAAATGTGAAACGGATGATCAGAAGGAAGTTCTTGAAGCGATTTCCTAAACGAAGAAATGATCTCAGGATCAAAATCTTCAAACCCTTCTTCTTCCTCCTCCATTTGAAGCCATACCGGCTTAACACTACCATTAGACTTACCTCCATTAGGACCAACATCAAACGAGAAACTCTTAACATGATTAGGTGATCGTAAAGGACTCAAAACATCTTCAAGACCATCCATCATTTCCCAAGTATTAATCGTTTCTGGCTCACCAGGAGGCGTAACAATGGGAGTTTTCGGTACAATCTTCGGTATCTTCTCATTCATCATACTTGACCATACCTTTGCTTCCATAAGCTTAGCTTGCAATTCCAAATTCGATTTCTCTTTATCTGACTTCTCTCTGACAACATTCGGACCAAACCCATTTCCAGTTTTCACAGATTCGCCAGAAACAAGCTTCTCGCTAAAGTCCGCCAAGTGTTTGTGATTATGCCCAAAAGAAGAATCACATAGCTTGAGAGATCCAAGGCTTGAGGAACTTAGAGCCACCATGTGACAACTATCTTCAGAGTTTTGCGATGCGTGATGCACTGAGTGACTTCTCTGTACATCCACCGGAGGAGAATATCCTCTCCGGCAATGGAGACAACGCTTACGATGCTTCGAACTCGCACAACCCATGATCAAAAAGGGTAAAACGGGAACAAAAAAAATGACTTTTTGATTTGATTTTGGGAAAACAAAACTGGATTTTGTGAATTATTATCGAGATTTGTGATAAAAATCAAATCTTTTTTCTATTCTCTGGATTTTTAGACCAATCTGAAAAACAGAGACCAAAACAGGGGACCAAAAACAGAGGATTGTGATTGGACTCTATAAGGAAAGAATAAATGGAAAACGAGAAAGAGATTTGGACCAAACCAAATCATTTAAGAAAGAGACCACAAAGACATCTTCATGATCATAACCATCGTCTGGGTTCTGTCTTTAAAAGTCGTAGAGAGAATAAGGAGGAGAAGAAGGAAGAATGTTTTGAGGTTTGTAGAAAATTTTTCTTAAGAGAGAGATTTGTTTATGTATAAAGTCTTTGTTTTGTTTTGTTGAATGACACAATTTGGTAAATTCTCTGAATTTGACTACTCATTCTACAAAGTCATATTTGAGGGTAATGTGAAGGCGCGTGATCCACGCTCAGATAAAACTTTTTGGGATTGCTTAAATTAGGAATGATATCTACTGGTTTTTGTCATGTTCTTTGCTTTTAATGTCATTTTATTTTTTTCTTTTATTGACATAAATAAATTGCTTATTTTATGTATATAGAATAAATTTTGGAAATGTAGTAATAAATTTTGGAAATGTAGTAATACATTTTTTGATTTTGAAATTTAGTTTTATTAAATGGATTAAAAATAATTTGAATAGGAATTTATCGAAGGAATTATAAGAGGTAAGAAATAATATATAATAACTAATATATAAAATAATTTCCATAGAATTGTTTTACCAAATTTAGTAAATTTTATATATAGATAGATACTGATAATTATAATTAGACTAGATTTTGGATATAAGATTTGGGTTTTGAAGTAGAAAAAAAACTTATCGTCTCGGTGCATAGTCTTTTTTTTTGTCATCCACTTTTAATTAGAGCTTAAAAGAGCCATTATTGTAGAATGTTGTTTACATAAGTGATGTGATTCGGCTTGGATTTGATTTTCCGAACCAAATTATCCGTTTTAATATTTGCGTGAAGATGCATAGTCTTTTGTAACTCTCTAACGAACAATAGTTTCAAGGATATAAGATAGAGAGCATACATCAAGTTTAGAATGATCCTCAACAAAACTTCCCAAATCTTTCTAGAAGTCAGGTAAGGAATAAAATAAGGTATATTCTCATGGAAGGTGATTTAATCGGCATGAAGGAAAGCAACTTGCTGACATAGGGATGTGGAATCAAATTAGCCATGAGAGATTTTTACTGCAAGGTTCCCCCAAAGCTTTTACGATTGCAAAGGGAACAAGGTCCTTTACGTATACATTCTCTCAAACCAACATATACGAGAATAGCTAACACTCCATACGATCTTACGAGAAGCTAATGTGTGGACTACTGGAACACGACATGCAACCTCCCAACGGTATTACTTTCATCATTGTTTTTACTTATCATGCATATAAATTACACTATACTAGTATTTAGTAGATTAATCTCCCTGAACCTATAAGTCATATGAATTTTACATAAGACCGAAAATTGGTCCAGCTGCCCCATACTAAAATCTAAAGAGCTAATTTTCGAACTTGAAATTACTCGTTTTTTTATTTATGTAATTGTATTTAAGATCATCTACGGTTTTCATTTCTTATAGTTAAATCAAATTGTTTTTTTATTTTATTTTAAAACTAGTGATGATGAAAGTATGAATTATATATATTGTTAGATACAGGCATACAGCTGATAAAAGAAAAAAGAGGCGATTAAACTATTTACACAATGTTCATTTTCAAACAGGACATTACACATCTAGCATTTAACATGCCTAAAAAATGCCTAATAATAATATTGATTAAATACATTTATGGTCTAGTATATAAATTCGAAATAGATTTTTTGAACAAACTACAAAGTAATAATTAACAGTCTTTCCACTATAAATAAACAAACATTAAATAAAACCCTAAACTTGCAACTCGATGCACAATTCAAACATGACGGAAAAAACACTATATCTATAAGATATATATGGTTTGACTGATTATAAAAATAGAAAGCATATTTATTATAAACAAATGAGGTTTGATTTATAAAAACAAAATAGAGGGTAGGTGCATACTGTCAAAAAGTGTTCCGTGTGAAATATAATTAATTTCCTATATGGTAACAGAGGCTAGGTGCATGTGCTATACTGTTATGTAAAGGCACCGTAGTAATGAATCTATATAAAAATTAAGCAAATGTTATAATTAGGAATTCAAAATTTTACAACTATTAATTTATGACTATTTATTCAATGAAATCCTACAAAATGTAACAGAAATAAACGTTTAATTAGTTGATCCGATATTGTTCTATATGTTTTTTTTCCAAGATGAACTGATAAGAACTATTATTTCAAAAAGACGTCAAAAAACCTCACATATAAAATAGATAGAATGAAGTCATATGTAAGAGACACTAATTGATTGCTACATTGTCGATTAATTTTGAATTCGAAATACGTAACATTTGTGAGTATTATCAGAGATCGTATTATTGACTCAACTAAAGTAGTTTAAGTAATAGAAATAAATGTAGTTTAAGTAGGGTGGTGTAAGTTAAGTAGAGTGCCTTAGTTGGATACATTGTCGAAGCAATTATTAGAATTTAATTTGAGATAATACTCATTAAGCTACGAAAACCGTTTGATTCGAAAATAGTTAAGCAATTATAGGTGGGTTTGAAAGATAATGTTATAGACTAAATCATTTATTTTTATTTTTCATTTTTCAAGAACAAGTCATGTTTACCACTTTCTTTGATTTCATTGATACTAGTAATATACCAAGATATATATATATATATAAATAAATAAATAAAATAATAATATTTGCAAAATTGTTTTGCAAAAACAATCGGCTGAATATTTTATATCAACACAATTATTTAGGTTGTGATTACAACGAAATCATTAATACTGGGTTAATTTTGTAGGAATGGTATTTACCTGGATTTTTGTTTGTAATCGTTTTTTTTTATCTTGCTTTTTTTTTGTTTTTGATGTTTTGTTTTTTGGTTTGACAACTAATAATTAACTTAATTATAATATAAGTTTATATCAATTTTTGGTGATGGGTCAGATAAAATTTTAATCAAATACTTATACTTTTAAGGTTGCAGTTTAGTTTTTAACTATTTTTAATATAAGTAGTTTACACTCCTATCTGTTTTTTTACTTCTTTTTATACACTCCCATATTTTATTTTGGAGTTTGTTAGTAATTCGCTGTCTTAGTAAATTTCCGGATTTTCACATAACCTTGATGCAAAATAACACAACTAATCTCAATCCTAGTGATTAGTACAATTATATGGTAATAATTTGCGCATGATTTGGATTCAGTGAACATACAAACTATACAGCACAAAGCCACGAACTAAGTAGCAAAGAAAAATAGTAAAGCTTAGTACTTTTAAAAGCAAAATCAATGTCCACTAATTTGGTGATGGGTCAGATAAAATTTTAATCAAATTGCTATCAACCATATATGTAAATACAAATCTTAGCCTCAATTTCAGGATTAATGCTTATATTTATATGTGCTATAATCTCCAACAATATTTATGCTGGTATACGAAAACGACAACAAATTATAAATAAATAAGTTTCTCCCCCTCAATTTTAGCATCTGTTATTAAAAATGTATAGTTTGACTAATTAACGTGATGTGAACATACTCCTAATGCGAAAAAGTTGTATAAATGCTTTTTTGATTATAAGTTATATATATATGAAATATGAATATAAGTAAGTAGTTCAGTGAAAAAAAAAACTGTACAAATATTGTTTCACGTCCTTTTTTAATCATGTATGCATTCACCTTCAAAGATATATCGCATTGAAGTGCTATGATAGAAATATATCAGAGTGGCGCAGCTAAAGCATAGGCTCCGTAACCCACAGATCATAAGATCAAAATTTAACTCTAATATCAAAATGCAAAATCTTCTTTTCTTTCAAAAAAAAAGAAAAAGTGGTATTATAGCACTACATAATCATATTTTACAAGGAAAATCGTGTTATAAATTTCTTTTTTTGGGGCAAAATTAATCATATTATAAATTCAAACCTCTAATTTTTATAAAGAAATTCTTAGAGTACGATAATGTAGTGATTAGCAAATGATATTGGTTTCCATTGTGGTAGAAGGTTATTCTATTGTGCCTCTACCTCAATTTCTCTTGGGAGTAAATGTTGACTTCGAATCTATGTTTACAAGAATCTAGGTCCGAACTTCGCTGTTATAAAAAAAGAAAGTTTTATGTAAGAAATCGGTTTTTGTTTTGAAATAAAATATCAATAGTTATGAATTTGAATCTTGATTGTGACATGACAAAAACAATAATATAGATTGTTACATGAACTAGTTGTTCCAAGAAAAAAAAGATTGTAACATGAAGTCTATTCATGTAAAGACATTACTATTTTTTATTTTTTTGTCAAAAGTAAAGACATTACTATTTGATCAATTAATTGGGAAAATAACTTTCACGGCTAGTATAAATAGTACTTTTGTTTCAATTGATTTAGCGTTTTAAATTTTAAAATTAGTATCGTTTTAGTTTTTTGATGCAGATGTTTAATAAAATTGTAGTATTATCCCTATTTTTAATGTGTTGACCAATGACACAAATTATAAAGTATGTTAATAAAAATTAAATCGTTTCCTTACTTTCTACAAAAAAAAAGTAAAGTGTAAGAAAGTGATTATATTTAAGTAGTATGCAAATGTGTCCCAAAAATGGCTAATCTGGAGGAAATAAAAGAGAGAGAGAAGTGGGTTACTAAGTGGCTTCATGGTAATGCTGGTCATGTGTCTTATTTTGTGTTGCTGTTTCGAGACAAGAATTAGATGGCCTCCACTAAACCTTGTTTTATATATGAAACTTATCTTAATCCCCTTAGCCATTTTAATATACTGAATTTTATGATATTCTCTAATGGTTGTTAGCTCGCAGCCTCACTCTTTTTAAATCAAATAATTTGACTTTTGTATTTAGATATATAAGTAGAGTTTGACAAGTTGAAGTGAAGTTTATTAAATTATTATATAGATTTAGCTGTTATAGTTTATTCAGATTCTTTCCAATTTCGTTGCCGTCGTCATTTCTCATCAATCATAAAAAACTGGAACGTATTTATCAAATTCAAATAAAATTCGGGAACGTACTAATCTCAAATAAAATTTCATAAATTAGTAATATCACGACTCTTATATTATATTAAACTAGATAAGGCCCGCCTATTTAGGCAGGTCTAAGATACAAAAATCAAGTTTTATCGATAGAATTTGGTATAATAATCAATATATTTTTCTTAATATTTAATTTAATAATTATTGATTTAAACAAAATTTCAGTCTTATCCATTCTATTTTAATTATACAAACTCAATCTTATGAATGATATTTGAATTCTAAAAAGTAAGCGATCATCATTCTATATTTAATTTAATATCTAGAAAAGAAAAAGAAAAAATAAATTTATATATTACAAATTCAATTTTGTAATACAGTTTAACTATCTATGTCATCATAATAAACTCGATTTAAATTCTACACACTTCATATTGAGTTATAACATTTTCATATCAAAATAATATTTATGACATATCAAATCTATATCCTAGTTAGTATTAAAAATAATTAAAAATTAACAAAACATAATTAATAGGCCTAGGCATAATACTCCAACCCTAAGAACCGACCCGAACCCGAACCCAAAATTTTCAAAGACCCGAGCGGTTCTAAACTTCAAAACCTAAAAAACCCGAACCTGAATAGGTATCCAAACATATCTCAAATATAAGTATATATTAGTTATATTTATACTTGTATACAGAAAATATTAGGATTTTTTCGGATATTTTAATTATTTTTATTTATTTTTAGATATATTCAAGCAAAACTACTCGTGTTGTTTTGGAAATATTTTAAAAATTTCAAGTAATTTAATAGATTTGCACACAAAATTTGATATTTTAATATATAAATAAACTCGAACCCTAACCCGACCTGAAATCTTAAATTACCCAAACGGGTCCTAAACTTCTAAACCCAAACCCAAAATAGCCGATCCGAACCTGACTCGAATACCAAAACGCTAATAATTAACTAAAAAAAAAGAAATCCACAAAAATATTTAAAACCAAACATTGTTGAAAATATATTTTTTATATATGCGGTAATCTCGTAAGTTAATCTTACATCATGCAAATTAATATCAAATGAGGTAAAATTAATAAATGAAAATATTCTCATTAAAAATAATTGAAAAGTTAAATCCTATAAGCTAAGCTATTTTTTCTCAAAATGTTCTATTTTCACTTATGATTACATGAGTGAAAATTCTTAAAATAAAACATAGATATAGTATCACATCAAAAGATGCAAGACGCTCCATCATACGATGAGTTAAAATTCTTAGAATAAAACATAAGTATTCAAAATTTTATTCTTATAAGTTCATTAATATTTTGTGTTTTGATTTGACGAATAAAAACATTGTATTACATTGACAAATATAATTTTATCCAACTAAAATAATGTTTAGAAAATTATATTACTATTTTAAACTTCAATGGTCTTTTTAATTAGTATTGTTATCCATACTAAATCAGTTTTTAAGAAAATAATATGTGGTACATTTAAATGACCAATAACACATATAAAAACAAATTTGATAATTTTCTTTTTGTTGAATAAATGTTAATTGTTTATAAATATATAGACATATAAATTAGTATATGTAAATTTGTTTACTTTTTAAAATTTTCTATTTTTTTAAGAGAATAAAAAGTTAAATTTTGAATGACATGTACACATCTGATCGTTTGACTTGACACGTGGCATGATCGTATGAGTTAGTAAATGAATTAGTATATATAAATTTGTTTACTTTTTAAGATTTTCTATTTTTTAAGAGAATAAAAAATTAAATTTTGAATGACACATGTAAACATCTGATCATTTGACTTGACATGTGGCACAATCGTATGAGTTAGTAACTTTGAAAACCATACTTTATATAATAAGATAATAAAAACATAAAATACTCAATGAGACGATGACAAAATGAATTCAGCACTATAAAATTATTTTTAGATATATATTAAATTAGTTTAAATGTATTCTCTTATAAAAGTAAATTATATTACCTCGCGATAATAATTAGTAAATATAACTAACTCGGCCACCATAACTCAGCTATTTGTTGGATCCAAACCCAATCCGGGCAGTTTGGGACTTAAAATTCAACAGTCTTCATAGAAATAGCTTATATCAATCACCTGATTATGCATGTGACCCATGGCTCGATACGAGATCCTCTTAGAGATGGAATGCAAATATTTTTAAAATTTAATTTACCTATGTATTATCTAAGGATTTGATAATAACAATTGATGAAGACGATAAAGTTTTGCTGAGAAGCAAAATGTATATATATTATTTTCGTGATCGTTATATCAGAAATTATTAAACTCATAATGATTTCAAGATGAGAATCGATTGGCAGCTCGTAGATAACACATGTGTCAAACTTAATCAACGTATCATGTATTCATGTTTTCAGAGTATATATTTAGCTCTTTTTTTTTTCTTTTTTTCTTTGTTAAAGGCTGGGTTTAGTTTTTAGCTCCTTTTTAATCTAACTTTTGGATGTTAGTTTTGTAATTTGATTGCTTTTATTATTGGGCTAGAAAAATCATTGTAAACCCCCTACTCTTTAAAGCATATTTGAGCTTTGTTGGGCTTTTTATATGATTCACCAAAAATATATCATATTTTCCAAGAAACATTGATTTAGTGTGATTAATCTCGAAACAAAATAGTTCATTAAGCTTTATTGTGCAATGAATAAAAATAAGAATAAGATTTAGATTTTTCACTAAAATGAAAATAGTTATTTGATTGATCTTATACAAATTTTTTGGAAGAGAGTTACCACAAGAGGCAACTTCCAAAGATTTATGTTCTCAATGTCATATACATCCGTATATATTAGTCTTTTTTTTTTTTTTTGAATACCAGGAGGTTCTGGGCCGAAGCCCGTAATCCTCCTAGGCCCGAAACCACAGCATGTAATATTAGTTTCGTTCCAAGCGTCATTCGAACCGGCGACCTCTAAACTTCGCCTAGGGTCTTTACCAATTGAGCTAACAACGCGTGGTATATTAATCTTATCTTGCTAATGCACCCAAAAATGGACATAAGATTGGGTTTGACTACTAAATCATTTTGTTCAATTAGAGTAAAGTTCTTTAGTAGCGTTGATGAAGAGGGAAATACCATAAGAACATAGAACCCGGTCCAGCCCAAATGGGTACGACAAAAAGGCAGCAGCCAAAAGATTCCAGGACTACAGATTCATCATACTTTTTAAGACTTTTCTTATGTTTTAAAGCCTATTTTGTTATAAAAAAAACATTTAGACTATAACTCCATTTTTCTTAACATTTAGGACCTTTTTACAAAAAAGGTTAGTAAGAAACTAAACAATTTTTGTATGTACAAATTTACTTTAAAATATGAAAAAGATATAGTAAGTGTCCAAAAAATTTGGTTTGCCCTAAAGCTCTAATTATTGTTGGGCTGGGGCTGCGTAGACCACTTTTATGCAGAGATGTAAATCACAAGACAACAGTCAAGAAAAAGTACGTGAACCCGTTTGATCAAAACTAAATTACCAATATCTTGTGTTAACACAAAATATTCTCATATTATAGAAAAAGGCTTAGATACATAAAGCCAAAACATTCTACAGCTCGCTGCTTTAATATGTTAGCAGGGCCATCTTCTTATTTAAATAATATTAATACGTACGTTTATATATATGCTAGGTCGGCCCTTATCTAACTGGAGCCATTAGAGGTTTGGGATGATGCAGCTTGTTGAGACTGAGAGGATGCCTTTCCTTGAAAGTTCATAGCACCTTTAAAGGAGGCTCCACCACCATTAGAACACGCACTTGTGCCGCAACTACTAGTTCCACCATTGGTGTTCGAAGCACTTCCTCCACTACTGCCATAGCTTCCACTTACACCGCCAGCGGCGGTAGTGCCTCCAGCTGCGGCACCAGCCCCAGCTGCGGCACCAGCCCCAGCTGCGGCACCAGCCCCAGCTGCGGTTGTGCCTCCAGCTGCGGTACCAGCGCCACTAGCGGTAGTTCCAGCTGCGGTACCAGCGTCACTAGCGGTAGTGCCTCCAGCTGCAGTACCAGCGCCACTAGCGGTAGCGCCTCCAGCTGTGGCACCATAGCCTGCGGTACCAGCACCACTAGCAGTAGTGCCTCCAGCGGCCGTAGAGCCTCCAGCTGCGGTAGTGCCTCCAGTTGCGGTAGTGCCTCCAGCTGCGGTATCTGAGCCAGAAGCGCTAGAACCTCCAGCTCCCGCGCCATAACTTCCAGTTCCGGTGGCAGAAACTCCACCACTGGCAGTAGAATCTCCAGCTCCGGCAGCACTAGCATCAATGCCATCAATTCCTAAAGATGAGATATCAATTTTGTTTCCGCTCTTTGCTGCAGCACTCACAACAAATTGACCAATCGTTTGTGCCCACTTCGCCATAGACATGATCATCTCTTTCCTTTGTCCAAGCGACATTACCGATGAACCGCTCTGCTGTTGGGTGCCCAATGTCTTTCCCATTGACAGCAATGTATCCATAACCTTGCTAGAATCAGCCTGGTTACCAAATAAAATGAAATAAATCAAGCATTATCAAACCACGATGATCTTTACTTAAATACATTTTAAGATCTAAATGAACTTTACCGATGCGGCGCCTTTGCCACTCATTGCAGACATAGCTGAGAAGAGGCCCTGGGCTTTCCCTTTTAGCTCGGCATCAAAGTTTTTCGACCCGGATGCCGAGTTTATGAAGTTCATGTAAGACCTTAGGTTTCCGAAGAAGCTCTTGTATTGTGGCTTTAATGGACACTTAAGCTCCAAAACGTCCACGAACTTCAACATACCTCTGCAAGCGAATGGCCGAAAGTCTCTGGACCTTCTGGGAAATTTCCTCATGTAATGCCTCAATAAGAACGACCCTTGCACTTCGTAGACCTCACTTAATGCTAATAGTAGCAATAGACCTAATGCTAATGAAAGTTTTGCCATTTTTTTTGTTCTTTTTGTTTAATATTTTTTATGTTTATATATTTTTTTTTTTTTTTTTTTAAGTTTTGTTTGAGGGAGAATTGGTTTATAAAGATTTCTAAGTGGTCTAAATTTAGATGAATATAAGAGAAAACTGTGGATTGATTTAAGGTCGCTAGAGACTAGCAAAGTTTCTATAAAATATATTTTTCTTTCAATTTCTATTTGGTCTGCAATCGTTAATTGCTCTCCGTGTTTTAATCTTTGTCATTCTTTTTCTGGAAAGGATACTTTTTCTTTTGAGAATATGAACTAGTAGGTTCTTCTAACCCATGACTTGTGTGAGGTAGAATTTTAATAATTTGATTGTAAATGTTGAGATATAAGATTAACCCAATTAAGTAATGTTTTCTGAAAACAATAGTAACTAGATCCTGACCCGCACGTATGTGCGGGATTTTATATTTTCAATTCAATGTAAATTATTTTCTTATTTTGTGATATATATTATAGTACAATGTATTAGATATCTGAATTCGCATATACGTACAAAATATAATTTTTTTAATAAATTTTAAAAATATATAATATTTTGTTATAAGTAAACTTTGTAATAGTATAGATATTATAAAATTAAGAGTAATAATCGAAATTCAATTGTGTTCGTGTATAGTTATATTTTAAGATCCAGACTCATACGGAGAAAGAACCCAAACTAAAACCAAATTTATATCCTATTTTACACCAGTAATCAAACTGTTATAATGTTTTGATTAGTTTAGAAATTAAAACTTATATTTCTTGGAATGGAAAACCTGTGATGTATCTATCACAAATTCTTCGTCCCATAACCCGTCCGTATATGTGAAATAAAAATACTACCAACCCGTAACTATCACAAATAGAATTTGTGTCACAAAATACGTACATACAGAGTTATGTGTGTAAACAAATTTATTTTATATAGTACTCATAACTCAAACTCATACCAGTTAGATATTTAATTTGATGTTCAGTTTGGTTTCAAATTATTTTATATAGTACTTCCGTTTCTTTTCATGTCGTTTGTGTCTCATAATTCCTATTTTCATTTTGTTCCATTAAAAGTACGTTCCAAAATTCTTATTTGCTTACCTTTAAAAACCAATGTATATATGACTGAGTTTTGGGGATTAATATATAGGATGTTAAAGTTTACAAATATATTATAAATTAAAACACACAAATATCTTTTCTTGATTTTTTTTCCTTCTTCAAATTCAAAAATATGAATAGCATTATAACAAATAATTTTGAAAAAAATTATATTTGAACAAATGTAATAATGTTTATATCCTTAGCTACATTTTCAATATTCTTCTTTCTCTTGTTTAATCATAATTAATTGGATTTTTGGAATATAATTAAAATTTTGAAATACACCTATAAAAGCAATTTATTGTTGCTGGATAATTTGTTTTGAATGAAAAATGTATAATTAGTTTACATTATTTCAAAAAATTTTTCAATAATATATTATGGATTTATTTTTAAAAAGATCTGGTTGAAAAAAAGAAAAAGTAAAACCCAAAATATTTTGAAATTAGTATGTATAATTTATTGTTAAGATATTTCTAAATGTACGGCATAATGATAATTACTTTAAATTAATTATTTTTGTTTAATTCATAGTAAATATAAATCTTTGTAACATCTAATCTCGTTTTTAGAAATTTTGAAATAAATTTTCGTTTTATATTTCAAAGTACTTAACCCAAAATTCTAAAATTGAATTTATTTATCTATCACAAAGTATGATTTTTTTATTCATGGTATCAAGCAAGTGTTATGATTTTAAAAAACTTAAAAATAAAAATGAACTTCTAAAATGTTAGTTTAATAATATAGTAGTATAATTTGATATCAAATCTTAGTTTTTCAATTTTTATTGATTAAAAAATTTTAAGAAATAAATTTTAATTTTTCGTCCGTAATTAATAGGAAAGAGAAAGTGAGTTTAATTTTGGGAAACTAATAATTGCTTAAAAGAATATTACCATTTTTTATATTTAAATCTATTAATTTTGTGATTACTATTGTATCCTTAATGAATTTATTTAAAAACACTAACAATCAATGGCATTCAATGTAATATTTTACCCTTCATAAGGTTGTTAATTTTCAATGATTCCCAATTAATAGTATAGATAGAATGAGGTGTTATTTAACATTAGATTTTAATATCAATAACAAATACAGTAAAACCTTTACAAATTAATACTCGATAAATTAATAATCTCTATAAATTAATAAAATTCTTTCGGTTCTGAGTTGGGACCCGTGTACAAAGTGACACAAATCGATAAATTAATAAGATAATAATTATTTTGAAAGTTCTATGTAAATATATGGTCACATCAATATCATAAATTAATAATTGTTGTATAAATGTATCAATTATATATATATATAATTGTTATATATATATATTATATGTAAGAAATTTCTTTGAAATATATTTCTAATATTTTTTTGCTTAAATTTATATTTATTCTTATTTGAAATTTAGTTCTAGTATTTTACTGTATCAAGAACTTTTGGTGTTGTTTTCTTAGCATGATATTATTATTTTTACTTGTAATTGATTCTTGTTTTCTATAATGAAAAAAATCTTATAGAAATTTTTTAAAAGTTACTAAATTAGGAAAATCTCTTTATAAATTAGTACATATTAATTTATCGATAAATTAAAACCTCTCTAAATTAATAAAATTTTGCAGTTTCAACATTATTAATTTATAGGTATTTTACTGTATAAATTTTAGTATCATTATAGTATTAGATAAGAATTGAGTTTATGTCTCTTAGATTGTAAAAGAGATTATATGATATTAATTGAGTTTATGTTACTTAGATTGTAGGGTAATATTAATGAATAACCTTTGACTGTAAAATAATTAAGAAAATAACGTTGGACTTCTTTTCTATTAGAAACTAACCATGGACCCACCTTTTAAAAGAGGGACATTGACCAAATAACCCTTTCTACGTTTTATCAGAATTAGAGAACAATAGGTAGCAGAGAAGTTGTACGGCGGTTGAGGAGGCATTATTGCAAAAATGAATGTGATTATGGTGAATAGCATGATATATTGCCAAATATGAACATTATTGTGAAAAATTTCACTCAATTTTATTGAATAGCATGGTATATTGAGAAATCTGGACATTATTATAAAAATTCACGCAATTTTGTTGAATCTCATGAAATTATATAGAACATAATTACAAGATTTCATGTGATTTTGTTGAATAGCATGAAATATATAGAACATAATTGCAAGAATTTATGCGATTTTATTGTATACCATGAAATATTGATAAATATCTCTTTATTAGTTATTAAAGCATGGTGGCGATGGTGTCGAGAATGATGGTGGGAGATTAAATCTGACTTGTGGCAATGGTTAAGAGGATGGTTGTGGAAGTTGTGTTGATGTTGATGGTGGGGGATTAGATTTGAGTGGAGTGGGGGTAAGTTGTGTTGATGTTGATGGTGGGGGATTAGATTTGAGTGGAGTGGGGGTAGTGGTGGTTGTGTTGTGAGATTAAATTTGACTTGTGGCCGTGGTGTCGAGGATGGTGGTGGAGGTTATGTTGATGATGGTTGAGGGAATATTGATTTGGTTGGAGTGAGGGTGGTGGGCGATTAAATCTTGACTGTTGGTAGTGTTGTTGAGGGTGGTGGTGGATGTTGTGTTGATGATGGTGAGAATTAAGATGTTGTGTTGATGACGATGAAACATAAAAATTGAAAAGAAAGGTTAAATGGTCATTTCATCTACCTTCTGACAAAACACTGTAGCTCATAGTTAGTTTGTTGATTCTTTTCATTTTCATAGTCATCTAGTACATATTCTCTAGATTGTAAGAGATAGAGCTTATATCAAAGATGCAAGACATCTTAGGACAGGCGATATCATCAAAGTATATAGGAGTGATATTAAATTTATTTGTACAATGTAGTGAGTCTTTTCTTTTTTTTTTTTTTTTTTTTTTTTTTTTTTTTGGCAAATGTAGTGAGTCTTCTATGTTTTCTTAATGGCTTGTCCCATTTCTTTTTTAGATACAGATCAATTTAACTAATCTTGGTTCTAATAATAATAATTTTAATAAAGTTTTCATGTGTTTAACTAATAAAAAAAAACAGCAAGTCTATTGTGATTAAAATTATGCATAGATTTGCTCTGGTTTATTTGTTCACCTATCCATACATACCAATCCACTACATAAGCCATATAATCCTATGAGTTTTGCATCCGAAAATGCTAGTAAAACAACTTACCTGAAATGTGAGGCCAATGTCAATACCAGACGTTGAGTCTATCTATGACATGCTCGTCAATATCAACCTCAAAATATTTTTTCCTAAAAAAAGCATATTCCTCAATAAGAAGAATACTGAAAGATTTTGGGTCTCACCAAGTAGAATTCATGTTGCGGACGCGTAAGAACATGTTTCTTGTTATACAGTTTCATTTTATTTTATTTTTCTCTTGACCACTCAAATGGAGATCATCTACGGTCAACACGTCCCAATATCTTAAGTAGTTATATAAAATACGAGGTTGTATCAATAGGGAAACCTTTACCTTATAAACCTCATCATATATAATCCACGAACAAATTGTTTAATTACGCCATTATCTACTTCAACAATTGCATCATAAAAACAAACGTAAACCGTCTTTTACATACAATTGAAAACTAGTTAAAATGAATAATGGAGAGTTTCAATGATATATCTAAACCAACTCAATGAGTTAAACTGTTCTATTTTTTTATACGTTTATTCTTCAATCTGTTATTTATTTCTTTCGGGATATTACTATTTCACTAATTCCACAAAGTGAGTGTAATCGTCGAATATCTTATTCGCTGATTTTCTAATGGATCTAAAGCATCATAATTTCGATTGATTAAATTGGACTGACCATATAGATAAGAGTTTTGTGGAAAAAAAACTTAAAGTCGATCATTTTTGCAATTTTACCTTTATGTCAAAAAAATACAAAATAATCATATGAAGTAAAAAAATAATACGCAACATAATCCATTTTTGTAATGTCCTACGTTGCACTCTTTAAGTCCCATATCTTTTAAATGCATACGATTATATTTCGGTAGATCTTAAAATTAGACCTAATTTTCTTGAAAGGAGAAGATGAGTATTCAAAAATCCCTTTCATAGGTATCACTCACTTTTGTATGTTAACATACAAAGCGGTTACAATCTATCTGTAACGTTTTTTTACAGAGTTATTACTTGCATACATCGGTTTATAAGCATGCAATGCTTACCTATACCGATCTTAGTTTTATTTACAAGAAAAATTATCTAATAGTTAACTACTTATTATAATATTTGGCATTACTGGTTGTGTCTTTCTTGGTGATCTTTTGCGCAATAAAGTAACTTCACCTTTAAACTCAATTAGTCTTGACCATTGCTGCATTGCCCTGCTGCTGAGAAGCAGCAGAAGATGAGGATGAGGATGAGGATGAGGATGACGATGAACTTGAAGAAGCAGCGGTCTCAACAAATTGGGTGGTGACCTTTTCCCACTTGGTGATTGTCTGCTTGAGCTCTGACTGTTGTGTTGATGACACGGTCTTGCCACTCACCATTTTACCGTTGATATCTTGAATTTGTTTGACACACTTCAGCATTTCATCTTTGCTAGTGTCCAAGTTGCTCTTCATCTATCATATCACAAAGAAATAGTTTGATTTTTTGTTTAACCTTTATCAAAGGAATAAGAAATTTGAGTTCGAATTTACGAACCTTTGCTGATTTGACATTTTTGGAACTCACTGAAGCCATGGCTTCGGAGAGTTTACCAGTGGCTGCTTTTGAGGCAGAAACATAGTCTTTCGCGGTTTTGGAACCAACGCTTGCGGAAGCTTGCATGGAAGACTTTAGAGACTCGAAGAAGACCTTGAGTTCCGCCTTTGCTGCATACTTCTTCTCGAGTTGCATTATGAATGACATTACTTCTTTGGAAGTCTCACTCTCGACTTGTTTCACTGTTGTGGTGGTTGTGCTAGAAGATGAACTTTCACTCGATGATTTGGATTGTCTTTGGCTCGATGTCTTTGTTTCTCTGCTCTTGGACATAGCCATTGCCCCACTTTCTCTTCTTTGAGCACTTGCACTTCCTTGAGCACTTGCGCTTCCTTGAGCACTTGCACTTCCTTGAGCACTTGCGCTTCCTTGAGCACTTGCGCTTCCTTTTGAAGATGATTTGCCACTAACTGAACCAGATGGGCTGGCCTTAGGACTTCCGCTCGGACTGCCCGAAGTTTTACCTGTAGTAGCACTTCCACCACTAGATTCTTTGGATTTGGTAGCAGCACTTCCACCGCTAGATTCTTTGGATTTGGTAGCAGCACTTCCACCGCTGGATTCTTTGGATTTGGTAGCAACACTTCCACTGGCAGAACTTCCACTACTACTCGATTCTTTCGACTTGGTAGAAACACTTCCGCTACTGGAAACAGATCCAGATTTAGTGGAGGATGATTCACTACTTGCAGCTCCACCGACAATAGAACTATCGTTAACATCGACATCAAGACCATAAGATGCTATATTGATAGACTTTCCTTTCTGCTCGGAGGCCGACTTCACAAATGTAGCGACCATTTTAGTCCATTTCACCATATCTATGACCAACTCTTTCTTTTCCTTCAATGTCATTATCTTTGTATTCTTCTTCTGCTCAACCAAAGTCTTTCCCATCGACAACATGGTCATCTTCATACTCCCAGCATCCGCCTGTTCGCAAAACAAACAACACTTAAAACCAAACAAAAAAAAAAAAATTACTATCACATGAAATAGTATATATGGTAATGACTTACTGATTTGACGCCTTTACTAGCACTCAATGCAGACATGGCCTTGAAAAGACCGTCACATTTAGCTGTCATCTCGGCATCAACATTTTTTGTTGAGGCCGATGTTGTCTCGATGAAAGACATGTAAGACTTGAACTGTGTAAAGAAAGTCTTGAACTCTGTAGTGGCCGGACTGCTACCTTCGAGATCGGTCACCAACGTTATCATACCCTTGTTAGCGTAAGGCGTAAACTCGTTGCATTTTTTTGGAAAATTCTTCTTCAAGTAATGGTTTAGTAAGAACGTTCCTTGCGCTTCATAGATCACACTTGATGCTACTACTAACATCAGACATATCCCTAGTGAAATTCTTGCCATTTATTTTTTTGTTTTTTTGGTTTTTGTTTTGTTTTGTTTTTTGTTTGTTTTTCTCCTTTTGGGATGATTTTACTTTCTAGGTGAGGTGGGGTTTATATAGATGGTTAAAACTCTATTTTTTATGTGAATAAGAGAAAATGGTGGATTGGTTTAAGGTTGCAATTGAATAGCAAAAGAGGTTCTCTTGTTTCACTCTCTATTTTGACGGCAATTTCTATTGCTGTGATCCGCATTTTTCTTTAATCTATATTTAGATGCAAATTATTATGTAACTGACTCTTAAACAAAATTTGTGCAACATTCGTTTATGACCACTACTTTTTCGGTCTTTATGGATCATCAATCTAGTTATGTAAATGACTGTATATCGGGTTGCATATCTTACTATTCACATGTTGATCACTGTACGTACCAAAATATTTGATTTCTTGTCGCTCAACATAAGCTAGGTACATCTCTGACTAGTGGACCAATTGTCTTTGTGGATGCTCTGATATTATAGCATGTAACAATATTATTGCTGTTGCTATGTGGTATTAAAATATGACTCTTTCATGTAAGAAGACAGGACTATATATTCATAGTTAACTTGTATTCAGATGAATACTTCACTGAGTTAAACAAAATAATATATAATGCATACATGCTAAAAAGTGTTACACCTTACAAAGTGTTAATTAAATAGTTTATTTGTATGATGGTGGAAATGTTAAAAGGTTTAAACTAAAATAAGTTGACTAAAATAATTAAACTATTCAATTCTCTTAAAATCTCTAACATGTTTTTGCTATTGTATAATACTATAAGAGAGTTAGACTTCACATGGGAAATGTTTTAAGATCAAACAACCATCAAGAGAAAAGTCTAAGAACACTCACAAAGACCAATTAAACTACCAAAAATCAATCATTCGTATAAATTATGGTTTATATACAATCTTCCGAGGAGATAAATTCGAATCGTCCATAGCTTTTACAAAATCGGTTTAAGAACTACTAAAACTGGCATCTTTGACCCCAAAAAAAAACCCTTACTAAACTTGTATGAATTGCATGCAAACGGTTAAAAATAGAAACATGCAGAAATTTATAAGGAGCTTTTCTCAGTTACACTAGACCAGAACCTGTCTCGGAACCATAAGAACCGAATAAATATACGTGAGATTTAAGTGTGGAAATCACACGTTTAGTTTGAAAATTGGATTGAAGAGCCACTAGAGAAGCTTACGTGAACTGCTCAGACATAGGCTTAGTTTTGTAGCTTACCAAATTGGCCGCAAAGATTGTTGATCTTCTTTCATGAAGTAACCTCACAATTACCCGCAAAAATAGAAAAAAGCACAATCCTATAACATATTCGATCATTGGCGTCAACAAAACTATTTTTTTCTTGGACAGTATTTTTAATTTATTATGGTGGTCTTTGATTCAATCTCCCTTTCTTATGAAAAGGTTGATCTCATGGAAGAATTTGTGTTAGGTCATTGCAAAGATAAAAATGAAAAATGAAATTGAAGTAGATTTTTTTTTTAATGTAGCGATCATAATTATGAAATATGGTAAAAGATTATAACTGCTTAATTACTTTTGTGTTGAGACGAAAATTATCAAAAACTTTTATTAATGTGAGCTCGCCTCACTTCTGAATGTTTGTTACAATCTATATTTGTTTTTACAGAGTTATCCTAGCATAGGTCGATCAATAGATCTGTGGTTGCCCTATACCAATCTTGATTTTATTTTACAAAAAAAAAAAAACATTTACTAGCTAGTGATTATAACATAAAGTATTTGTTTGATGATTTTCTGAGAATTAATGTAGCTATGCCTTTTGAGTTCAGTTTGTGTTCATTTTGCCGACAGAAGATGAAGTAGTTGAAGAAGATTGTGTCTCGCTCTGAATAGCAGTCTCAACGAATTGGGTTGTGACTTGTTCCCACTTAGTAATTGTCGTCTTAATCTGTGTTTGTTGTTCTGGTGTGCATGTCAAAGACCCCTCTTGCTTGCCTTTAGTCTGACTCACAATTTGACTATGGATGGTATCTAACTCTTCGAGAGTCTTCATCACTTGTTCTTGGTAAGCTTCCATATTCTTCTTAACCTATGAACATAGCACAAACAAACAAACAAAGAATTATGGAAATGAATTATAATAAGAGTTGCATCGAATTTATAAGGATAATTTCTTGTTTATTACCTCAGCTGATTTGCTTCCAATTCTTGATCTTATAACTCCCATCGCACCCGATAGTTTACCAGCAGCAGATTTAATCCTAGAAAATAAACCTTTTCTTTCTTTGGGGGGAGCAATCATTGTACCCTTGAGTTGCTCGAAGAAGACCTTGTATTCCTCCTTTTGTGGACACTTCTTTTCGAGGTTCATTATGAATGTCGAAACATCTTTGGACGTCTCTTCCTCGACTTGTGTCACTGTTACACCACTGCTCTGACTAGCGGAACTTTCTTCTTTAGTAGCGCTTGTAGAGCTTCCACCAGCACTTTTTGAAGAGGAAGTCTCACTTTCACCTTTAGCGGAAGTCTTACTTTCACCTTTAGCGGATGTCTCACTTTCACCTTTAGCGGAACTCTCACTTTCTTTACCAGAGCTTTTGCTGTTTTCGCTGGAAGCTTCTTTCCCAACACTAGACTCTTCATTGGAAGAAGCAGAGTTGGTTGTGCTCGATACCATTGTGTTTGTGATCCGAGTAATGATTGTTTCCCATCTTAAGATCCCTTCTTTGATTTCTTTTTGTTGTTCTGCTGTTAGCTTCATTGATTCCTCGCTCTCCTCCTTTTTGCGGCTTCCCACAATTTTAGTCGCAAGAAATCTCATAAACTTAAAGGTATTAATAACTTCCATTTTATCCTCTTGAATCTCCTTTTTTATCTGTTATACATATGCAAGATAAAGTAAATTAAAACAAGAAAGATGATTCCCAAACAAGAAAGATTGACCGATATAACGAAGATGATAAAATATTTGACTAAGAAAGCGGCACGTAATTAGCTTCTTCTATCATTCGTTACATAAACCATTGGTTGTATCTGTAATCTCACTGATCTTGTATACTCAGATTCGTATTAATAATGTTTGTTTAGACGTTAAAAAAAAAGTAAATTAAAACACTTCATTAGACATAATAAATCTTCACGTTGAAGAAAAAATTACCTTTCCAATTGCGAAAGAAGATATGGCCCTGACGAGACCTCCGGCCTTGGCCTTCATGTCCTTGTCGTAATCTACTTGATCTTTCCTTTGTATTGGGCAAACATATTTGGCGACTGCCCTGAGTTTCTCAAAGAAAGTCTTAAATTTATTTGTCTTGGGACATTCTTTCTCGAGGTCGGACACAAAGACCATCACTACTTTAACGGTGTAAGGTTCAACATCCTTCAACGTTTGTGGAGGTTCAATCTGAGGCAAAGTTGGCTTAAGCTTCAAATGAGCTGAAACAACGTCCAGAAGATTCACTGATGCAAAAAGAATGGTGAAGCATAACAATAGCTGAACTCTTGCCATTATTTTTTTTATTTTTTTGTTTTTTGTTTTATTATATTTTTTTAGGAATAAAGGTTGAAGAATGAATGAATAATAATGGAATTTTGTGTCTGCTTTATAGTTATGTTAAGTGTTCTATGTTTAGAATTATTGACCCTTTCACCATTGAGAATTTGGTCAAAATAATAGCAAAGAGTTTCGTGGTTCTTAGAGCAAACCCAACGGTAAAATACATTCCCAATCCCTTATCTTTATTATTTTAATTATTTAAGTATAATTTTATTATTTATTTATATTTTTAGTTACAAATAAAAAAATTGATCAATAATATTTTTCCACATGTAAAGTGGGTTTCTTAGTCCAGTAAAGCAAAGCCCTCTCGTTAGGGACTCATTTCTCTTTTTCCTCTTCTCTCTCTTACTTTTTTAATTAATTTCTTTTTTCTTTTTAAAGGGACTCATTAAAGCCCACCGTTGGGGATGCTCTTAATATCTTACGTTTCACTTGATCATTGATGATGAACTCTTTTAGTTTTCCATTTAAATTTTATCATTTTGGCACTACTATTCTATAAAATTGTAAGAAATATATATTTGTAGTAATCCCCTTACTGTAATATATTTTTGGAATTAAAAATAAATTGAAGTGCAATTTTTTTTTTGAATATTATATAAAACCAGAAATATGAACATTCATAGCACATGACGATAGCACAATTTCGTAACTACTATTAAAAATAAAATTCGGATTTCAGTTACTATATTATAGCATTTTAAAAATACTAAATCAAAAATTAACTAAGCGGGAAGCTAAAATTCTCTTGGGGACCCTATGACCGCCAATATTTAGTAAAAAAATTCACATATAGCGCTAATACTGAAATCACTTAATTAAAAAGAAGGGGACCCCTAAAAGATTACAAGTAAATTCCTTATACTGTATATGTTTGGAATTTGTTTGTGTCTCCCTCTATAATAACACTTCACTAGTTTTTTTGCTAAATTGTAAATATTTTATAGATATAAAAATAGTTTAGGTTGCAATCGAAAGATTGAAAACCTATACATATGGTTCCAAGACACACAAGATAAAACAAGGAAGCATAAGATGGTATTTAAACCAAGTTTTCCGTCCATCTACCCAAGCAAGCAATGAAGCTTTGGGAGCAAGATGAAGTGATGACATTCTTGTTATCCTTCCCGGGTGAGATGCAAAAGGAGAAGCGCAAAAGCAGATTCAAAAACACCTTGATGCGATTGACCAACAGCTATAGAAACCTTTCGCAAAAGGTCCTTTACTGAGCCGTCAACTGTTAGCAAACCATGAGCTTTCCCTTGAAAGGAACCTCACACGCCAAAAAAAAACAAAAGGTGCAAGCTCTCTCTACCAAGTTCGTTCCTCGAAGTCAGCAGCGCAGAGCAAGAAAAGTCCATTCAGCACCACACGAGAGCCATTAGCCCTACTAGCTCCTCTAATGCAAAACCAAGACGCAAGGAATAAGCGAGTACGCAAATCAAAGCATTCTTCAAACAACAACACTAACAACAGGAAGCCATAACAGAGAACAAGCCATGAACAAAACCCAAGAAAAGAAATACTTGCGGAGCTCTCAAAAGGAGAGGAAAGCTAGCTACCACCGATAGCTAAATCCTCAACTTATCCAACAACACAACAACTACTCAACGAAGCAAAACAGCAACCGGATCGACGAGAGAACTTGACCAGCCACAAGAAATACACGCTCCTAATAATCCTGCTATTGTCCTCAAGCAGAAGATGCCAACAGAGACATGATTTCCATAAAATCAATGTTCAACGAGAAACCAGAGGCAAAAAATGCATACAGAATAAGCCATGCTCTGAAAAAATATGCAAAGGAGGACCAAAAAAGAGAAGTCGAGGCATCAAAGACTCACCGGGTCTATGGACAACACGAACCAAGGCTGGCTTCACTAGTTTCATGTTTAAAACTACTAGGTGATCACCCGCGCTACGCCGTGTTTTTTTCGGATTTTTTGTATCGTTTAATTTAAATAATTGTTATTTATCTAATCATTCACTCATGCAAAAAAAATTATTTTTAGTATTAAAATATTTTTTTCTAAAAACATTCTCAATATTTCATCATACACATAATTCATAAATAACGTTCATCTTAAACTAATTTAATAGAAGTTAGTGTTCGATTCTAGAAACCTAAGAATTTGATGATGGAGCTTTGTACGTATTATGCACCTTCGGTGATTTATTATATAAATATCAATTTAAGAGAATAACCTACTCAAATCATTAACTAATCCACGATTATTATATACTCATACTTTGAGTTTGGATTACAAAAAAATCTTCAAGTATGAAAAAGTTATTAAAATGGTTTTATTGAAAAATCATGTAATGTTTAATTAAATTTAGTAATAGTACATTAAATATGTAAAATAAAATAATATATAAAATTAAATAATAAATGTATCATTAACATATAAATTAGAAGTTGAAAAGCTTACATTAATTAATTAATAAACATATGACAAATGTTAAAGTGATGATGTAGCAATCTTATGGAGAGAGTTGACCAACTTTCATATATATGATTTGGTGAGTTTTTATCTAGACCGTATAAACCTTAACTATTGTTCTCTTTACTGAATCGACCCATTACCTAGTCTCCAAAACAAATATTATTTTCCAAAAATTAACATCGACATGAAAACACTCGGAGCCAAAGATATGTCCAATAACGCCAATGGTTTAGTGCCGAAAGCAAAGAGTCGTGTGTTCTTCATTGTGATAAGGGCAAGGGCCCTAGTTACGCCACCGGTTTAATTAGTCTAGGCACATCACTGTGAAGGCATCAAAGAAAGCACTATTAATAGTTCCTGCTTCTTCCGTTTCCACATCCTCGACATTGTGTCTCACAATTAATTTATTGATTTCTGCTAAATGTCCCGAGACCTACCATATATTCTAAACCATGCAACTAGTGAATCATATTATCATCGTGGGAAACGCAAAAAAATTCCAAACAAAAGGAACTAGCTTGTAATCTTGTGGAGTTGTAGAGATCTCTTTCAATAGCATATTTAGATTTTTGTACTTTTAATTTATATTTATTTTCATAACAAAAACTATAATAATTAGGGTATCACAAAGTTTGCTTAACGAGAGAGTTGTCTTTTTTTTTTTTCTTTTTTTTGAATGTAATGTTAAATTATATTTAAAAAGAAAAAATATCGTTTTTACAACTAATACGACATGTGTTTAAAATGAAAAATGGCTAACAGTTTAACGATCAAAAGAGGTTAAGTTCTTGATACGAACCACATTTGGAGTCCCTTATCATATTTCCTATCCCCCATCTGTTTTATTGAAGAGAGTGTGTTCCGACTTGCTTATCAAATCACCGTATTAGTCGAATATAGAGAATGAATATGGCGGCGAATGATACCACACACAGTTTGTGATAAAATCAAGTAGAAGTCAAAGATAGGGGAACCAACCAGAACCAGCCTTCATATGTATTCATTCTATAAACCTTCTATATAAAAAGTCAATTTTTATAAAACTAATACAAAAAACATCAAACGCAAAAGACTTCACCATCAATAGATTTGTGAAACGTAAGAACCATGAAGCTCTTTACTATTATTTATGACTTTAATCCACCAATTTACCAATGGTCAGGGGATCAGTAATCCTAAACATAGAACACTAAACATAACTATAAAAGTATACAAAAAAATCCCATTTCAATTCCTTCATTCTTCAACTTTTATTTCTAACAAGATATATAACAATGGCAAGAGTTCAGCTATTTTTATGCTTTACCATTCTTTTTGCATCAGTGACTCTTCTGGACATCGTTTCAGCTCATTTGAAGCTTAAGCCAACTTTGCCTCAGATTGAACCTCCACAAACGTTGAAGGATGTTGAACCTTACACCGTTAAAGTAGTGATAGTCTTTGTGTCCGACCTCGAGAAAGAATGTCCCAAGACAAATAAATTCAAGGCTTTCTTTGAGAAACTTAGGGCATTCGCCAAGTATGTCTGCCCAATAAAAAGAAAAGACCAAGTAGATTACGACCGAGACATGAAGGCCAAGGCTGGAGGCCTCTTCCAAGTCATATCTTCTTTTGCGATTGGAAAGGTAAATGTTTCTTCAACGTGAAGATATATTGTTAATGAACCAATTTAATTTACTTAAACTTGCATATGTATAACAGATAAAAAAGGAAATTCAAGAGGATAAAATGGAAGTTATTAATACCTTTAAGTTTATGAGATTTCTTGCGACTAAAATTGTGGGAAGCCGCAAAAAGGAGGAGAGCGAGGAATCAATGAAGCTAACAGCAGAACAACAAAAAGAAATCAAAGAAGGGATCTTAAGATGGGAAACAATCATTACTCGGATCACAAACACAATGGTATCGAGCACAACCAACTCTGCTTCTTCCAATGAAGAGTCTAGTGTTGGGAAAGAAGCTTCCAGCGAAAACAGCAAAAGCTCTGGTAAAGAAAGTGAGAGTTCCGCTAAAGGTGAAAGTGAGACATCCGCTAAAGGTGAAAGTAAGACTTCCGCTAAAGGTGAAAGTGAGACTTCCTCTTCAAAAAGTGCTGGTGGAAGCTCTACAAGCGCTACTAAAGAAGAAAGTTCCGCTAGTCAGAGCAGTGGTGTAACAGTGACACAAGTCGAGGAAGAGACGTCCAAAGATGTTTCGACATTCATAATGAACCTCGAAAAGAAGTGTCCACAAAAGGAGGAATACAAGGTCTTCTTCGAGCAACTCAAGGGTACAATGATTGCTCCCCCCAAAGAAAGAAAAGGTTTATTTTCTAGGATTAAATCTGCTGCTGGTAAACTATCGGGTGCGATGGGAGTTATGCGGTCTAGAATTGGAAGCAAATCAGCAGAGGTAGTGCATATAAGAATTTTTCCTTCAAATGGATACAACAACAATATCCATTAACATATTTTTTTTAAAAAATTTGTGCTATGTCCACAGGTTAAAAAGTCTATGGAAACTTACCAAGAGCAAGTGATGAAAACTCTTCAAGAGTTAGATACCATCCACAGTCAAATTGTGAGTCAGAACCAAGGCAAGAAAGAAGGATCTTTGACATGCACACCAGCACAACAAACACAGATTAAGACAACAATTACTAAGTGGGAACAAGTCACAACCCAATTCGTAGAGACCGCTATTCAGAGCGAGACAAAGTCATCATCAACTACTTCATCTTCTGTTGGCAAAATGAACACAAATTGAAATCAAAGGCATAACTAAAATAATGCCCTATGTTAATACTACTTTTGTTTTTGTTGTAAATAAAACCAATATCTGTATAGGCCAGCCATAGATCAGTCGAGCGATCTATACAAGGAATAACTATGTAAATGTAAATATATATTGTAACAAACAGTCAGAAGTGAGTGAACTCACTCGATGATTTTTATTGATATTTTTGTCTTCTTCGAAATTAAACTAAGAAGAATATGTTTAAGACCATAAAAGGCAAACGACATAATAACTTTTAACGAGATTTAACAATGTACGAACGTCCTAAAACTTTCCTAAGATTTTAGTTGAACACAGATATCTTGTGTTTTTTGGGTGGTTTAAAGGCATTATGTTAATATTTTTCACTGTTTTCATTCACTTTATAATCATATTTAGTGTATATTGTTGCATTGCATTTTTTAGGTTTCATTCACTTTACGTAATATTAGTGTCGTTAGCTCAATTAGTAAAGATCCCATGCGAAGCTTAGAGGTCGTCGGTTCGAGTGACGCTTGAGACGAAACTAATATTACATGTTGCGGTTTCGCACCTAGGAGAATTACGGATTTTGGCTTAGAACCTCCTGGTATTAAAAAAAAATAAAAAAATGAAGAATCGAGTTCCTAAAAGGTATTTGGACCAAGAGAGGATGCAAGAGACAAGAAGGAAAATCTACCAGGAACCATACCAACAGGGTCCATCCAAGATAAAATACTGCTTAAAGCAAAATAAAATAAAATTTGGCCCTTTATTAAATACAGTAAATATAAAATAAATACAATGTACATTCAGAAGGTTCAAACTTGACAGTTCTATTGAGAGAGTGAAAGTGTTAACCACTCTAATTTCTTTTTACTCATTTGCTGCATAAAGTCCATGCTTTACAGACTTTAGCCTTGCAACTGCCCTGTATACCGACGTCTCCACCTCGCTACAAAATAAAAAATGATGTTTTCATTTTTAGTTTTAGATAATCTTTTTGTAAAGAATATCATTTGAAAATTAAATTTTTATCCTACTATATTATTTGGGAAGTACATTTTAAATGTAACATTAATTTGTGTAAGTAATTACATAGGTATGCCATTAGAAATAAAATTTTAAAGAGTAATTAATTTATCTCTTTAAGGATTAAAAAGTCAAATACTAATTTAATTAATTAAATTTAATTAAGAAACGAAAATACATTATTAATTTCCAAACATAATAACCAATAAAAATCAACATATAAGATTTGATATATAAATTTTAATTAATTTAATTTAATTAGAAAAACAAAATACAATATTAATTTCCAAAAAAGTAACCAATTAAAATCAACAAATTAGATTTGATATCTAAATTATCATATTAATTTTTTATTTATTATTATAGTTCACTTCTCATCTTTATATGATTCTATTTTTGCGAAAAAATAATATCATTATTATAAAAAGAGAATTAGAGTTTTTTTGCATATGCCATAATTTGAATTTTTAAAAACGAATATAAACTGTTCAATACATGAAAAAATATTTTTAACGCGTGAAAAATAGATTTAAGAAAACTTTCTACTGAGTAACGGGTCATAATTTGAAATATTTATATTCAATTTCATACATATTATATTGAAAATTTATAATCTTATATACTACAATAATTAATAACATATTAGATTTTTTTTATGTTTATGATGTGATTCAATTTTTAATACAAGCTGGAAAATCCTAGAATTGACGGGTTTATATCGATATTAATACAAGATGGTATACTACAGGTGAAACTCTTAAATTAACAATCAAACTACAAGTGTATAATCTTAAACACTAAACAATATGGATAATATCAACAAAACATATACAACTCACAGTTTACTATACATTTAAAATCAAATAAAATAATATCATATATTTTTAAATCATCTTTCCAATAAAAGTTTTTAGTTTAAGTAAAATATAAGCCTACCTGCGGTATACTGCAGGTTAATATCTAGATTATAGGGCTTATTGGATCTAAAGACAGGTCATCAAAGATTTCCTAAACTGAAGCAAAATATACTGAATATTCGAATATCTATCTGTTACCAAATTATAAACAAATAAGTTCGTAAAACAATTTAATATTTTATATACGAACTCAATTAAATCTTAATCACATAAAAATTAGCACAAAAAAAAAGTATTCAACAATTAAAAAATTATCAAATCTCTGTGTTATATAAGTTTTGATACTATATTCGAATAGAGTGTAATATACCTTTTCAATTTGTAATCTTTAACTAATTTAAGCTAACTAATATATTTGCTAATCTTATACCTATCAAAACCGACTATCGTTTCTTATATCTATAGTATTTTTGCAAGACTTTTTTGGTGGATTTGGGTAAAAATGCATTCGGATCATATGGTACATTCCCTATTAAATAAATATAGTGCACTCCTATGTTATTAGCTAAAATGTTTAGATGATAATTCAGAGTCATATCATTAATAAAATTAAAATTAATAAAATAAATGGCTTTTTGGCAAGACGGATTTGGTGGGACGGGTTTTTGAATCAACATTAATAAAAAAGTAAAATATAATTAATCCACCGTTTCAATACAGGTTAAATCTTTAATTTATTATTTTTTAAGACCACTAATATTAAACATATCAAATCATCCTAATTTAGAAAAGATTATAAAAAAACAAAAATGTTATGTGGTATGTATAATGTTACCATATATAAAATTAAACTATAAAATATAAATGTATTAGAGAATTATATAATTTGCAAAAATTATATATATATATATATAAAATAATTCTTAAATTTAAAAATTACTACTTTAAAAAAAATTTACGGGACAGGTAAAGAAATTACAGAACGGATTTTATTTTGGAATTGGGTTATATGGTGGATGTATTTGAATCAATGTTTATAAAATTTTAAAATATTATTAATATGCTGTTTTAATAGGGGTTAAAACTTCAGTTTTTAAACAATTGTCTTTTGGATTCGTGATATAGCGTTACTTAATAACAATTATAAACTGTAAGATATAAATATTTTATAAAAATAAAATTTGCAAGTATTAATATATATTACTTTTAAAAAATAAATCGTTCCGCAGGTTAAAATCTAGTATAATATGTAAAAACTAAAATTTACATAATATAATGTTATTTAAAATTTCAAATATCTACTATATGCCTACCAATAAAATTTAAACTAACATGTTTGATATCATTACCAGTATCTAACTATAAAATAAAAATATCGTAATTGATTTAATATTCTTAAAAAAATGGGTTTCCTTACATAGCACCGAACATCATCTATTATTATTCACAAAATACCAAATCAATAATTATCTTTTGCCTATTTATGAAATGTTTCGCTGATCATCTTTTACGATACATAACAACTCCAGCCTTTATATATTTGATTTACTATCAATTACATATAAATAAATAAAAATTGTATTATCATGAAATCGTTGTTTCACAAATGAATAGATCTATAATTTACATTTTCTTTAATATAATGTGAAAACCAATATAAAATATAATGTAGCCAAAAATTGATGTCAGAAAATATATGAATAATCAGCACATAGCACGGATACTCTCCACTCTTCAGTAATTCTAGTTAGGGTAATTTGCGGCCACACCTTTTGACTATATTTTATTTTTAGGGATTGGTAAAGTCAAAAGTGGTTTTCACGTTTTGTCTTTTTAACTGAAATTTGAATCTTTTGCCCTTGCTGCTACAGTTGAGAAACTGTTGAATATATGGTTTAGTTAGTCAGGTTTAGTTAGGTAAACTGTTCCGGTTTAGTTGGAGATATTTTTGTTTCACGTTGAGAAGCGCGGCTATACAGTTAGAAGGGAGATTTTTACCATTAAAAACGAAGTGACATCAACATTTAATGGCCCAAAAAGTTTAGACGTGACTCTTGTCATAATTAATGCAAAATCATCATTACATGTTATAATATTATAAAATTATTTATAATAAGTGTTGAGTTAAAGATGAACTCAGGAACAAACATTAATTGCGAACGTACATTGATGCTCAAGAAGTGTTGATCTTGTTTATTTAGAAGTTTGGAGCCAAGATAAACATTATCGTGTAAGTACTGAAGTTTAAAGATTTTTCTTGTTATAACACACTAGATCTTCATTGTGTTCGAAATCAACTTTGTTTTCTATAGAAAACCCCCAAAATTTATTATTTCCAATTTTGTTGGTTGAAAATGCTAAATGTGTAAATATATATGTTTATAAGTGTGTATATCAAAATTCTATTTGTTTTTGTAGATATAATCATGTTTTATGTTGCATTTAATGAGTTTCTCCTGAATTTATGATGCAGTTGGGTAATGGATATTCACGTATTTACTATGGTCGGAGAGTGGAGATGCAAAGAAGAAGAATGGAAATTTGAACCAAAAGAAGACATGTTTGGTCGTTGTGTACGTGTTAAGGAAAACATGACGTACACAAAATTTGTACGTACACTAAGCGAGGCTTTCAGTCTGAAGTACACAGAGATCAATCACATAATTAGTTACTCGATGTCGGGAAAGATGTTAGTGATTATAGATACTAAACGCCCTCCTATCTACATTGACAGTCAAGTGGGGTTGGATACGTTCTTTTTGATTCGTGGTCGGTATCCTTCTCTCAACTTGTTTGTCTTTTTCATTACAACCGTCAAGACACTCGGGAATGATATCTCTAGGACTCATGGTGACGATGCTGAAAGTGACCGTGTGTGTGATAATGTTTCAAATGTTGATGAAAATAATGAGGCCGTAGATGAGCAAGACGACGTTGAAGACGATAAAACAGATGAGGATGAAAAGGAGGGGAACAACGAAGATAGTGATGGGTATGATGATTATCAGGGTGACGATGGATCTATGGAGGGAAGTACCCTCGATCCTACTATTGATGGTAGTGAAAGTAGTGGCGAAGATTATGATTACAATAAGTGGAACGATGTAACTGTAGAAGAATATGAAATAGGGAATGTTGAGGAGAACGTCATTCTCACACAACTGACTGTTCAACATCTAGGGGAATTCAGTCGTCTGTTGGCAGAGTGTACGTACACAAGTCAGCGTGTACCTGACGGAGATAACTTTTTTCACTTGGGTGACCGTACACCAGCTGTGACTCCAAGAAGTATGTGTCAACATGGTTTGTACCAATGTACGTACACTATAGATTGGAAAGTGTTTTTAAGAACAGAAAAGTCATACAACAAACAATGTCTTATCTCGCAATCAAACAATCTTTTTGCTACAAGCAACCTAGATCATGTCCTATAAGATTGGAGATGGTATGCGTTGATGATACTTGTCCATGACATTTGACTGCTCAAGTCGTCAAGAATTCAGAATGTTTCAAAATCACATCGTATAAACGTCTTAGAATATATCTCAGCCACTGCTAATATTGGTTTAATATTGTATCAATAATTTTTTCTTAATAATTTAATTCAAAAACAAAGATGTACGTATATTATTACACATGTACATACATTAATTTACCAACAAAAATGTACGTACATTATTACACATAAACGTACATAACTTTTCAATATGAGGAACAAACATTATTTCACCATCTATTTTTATTTAATTATTATGTATGTATGGAGATTATTGAGATATAAGACTACGTACAAAAATAGTTTGACTTATTAGAAATCGTACTATATACGTTCCAATAAATAATTTCGTGTACGTACACTGTAAATTGAATATACGTACATAGAATTTTTTTGTTGAAGGGTATAATTGTAATTTTCCAGTCATCTTCAACTTGTGTATTCTTTTCTGCAAACCTAATTTTGCGGCCGTCTTTAGTAGTTTTCTCAAAATCTCATTCTTTTTACGTTTTGATGACTATTTATAAATAAATCTTGTAAACCTAGAATATTATTAGTTTAAAAAGCTAAAGTGATTGAATTTATGAGTTTTTTTTTTTTTTGCATTTTGTTCATCTGTGAAAATAAGAAATTTGTTCTTCAATTTTGGAGTTCAATGGAGAGATGTTGAAATATGAAGGAGTGGATAATGAATTTTGAACTTCTTTTCACTTCTTTCTCAAATATCTCTGTCTCTTTCTCTTTTTCTTCTTCTTCGGTTTCTTCGTTTCAGTTTTTTTTTTTTTTTTTTTTACAAAACTAAACCAAAACCAACTGCTGTGCGGTTTGGTTGCTCTCATTAAAAGTATTTTGGTCTAAAAACGATTGAAAAGACAAACGGAAAACCATATCTCACTTTGACAAACCATGAGAGCAATTTTTTTTTCATCCGCTAATGTAAAAATTTCTTTTCTAATTACTACAATAGTTTGTAATTAATGAGAGACATAATAAACAAAAATTACACATAATTTGGATATTCAGAATATGAATAGATGAAATTTGTCAAGGTCTTCCGTTTGAATATTTTTACATTACATGGCAATTCAAGTTACATGCCAGTAGCATCTACACCAATAATTTAAAGTCAGAAATGTAATTATATCACATTTTTTAGTGTGATGAAGTAGTCAAGGGTTCGAATTAATCAGTGTCAATAATTTGATCCTTCTAAATATAGATTGAAGAGAATTGCGCACAGCAACATAAATTGCCGTAAAAATAGAAAGTAAATTAAAATGTGAACCTCTTATTATGCTATTCTCTCGTGACCTTAAATCAATCCACTATTTACTCGCACTAACTTAAAAATAGACTTCTTAAGCATCTATATAAACCCAGTTTCTCCTAGAAACAAAAATCATTCCAAAATCAAAAAAAAAGACAAAAATATATATAAAAAAGAAAAAAAAAGAAAAAAAAATAATTGTCTTGCTCTGTTCTATTTAACTTTTCTTATATATAAAAAAAATGGCGAAAAATTTACTAGCAATATGTCTGGTGTTTATGGTTGCATCAAGTGTGGTTTATGAAGTGCAAGGGACTTTCTTGTTAAAGCTTTACTTGAGGAGGAAGTTTCCCAGACGTTGTATCGACTTTGCCCCTTATGCTGGCAAAGGTATGTTGATGCTCGTGAGCAACCTTGAAGGTGGATGTCCCGCAACTAGAGAGTTCAAACAATTCTTTTCAACGTTCAAGTCTTACATGAGCTTTATCAGCTCAGCATCGATATCCGCATCGAAAAACATCGATGTGGAGATGAATGGGAGATGTGAATTGCTTTCCAAGGCTATGTCTGCATTGACTGGAAGCAAAAGCAGCCAATCAGTAAGTCTAATACCAAAACATTCATAAGATATAAAAAAAACATTTGTTGTGTTTTCTAAACCTAAATGTTCCTTGTTTTACACGACAGTCGGAGTTAAAAATGACCATGTTGTCAATGGGAAAGACTTTGGTTGAGCAGAAGAGGCAAGGTTCAAGGATGATGTCATTGAAGCAAAAGAAAGAGTTGGTTGTGGCTATGGTGAAATGGACTCGAATGGTTATAACATTCGTAAAGAGTGTCGCCGAGAAGAGAGGAAAGTCGATTGATGAATCGTCTTACGGTCTTGATGTTGATGTTAATGCCAGCATTGGAAGTTCTAGTGGAAGTGATGGCTCCTCTTCATCCGATAATGAGAGTTCCTCAAACACCAAATCACAAGGCACGTCCAGCAAATCCGGAAGTGAATCAACGGCTGGAAGCATCGAAACTAACACCGGATCAAAAACTGAGGCTGGTAGCAAAAGTTCTTCTTCAGCCAAGACAAAAGAAGTCAGCGGTGGAAGTTCTGGTAACACTTACAAAGACACTACTGGTTCATCTTCAGGCGCCAGTCCAAGTGGAAGCCCCACGCCCACCCCTTCTACACCTACTCCTTCTACACCCACTCCTTCTACACCCACTCCTTCTACGCCCACTCCTTCTACACCTACCCCTTCTACGCCAGCCCCTTCAACTCCTGCTGCTGGCAAAACCTCTGAGAAAGGAAGTGAGAGTGCTTCGATGAAAAAAGAATCTAATTCTAAGAGTGAAAGTGAAAGTGCTGCTAGCGGAAGTGTTTCCAAGACAAAAGAAACCAACAAAGGAAGCTCTGGAGACACTTACAAAGACACTACCGGTACATCTTCGGGAAGTCCGAGCGGAAGTCCCAGTGGCAGCCCTACTCCCTCAACTTCTACTGATGGTAAAGCCTCTTCGAAAGGAAGTGCAAGTGCAAGTGCTGGAGCAAGTGCAAGTGCAAGTGCTGGTGCTAGTGCAAGTGCTGAAGAAAGTGCTGCTTCTCAAAAGAAAGAGTCCAACAGCAAAAGTTCATCTAGTAGCTCATCCACCACATCAGTAAAAGAAGTTGAGACACAAACTTCCTCAGAAGTCAATTCTTTCATTTCTAACTTGGAGAAGAAGTACACTGGAAATTCAGAGCTCAAGGTCTTCTTTGAAAAGCTAAAGACTTCCATGTCTGCTTCCGCAAAGCTATCTACCTCAAACGCAAAAGAATTGGTCACCGGGATGAGATCTGCTGCTTCAAAAATAGCTGAGGCAATGATGTTCGTGAGTTCAAGGTTTAGCAAATCCGAAGAGGTACGCGTAAAACGAAACCATACTTCAAACTCTAATATTATGATTCTTTTAAAGATTGAAACAAAATGATCTTTGTTTTCTTGTTTTGTTAATATAGACCAAGACCTCCATGGCATCTTGCCAACAAGAAGTGATGCAGAGTCTCAAGGAACTACAAGACATCAACAGTCAAATCGTGAGTGGCAAGACAGTGACATCAACACAACAGACAGAGCTTAAGCAGACAATCACCAAGTGGGAACAAGTCACAACCCAATTCGTTGAGACGGCTGCTTCTTCAAGTTCATCTTCATCTTCATCTTCATCTTCGTCTTCTTCTTCCTCTCAGGGAAGTGCAAAGATGGCCATGAAAAACTGAGTACAAAGCCAAAGCTACATCAATGAGCCATAAACCAGCAAGAAAGACAAACTAGTACCGCCCAAAAATATTATATTTAGTAGCTAAGTAGAGATTTTGTTTTTGGTTTTAAATAAAACTAAGATCGGTATACCTATAAACCGACGTAAGCAAGTTAAAAAAACTATGTAAAAAATAAAGATAGACTAAGCACTCTGTATGTTAATATACAGAAGTGTAAGACCCATTAAAGGGATTTTGAATATTTTTCCTCTTCCAAGAAATAAGTCCTATAATTTCGTTAGTGTAGTGAATTGTGTCCACAAAAAATCCTATATAAAATATATTAGCAAAATTTTAGGCTAAGATTTGTGAAAAAAGCTGTTATATAAGTCTAAAAGTTCTTATATAAAAGCTCTTTCTTCACAAATTTTAGCCTAAGATTTGGCTAAAATACCATCAATAATGATGCTCTTAGGGAGCCACGTTCTATTCTGCCATCATTTTTGAAAAACAATTCTGACGTACCACTTTTTATTCTGAGTACCACTCTTTGGTGTGCAATTACCCCTCTGTCCTTAATGAATAACTGAGAAGAATTAGTAAAAAAAGAAAAAAAGAAAACAGTTAATTCCATTTCATTTCTGCATCGTGTTTATACGGACCTCCGACCACTAAAGCTCCGATTTCGCCGGCGACTTGAGCTCCGATTTCGGCGGCGACTTGAGCTCTGATTTCACCGACGAGTTAGTTTTCGAGGTCTTCGTAGCTTCCAAGATGAAAATCTGCTCCCAAAATTAGCTTCCTCCTCACCAGCAAAAGTAAATCTGATCTCCTTTTGATTTGTAGATTAATGTGAATTTTTTGTTCGAGTTAGTTGTTAATAACATAAAATTGTTGTATTGTTGATTCTGGGCTGTTGTATCGTTTTGAATCAGAGAGTTCAGTAAGTGTTCAATCGAAATTAACGATTTGTAAAACCCAGAATTGACGAACTGGGACAAATGGTAACAATGAGACATAATAGTACAAGGGGTACAAACAATAGGACATGTGGTACAAACGGTATTAGTGAATTATGTCTAAATCTGAATGATTACGTAACTGTGTTTTAATAATTTATTTGTAGTTACAGGAGACGATGAAGAACAAGCACACATTCATACAATTCGACAATGAGTATTATTCAGAAGAGCATGAGTAGATTTCAAACAATTCTTTAAGCGGTGTATTGTTGAGGACGTCAAAGGTAACATACTCTATGTTAGTAGAAAAGATATGCAAGAAGATTGGAATAGATGAAACCTCAAGGAAGGTGAAATTGAGTTACAAACAGTGGAGGCTTGGCTGCAGCCTGAAGAAGTTTGATTAAGTCTTCTACAGAAAGGGTTCAACTGGAACAACCTGGCCAACTGCAGAAAGGGTTCAACCAATACAACTGAGTTCACTTGTATTTGTATTATATTATTTGCAAGTATGATGTACTATTTTAAACTTCGACAACTCTTTTTTATGTTTTCGTATTTGTATTGAATATGTGCAAGTTTATTGAATTCTTGCAAGTTTAATGTATTTTTTTAAGTTCAACTGAGACAACTGATATATGTATCTGTATTTTAGGGTTAACAAAATTAATAAATAATTCTCATTATTTTCAGCTATTAACAAGAACTAAACATTGAATAAATCTAAAATATGATATTACAACATTGTTATTATTAAACTTTAAGGTTTCCTAATAAATCACCTATGTATAACAAGGAACATTTAGTTCATGATTGTCCAATGTACATACATTATGTATGAAAATAGATATTTCTTAAATATGTTTCTATCAAAACTTATTAAAAGTCATTAATATGTTAAAACTTATGGGACCAACTAAAAAAATGAATTGGTTTTTGAGGTTCAACTTCAAAAACATAAAATTTAGAATAGTTCAACTGTTTGTGAATCCGGCCAACTGTACATATACATACAACTATGTATATTCTGCATATTCTAATAAATAATATTTTTAAAAAATAGACCCCACGACTTGCGTTCACACTACGATTATTGTGTTCACACTACATAGTTTCTCCCTATTTATTCGGGATTTCATCTCTCTTTCTCTCTCTCTCTTCTATTTCACTCTTCTCTCACTTTCACTTTCTCTCTCTCTCGTTCTTCTCTCTTTCTCAACATCACCGACGACAACAACTGAAATTAGGGGTTTCCAGCCCCCGCTGACGACAACTACTAACAAGGTATGATAAAGGGTTTCTAGCCGCCGTAATTTCGAAGTAGATCTAGGGTTCTATGAGATAGATGTAGATCTAGGGTAGTGTGAATGCCGATGTAGATCTAGGGATTCTCCGTAATTTCGATGTAACATATGTCTATCTTTCTCTGTTCTATAGATGCCCTATAGTTACTCTCAACCATCCACATCCGAAGCTAGTTGAAATAGTGGAGAGGCGAGTGCCGATGCAAATTGGGGTGTTCCAGTCAAATGTTTTTGTGGTAAGCCTGTAACACTTCAAGTGTGCAAAACTGGTTACAAGCAAGGCGAAAGAGTGTACAAATGCCTAATGCTTAAAGTAAGGTATTGTGTTTCATTTCATTGGAACAACAAAGTACAAGTGCCTATATTTATGAAGTCTTCTCTCTTTCGCAGGATGAAGAGTACGAGTCCCGAAACCACCTTATTCAGTGGTGGGATCAGGCGGTAACTGAGGAGCTTGAGAAGGTAAATCACTCACTTGATTCTGCACTAAGACAAGGACAACTAGCATGTAATCATGCTTTGGAGTCTATCCGGGAAACTGTTCATCTTATGCAAGGCGAAATTGAAACCCTTAAAGAAAGGTTACTGCCCAAAGAAGTCGAGATTGATAGGCTTAGGGCATTACTTTCTACATGGTAATCATATGATGTGTTTTATGTTATTGAGGATGGTCTATGGCATTATGTTATGTTTCTGGATTTTATGTAATATTTGAACCTAATTAGACATGTATTTTCCTATTTTAAATTAGGTGTATTGAACGGCCAACTGGGACAACTTAGCTAGTATTATATTTTAAATTATGTGTATTGACCGGCCAACTGGGACAACTTAGCCCAGTATTGTATTTTAAATTATGTGTATTGACCGGCCAACTGGAACAACTTAGCCCAGTATTGTATTTTAAATTATGTATATTGACCGGCCGCGAAATTCGGTTTTGATGATTTTGGAATCGCCGGAGACGGAACAAACAAAGTGGATGTCAACAGTTTTGATTTGGTAAAATTTTACTTAGGTTAAAAGTTTTCAAGAAATTGTTTGGTGAAGAAGCAAAGATGAAACTGGTGACGGTGAACTGATCGCGGAAAGAAGCGACGGAAATTTTCGAGAATCGCCGGAAAAATCGCCGTTTAGGTTAATCGGAGAAGAAAGCGACAATTTTGATTTTTTTTAAAAATTATTTAGGTTAGAAGAAAACGATTTGGGGGAAAACCCAATGACAATGGATCGGATCTGTGGATATGTGGTTGGGTCATGTAATTTTCTTAAAATAACAAGGTTATTTTGTAAAATCCCTCTACTTTTCTATTTAAAAAAAAATCAAAACGAAATTCAATTTTCAAAGTGGCAAAATAGAATTTTTTTTTTGCTGATGATGGCAGAATAGATAAAAATCCGCCCTTAGGAGTCTTGTACTCTTTCGTGTCAGGGCTTAAGTAAAACGAGTTTATTCTTATGGTCACTCACCCTCTTAACTAGTTTGGAGAAATTGATCCCACATTGTCGTCACAAATTTTCTTTATTATACAATCTAACTAATATTAAAAGATATTACATATAAAAGTAGATTAAATAAATTTATATTTACTAAAAACATGATATTATTAATATATAAATATATATATATATATATATATATATATATATTTTAAAAGACCCTCTAAATCATGAAATATTCTTTTATAAAGTATATAGCAAAACATTAGGTACATGTTACATTCACACTCTCTTTATCTTTCCCACAAAAGTTTCGCTTTATGTTTTTACCAAAGTTGTAACATAAATAACTAAAAAGTTTTTGGGGAGAAGGAAACAACTTTTTTTATTAATGATGAACGAGAACAATAACGTACAGAACATAAAACCGACATATTGAATGAAAAACAGAAAAGTAAGAAATAAAACGAGGTAGGCAACAATTCTCTCTTAAATTTGCTAGGTAATGACTTCAAGTCCAGATATTGTTGCCAACAATGTCTTGTGCTATTTATAAGCTAAGAGCTGACATAGAGTTCCTTTTGTCTCTCTTGTGGTTTTTCGATTTTACTCTTCCAAATTTATTTTATTGTGCAGAAGCGCATTGGACCGAGCTAGCATGCTTGATGGGCTGTTGTTCTAATGGATCGTTTTTTCATATTCGCTGCTTGTTTGACTTAATCAATCTTTGTTTGGGTCGAATTAGTCATAGAGAGCAAAACCCGTATCCCACACTTTATCTAACTCTCCAATCTCCATATTCTGTGATATTGACCTCCTATTCAAGGCGGTTCAATGATTCCAAAAAACTTTGAATGCCTGCGTAATAACAACAAAATTGTTCGAACCCTATATATGTTGGGATATAAACCATGTTATACATTGGAAGACTAGAAACTAATTGTGTAATTTGTAAGTAAAGTTCAACTTAAATTAGTATGAGCCTTACATATACTAGTTACAAATATATAATTTCAACAAAACTTTTAGAGAGTGACACATGAAATAATTAATAAGATTACAACATCGACATGTGTCATTATTTAATCTTAAATTTGAAACTTAATCAACTAATGAAAATTATAAAATCAAGTAATGCATAAACCGGAATGTAATAAGCATTCAAAAGATTCTAACATTTCTACAAAACATAAATTGCGTGCATAGTACATTAATATTACAACTTACAAGTAATTTATTCTCTAAATATAGAATGATATAAACCATAAGAGCAACACAATTCACCGTCGAAATCGGTTATGGGACATGAGAACCATTAGTCTCTCTTTGGCTATTCTCTCGCGACCTTAAATGGATCCACCAATTTCTCTTACTCAAATTTAGAAATTTTCAGCATCTATATAAGCCAAATCCTCTCATTAAAAAAAATCATTCAAAAACCCAAAAATAATAATAGAAATTTAAAAAACAAAAAATAAAAAAATCCTTCAAATCTTTCTTTTACATATCTGACAAAACAATGGCTAGATTTCCTATAGCAATATGTCTAATGTTAATACTAGTAGCATCAAGTACCATATATGAAGCGCAAGGTGTATTCTTATTAAGGCATTACATGAATAAATTTCCTAAAAATTCCCAAGACTTTGAGCCTTTTGCTTACAAAGGTATGCTTAGTTTTGTGGATAACCTTGAGAATATGGCTCCGGAAAAAGGAGAGTACAAGGATTTCTTCTCAAAGCTGAAAGCTTTCATGTCCTTCATAAACACGGCAAAAGGGTCGTCTTCAGAGTTCCAGTCTCAAATGAAACAACAAGCTGAGGGCCTCTTCAAGGCTATCTCTGCATTGGGTGTCAAAGGAGGATCATCGGTAAATTTCATATTTTATTATTGTTCACATGAGTATTAGAAGATTACTCTCAGCTTTTTGATATTGTTATCTTATATGGCTACATCTTACGATTTTTAAGTTATTTATGAATCATTTACTGCTTAAAAATTATATTGTTTTGTGTTACTAACCGAACCCAATTGTTTGAGCATTACATTTTTTGTATGTTTAATTATTCTTGGTTATGTGATAGGCTGATACGAGCAAATTGATCGAGAGTTTGATGTCAATGGGGAAAACATTTGCTGAATTTAAGAGGAGCGGTGCAACAATGATGACAAGTGAACAAAGAAGAGAGTTAGTTACATCTATGGCAAAATGGGCACAAGTGATTGGTCAATTTGTGAAAAAAGTTGGCGATCAGAATGGTGACGGCGCAAAGATTGATCTGTCATCACTTCTTGGAGGTGGAAGCTCTGGCCTTGGAAGCAGTGGTGATAGTGGAAGTCCAGGCTCTGACAGCGGTTCTCCCTCCGCCGACACTGGGAGTCCTACGGACGGTGGAAGCTATGGAGACACCACTGGTGATAGTGGAAGTTCGGCAGGTAGTCCATCATATCCAAGTGATGATGGTAGTGGAAGCACTGCTGGTGGCCCTAGTGGAAGTACAACTGATGGTTCTGCCGGAGGAGAAAGTTCAATGGGTGGTGATTCCTCTTCTGCTGGAGCAGCTGGGGAGAGTGGAAGTGCAGCAACTGCCGATAGTGGAGATGCTGCTGGTGCCGATAGTGGAGGTGCTGCTGGTGCCGATAGTGGAGGTGCTGCTAGTGCCGATAGTGGAGGTGCTGCTGCTGGTGAAACCGCTAGTGGTGGAGCTGCTGCCGCTGACACTTCTGGTGGTTCGGCTGAAACCGGTGGTGAAAGTGCTAGTGGTGGAGCTGCTTCTGGTGCTGGAGCTGCTTCCGGTGCCTCAGCTAAAACCGGTGGTGAAAGTGGTGAAGCTGCTTCTGGTGGTTCAGCTGAAACTGGTGGTGAAAGTGCTAGTGCTGGAGCTGCTTCCGGTGGTTCGGCTGAAACTGGTGGTGAAAGCGGTAGTGGTGGAGCTGCATCCGGTGGTGAAAGCGCTAGTGGTGGAGCTACATCCGGTGGCTCACCTGAAACCGGTGGCTCAGCTGAAACCGGTGGTGAAAGCGCTAGTGGTGGAGCTGCATCCGGTGGAGAAAGTGCTAGTGGTGGAGCTGCTTCCAGTGGCTCGGTTGAAAGTGGTGGTGAAAGCACTGGAGCTACTTCCGGTGGCTCAGCTGAAACCAGTGATGAAAGCGCTAGTGGTGGAGCTGCATCCGGTGGTGAGAGTGCTAGTGGTGGAGCTGCTTCCGGTGGCTCGGCTGAAACCGGCGGTGAAAGCACTAGCAGTGGAGTTGCTTCTGGTGGCTCAACTGGTAGTGAAAGTGCTAGTGCTGGAGCTGCTTCCGGTGGCTCGACTGAGGCCAATGGTGGAGCCGCTGCCGGAGGCTCAACTGAAGCCGGTAGTGGAACTAGCACCGAAACGAGTTCAATGGGTGGTGGAAGCGCTGCTGCCGGTGGCGTGAGTGAGAGTTCTAGTGGTGGAAGCACTGCTGCTGGTGGCACGAGTGAAAGCGCTAGTGGGGGGAGTGCTACTGCCGGTGGCGCGAGTGGAGGAACCTACACAGATTCTACAGGTGGAAGTCCAACCGGTAGTCCCTCTGCGGGTGGCCCAAGTGGAAGTGCAAGTGAAAGCTCGATGGAAGGTGGAACTTTCGGAGGCCAATCTATGGGAGGACAAGCCGGCAGTGCTAGCTATCAATCTACCAACTATCAAAAGACACACTCAAAATCCGCAGGCAAAAGCTCCGTCAGCCATTCCTCGGAAGAGAAAAGCTCCGACAGCGCCAATGCGGACTCGTAGATTTAGACCCAGAGGTCAAAAACCTATTAATACTATTATGTCAATAAAGAGATGGCCCTGCTTAGTTACAGCAGCGAGCTGTAGAATGTTTTGCTTTAAGACTATTAATTACATACACTCAATACTAGAGAATTATATTCACGCATATTGCATGGATATAAAATTAACTCCCTTTTTCCTTTTGTAAAAATATGAATACAAGAAATTTTGGATATATACATGATACATTTTTTTTTTAAAGAATATGAATGCAAATGGGTTTGCATATATGATACATTAAATCAAATTTTCAGTCTTTTGCCTTAAGTTTTTCTTTATCTCATAGCTTTCCCTAACTAGTCAAAGTTTTGGTTGGTGATATAAACTGGACAAGTTTTTTTAGTTGTGAGTAATGTGTGCATAAATCGAAGAGACAATAGAAAATAGTAAAACATTTGTGTATATTATTTAATGATTTACTTGTTGCGTTTGTGATTAATAACAGTAGAGGCAGTACATGTCTTATCGCTAAAGATGTCAAAGCGGAATAACACATAACAAAGTAAGATAGTTACGGACTATGACAATACCTATCCGTCAAGGACTATCCTAAAACAACCAACCACGGTCCTAAAAACATCAACACTAACGTACTCTGCTAGTGTAAGTTTATTACACTAACCTACTCATCCTTATTATTGTAAATCTTATGTATCAGTTTGTGGACTCTTCAAATTTTATTTAGCGTCAGAGAGTCGTTAGAACAATACCATATTGTATTCTCAGGGCTCTTATGTATCTGTAAAGTTTGTAGGAGATTTTTTGCTTCCTAGTTGTTGTACCCATGTATACGAAAAAAACCCTTAACCAAAGATGATATCTTGCATTCATATTTCCGAGAAAAAATCAACATTGATTACTGATTAGTATATAAGTTATTATCTTTAAATCATAAACATCTATATATGTGTGGAAGTCCCTTGGTTTAAAAGTTTCTACAACATGTCTGGCTTTGATTCTTAGAGAGTGCACTTTTTTTTGTAGATTAGTGGTTCCATACTAATCAGAAATTCTAGAGCGATGTAGACAGGGCCGTCCGTCATGATCTCGAGTGTTAGGGGTAAATTTTCCGTTGTTGGTATGGTGCATCTAAGAATTGTCAGTAAGAGAGTCGAGTGTTGCGAGAGGTGAACTACACGTTTTAGAGTTGTTCGTAGAGCTGTTTATCTTAATCTGAAGTGTTGCACATAGATAGAAATGATAGACTAATCATCATTTTTAATAGGATTAGATCAAAAATATAAGTGATGATAATATAAAAAAATCTTTCTTTTATTTCTTTCCCGCCACACATAGTTAATCGCAGTTTAGAGAACCATATTAATTAGAATGGAATCCAATGGGCTAAGTTTATTTTTGGAAAAAAGATTGACGGTTATTTCAAGTATAGTGGAACACATGGTCACACATGTCAAGTAAACTAAAAGACATTCAGCTACTTGATATATATGGATTACATGGCCACATATACGAAGTAATAACATCATGTGGTCAACATCATAAACAAACAATCTCATGTTAAGCAGTCGACTGACTTCGGCGTTGGGTTTGATTCTAATGATTTATTTCTTAATAAAAATTAGAAGTTAAAACTTTTTAAAACTTTATAATTGATCATACAAAAAAAAATCCTTTACTTAATTGTTTTTAATAAGATTTTCCTGTTTTAATTTAAATTTACATATCTTAAGAAATTTAAATCTTTTTTTCCATTCGTAGTTTAGTTTTGAAATTAAAATAGCTAACAATTATAAAAATCAATGCATTAAATATCTATGCAAAATATATTTATATTAGATATAGAATATGATTTTTGATTATACAACACCAAATAAAAATATTTTTATTCAAAATAAATTAAAAGATTAGTTTTGAATAATTTTGTTAGACAACTCTAGAGACAGTCGATTGGTTAACTTGAGATTCTATATTTAAGATGTTGACTACATGAAGCCATATATCTCGTATATATGATCATGCAATCCATATATATCATGTACCTGAATATCTTTAATTTGCTTGACATGTGTAACTATATGTTCTGTTATACTTAAGGTAACTGGCAATCTTTTTCTTTTTTTCTTTATTAGATTACGGAGCATGTCACATCAGTTCAGAGTGATCCTGGATTGAGGAGATGACCTCTTAGTGACGACCAAGCAGTAAAGGTATCCGTATATGCAAGAGAAAGGTGATCTCGAGACTCATCCTTTTCGCCACAAAACACACAATATTGCGGACACCTGCTTATCTTAAAAGGGAAATGAAATTCTGTACTTAAATGAGTAAGGAAAATTTTCAGTATAAACATGATTAGATAAAAATAAAAATATCTAACACCATGTAAAACTAAAGTATATGAGTGGACAATGCAGTTTTTTGGTTAATTGGGTAAGTTCACACAAATACTTGGTGGCTAAAATAGCTAAACCCATTTCAATCTTTAGCCACGAAAAGAGTGTGGTCGAAGTAGATATATAGCTACTGGAATTTTTGTAAGTTGGTCATTGATAATTAGCTACAAATAATTTATGTGGTATCAGTGTGTACTTGAGTAATGATTGGCCATGGATTTTTGTTGGCTATAGTCGTTTGTGTTGGCTATACATTACATCCACACCATCTCAAAAAAACAAACAATAAAACCAATTATTTATTCTAGCCAAATGAGATTTCTTTTATTTACATATCCACAAAACAAAATTTACATAATTTGTAATCATGTTCAATATTTTATCCAAAATCTAAACTTCAGGACGATATGTAATTACTTTACAAAAAAAAAAATAGAAAAAAATATCTAGTTAATAATAATTAATATTATGTGGAGTTTATTATTCACATAACGTACTCTCTAACCATTCATACCCATCCCCTTCAAATGTTCACCGTTAAGTTTCAAATCCGATCTTGAACTTGAACTTGAACTAGAACTCGAACTCGAGCTAGAGTTATAACTTTTCTTCATGTGGTAGCCGTTTTCAGTTGAAATCTCGAGTGAAAATTGTTTCTCACTCTCTGTAGCAATTTTCACAAATTGAGACATCACTTGTTCCCACTTCAACACTATTTCCTTAATTGCTTGTTGCTGTGATAACGTAAGTGTCAAGGAACCACTATCTTTGCTTTGTTGTTCAGTTACGGCTTTGCCCATAACCGATTGTAAGATAGTTAGAGTCTTCATCACTTCTTGTTGATATCCTTGTAGTGTCGTTTTCATCTGTTAGAAAAATTAAAATAAAATTCAGTTTTGAGCTTATCCATCATGAGATAGTTAGAGGATGGTTTTAATTAAACGCACCTGTCCTGAACCACTTTTCTTGGCTTGCAAGACAGCCATAGCGTCGGAGAGCTTTGTAGCCATACTTATCATCTCAGACATGTAAGATCTTGAATCTTTTGCCTCAAATGTTGAAGAGACCGGACACAAGTACTTCATGTAATCTTTAAGTTTCTGAAAGAAGCTTTGGAACTCCTGTGTACCTGGAGATTTCTCCTCAAGGTTTGATATGAAACTTGTTACTTCTTTAGAAGTGTTACTCTCGGTATCTGTTGTTGTGGAAATGATGTCATCTCCTGTTCCTGTTGTTTGATTATTCATAGAATTTTCATTGCTTCCTACATCTTGCATATTTTGGTTGTTCATAGAAACATTGCTCTCTTTAGTCTCCTCTGTTTCCCCATTTGTTGAATCTCCATTACTACCTCCTTGAGCTTCCATTGTGTTATTTTTCATAGAATCTTTATTGGTATCTAGTTTATCTCCATTGGGCTCACTTGATGTACTGTTTGTCAAACTATTATCGTTTCCTTGAATCTCCGTGACATTATCCTTCACGGAATCTTCCTTACCATTGTTTATTTCATTTATGTCACCATTTTTGGAATCATCTTTCAAAGAATCGTCTTTAACTCCGTTGATTTCAACTGACTTACTATCTTTGGAATCTTTTCCTGTGGAATTTGTACCTCCATCTTTAGAGCCTTCTTCCATGGTTGCTTCTTTATCACCATGAATTTCATTTATCTTACCATCTTTGGAACTTTCCTTTGTAGAGTTTTCTTTACCTTCCATCCCTTCTTCTATCTTATCATCTTTGGAACCTTCTTTTGTAGAGTTTTCTTTACCTTCCTTCCCTTCTTCTATCTTACCATCTTTGGAACCTTCTTCAGTTGAAAGTTCCTCACCTCCATTAATTTCAACTGTCTTACCATCCTCGGAGCCTTCTTTTATGGAATCTTCTTTACCTCCATTTCTTTCAACTATGTTACTATCTTTGGAACCTTCTTCGGTTGAAACTTCCTTACCTCCATTTTCATTTGTTTTGCCATCTTTAGACTCTTCGTGTCTTCCTTTAACTTCTATAGTTTTACTATTCTCTTTACCTACTTCATCTCCATTATCTTCTTTGCCCTTTACTTTATTATCTTCTAGCGATTCTCCAATCTTTGCTTGAGAATCTGCTTGCATTAATATTTCATTCTTAGATTCGTCACTATCTGTCTGAGAATCTGCTTGAGAATCTGCTTGCATTAATATTTCATTCTTAGATTCGTCACTATCTGTCTGAGAATCTGCTTGAGAATCTGCTTGCATTAATATTTCATTCTTAGATTCGTCACTATCTCCTTGAGAATTTGCATGAGTATCTGCTTGGGAATCTGCTTGCATTAAAATTTCATTCTTAGATTCGTCACTCTCTCCTTGCGTTGTTGCTTGGCTTTTTTGTTGATTTTCTGCTTCTTTTGACTCCGATTCCATAGATTCTTTCTTGCCTCCACTCTGTTCTGTAGTATTTTTCTTGTCGTCTTTAGGCTTGTTCTTCTCCTCCTTTGTTTCTTTTTGTTTCTTATTTTCTGCAACACTTGTTTGCTTTTTTCTATCTTCTTCATTATTGCGTTGCGTTGTTGCTTGAGAATCTGCTTGCATTAATATTTCATTCTTAGATTCGTCACTATCTGCTTGAGAATCTGAATGAGAATCTGCTTGAGAATCTGCTTGCATTAAAATTTCATTCTTAGATTCGTCACTATCTGCTTGCGTTGTTGCTTGGCTTTTTTGTTGATTTTCTGCTTCTTTTGACTCCGATTCCATAGATTCTTTCTTGCCTCCACTCTGTTTTGTAGTATTTTTCTTGTCGTCTTTAGGCTTGTTCTTCTCCTCCTTTGTTTCTTTTTGTTTCTTATTTTCTGCAACACTTGTTTGCTTTTTTCTATCTTCTTCATTATTGCGTTGCGTTGTTGCTTGAGAATCTGCTTGCATTAATATTTCATTCTTAGATTCGTCACTATCTGCTTGAGAATCTGAATGAGAATCTGCTTGAGAATCTGCTTGCATTAAAATTTCATTCTTAGATTCGTCACTATCTGCTTGCGTTGTTGCTTGGCTTTTTTGTTGATTTTCTGCTTCTTTTGACTCCGATTCCATAGATTCTTTCTTGCCTCCACTCTGTTTTGTAGTATTTTTCTTGTCGTCTTTAGGCTTGTTCTTCTCCTTCTTTGTTTCTTTTTGTTTCTTATTTTCTTCAACACTTGTTTGCTTTTTTCTATCTTCTTCATTTTTCTTTAGCTTTTTTTCTTCAGACTCTTTCATCTCTTTTTCTTTTTTCTTCTGTTGGTCTTTGGAACTTTTCTTCTCTTTTTTATCCACTTCATTTTTCTGTGATTTACTGCTTTCAATCTCTTTTGTTTCACTTTTTTCTTCATTTTCTTTCTTCTCTTTCTTATCACTTTCCTTCTTCACTAATTTAACATGTTGGGACTTCTTCTTCTCATTCTTGTCTTCTTTCTTTTTGTTCGAGTTTTGATCTTCCAGTTTCTCCATGTCTTTCTTATCCTCTTCTTTTTTCCTGGATTTACTCTCTTCATGTTTCTTCTTTTCTTTTTTATCTTCTTCCTTCTTCATCGATTTATTGTCCTCATGCTCTTTTTTATCTTCTTTCTTCTTCGATTTATGGTTTTCTGATTCTTTCTTCTCCTTTGTTTCTTCTTCCTTTTTCTTAGCTTTAAGGTCTCTAGATTCTTCTTTTTCCTTCTTAGATTTACGTTCTTCAGAGTCTTTTTCCTCTCTTTTCTTATCTTGAGATTTTTTCTTCTCCTTTTTCGCCTCTTCTTTTGTCTTCGATTTTTTCTCCTCGTATTCTTTCTTCTCTCTATTCTTTGATGCACTATCTTCAGACTCTTTCTTCTCTTTGTTATCTTTATTTTCTTCCTTTAATTTACTGTTTTCGGACTTTGTCGTCTCTTTTTTATTATCTTCTTGTTTCTTCAATTCATTGTTTACGTACTCTTTTTTATCTTCTTCTTTTTTCTTCATATTGCTATTTTTAGACTCTTTCTTCTTCTTCTTCTTATCTTTTCCTTTTTGCTTTGAGCTAGTATTGATTGTATCTTTATTCTCTTCTTTATTTCCTTCCTTCTTTTCGTCTTTCTTGTATTTCACTGACTCTCCACTTCCCTTTTGAACATCTATATCCATGTTATTAGCAAAATCTCTAACTTCTTTTGTTGAACTTTTGTCGTTTCTTTGAACTTCTTCACGCTTTTTCTTCATGGATTCTTCCTTATTTGCTTTAACCTCCACTGATCTATCGTCCTTTAAATCTTTACTATCTTCTTTGTTACCTACATTTGTGTCCACTCCACCATTTTCATTCTTTTCCTTAGCCTCAACTGATTGATAGTCCTTAGACTCTTCCTTGTCTTCTTTGTTATCTTCACCACTACGTTCTTTAGCCTCATCTCGGTTTTCTGTACTAGAAAGTTTCTTATTGTCCTTGGTTTCCACTGATTTTGCGTCTTTAGACTCTTTCTTCTCTCCTTTTTCTACCTTCTCCGATTCTTTTTTGTTTCCTTGAACATTTTCTTCTTTATTCCTTACCCTATTTTCATTAGTCTTTGTCTTCTTATTTTCCTTAGACTCTTTCTTTTTCCCCTTAGCCTCTACCGACTTATCATCTTTAGACTCTCCCCCGTATATTTGAGCTTCTTCTTGCTTATCATCAACAGATTTATCATCCTTCGAATCAGTTTGACTTTCTTTGTTCTCCAATTTCTTATCTTCCATTGAATCTTTGTTGTTCTCTTTTCCTTCTTCTCCCTTCTCGGAACTTCCATCATTTTTCTTGACCTCTACTTCTGACTTAGTGTCTTCTTTACTCTCCATATTATTATCATTAGTTGAGTCTCCAACATGTACTTCTTTCTCCTTGTTAGAATCTGCATTTCCACCTTTATTATCCACTATCTTGCTATTAATGGAATTATCATGACCTTTTTGAGTTTGTTCCCGCTTTTCCTCCAGCGAAGTTTCATTATTTGTTTTTGCACCTACTGATTCATCATCCTTCAATTCTTTCTTATCTTCTTTATTCTCTAAGTTCTCATTCTTCACTGATTCTCCATTGTTTCCTTGAGTTTCTTCCCTCTTTTCTTTCGTATGGTCTCCATCGTTTGTTGTAACCTCTACCGATTTATCATTTTTTTTCTGTTCATCAGCTCCTATGTTATCCAAGTTCTTATCTTCTGTTGAAACTCCATTATTTACTTGAGCCTCTTGATGCCTCTCCTTCGTGGAATTTCCATCACTTTCATTAGCATCTACCTTTGGCTTAACATCTTCTTTATTCTCCAAACTATTATCTTTAGTCGAGTCTCCGATGCTCTCTCCTTGAATATTTACATTTTCACCTTTTGTTGTTTCTTTGTTCATATAAACTTCATTACTTCTTTGACTCTCTTCTCGCTTTTCTTCCTTAGAACTTTCATTATTTGTCTTGGCCTCTACTGATGCATTGCCCTTTAATTCTTCATTACCTACCTTGTTCTCCAAGTTTTCACCCTTCATTGATTCTTCATTACCTGCCTTGTTCTCCAAGTTTTCACCCTTCACTGATTCTCCATTGTTTTCGTGAGTCTCTTCCTTATTTTCCTTCTTGTGATCTTCATCATTTGTTGTAGCATTTACCATTTTATCATTCGTAGACTCTCCACTTCCTTTGTTCTCTGAATTCATTGTTTCATTTGTTGAAACTCCATTGTTTCTTTGAGCTTCTTCCAACTTCCCTGTCATGGAACTTCCAGCATTTTTAGCCGCCTCTACCTCCGACTTAACATCTTCTTTGGATTCCAAATTCTTCTCTATATCCGAATCTTCGATACTTTCTCCTTGACCCTCTACTTCCTTCTCATTATCTATTGTTGAAACTCCATTGTTTCCTTGAGCTTCTCCCAAATTCTCTGTCATGGAACTTCCATCATTTTTAGCCGCCTCGACCTCCGACTTAACATCTTCTTTAGATTCCAAATTCTTCTCTATGGCCGAATCTCCAATACTTTCTCCTTGACCCTCTACCTCCTTCTCATTATTAGATTCTACATTTTCACCATTGTTCTCTTTTGTTTCGCCGTTCTCAACAACATTATTACCTTCTTTAAGATCTTCCACCTTATTGCCTTGTAGATTCTCCATTGATACATCACCTCCATTGCTTCCTTCAACGCCATCTCCTTTTTCTTGCGTGGATTCTGAATTTTCTCCATTGGTCTCCACCATGTTACTGCCCGTAGTAACATTGTTGTGTTCAGTACTACTGCTTTCTTCCGACGAAGCCTCACTTGAACTTTTTGACTTAACCTCTACAACAATCTTCACGATTCGGGTAATCGTTTGTTCCCATTGAGTTATCGAGGTTTCTACCGCGTTCTTTTGTTCCAAGGAAAGTGACATTGCTTCATCACCTTTTATATGTTTCTCTATAATAACTCTACCGATCGCAGCATGTAACTCAGTTAGTGATTTCATCACTTCAAACATCTCCTTTCTTATACTTGAACTCAACTATCATATTCACAAAATAAAAACATTGATTAGTTCCATAAGTTCATAAGCTATAACGTTATAACTATCTTCATTGTGCAAGGACATAAAATGAGACTAGAACTTTGATTGTTCCAAATGCAAAATATTTTTGGTAGTGTTTACGTTAGAATTTATGTTCATAGCTTTGAAATATTTTTGTTCAAGATAACTTACCAGTCCTCTCCCAAGCATAAACATCGTTTGCAAGAGATTTTCGGATTTGGACTTAAGATCAAACTTGAATGTCTTTGGTTCGTTGTCCTCGATTAGCGGCGTAACAGAAGACTCCAACTTCAAAAGATCTTTTAGCTTCTCAAAGAATGATCTTAGCTGTTCTCTTATAGGACAATTGTTCTCCAACTTCAACACAAACCCAAGGGCTCTATCCGAGATGTACGGCTCTATATCTTTGATCGTGTTTGGAGGATTCACGACCGTCTCATGTGCTAAAACTACATTGAGAGTTAAACTAGTTGCAACAATGCAACAAACGAAGAACAAATAAACTTTTCTCATGGTTAGTGATGATGATTATGGGAACTTTCCTTCTTGATCCGTTATTTATATAGTGAAAGTGAATCTGTAACAAAACTAAGTTTAGATATATGGAATCAATGACTTAGAGACTTTGATGGACTCATCTTTGAACAAAAATAGCAAACCAAGCTTATTAGTGGTTTTTAATTTGCTGATAGCAAACCAATCATGTAGATTTGAAGAACTCAAATAAATTGAAAAAAAATGAAATACATCTATATCTATAATTAGAGAGTCTCTCCATCTAAGGTATCCACATCAGCAAAACACTTTTGTTTAATCTTAAATTTTAATTACAATGTTCATTTAATTCATATCTTTTTATATTTGTGTTACATATAATCAATATAAAACTAATGAAGTAAAATAAATGAAATTTTAAAATAGACTAAGAAAATATTATTAGTAATAATAGTATAGTTCAACTTTTAACAGAAAAAAAAAAAGTAATCTACTTCAATGTTGTTAATAATGAGCTTGAATGAAAATAAATTTAAATGCATGTTAGAATAAAAATTATAATTTATGTAACTCTGTTTCTAAAATCTTGAAGAGGAAAATAGTATTTAAAGTAAAATATTAGTTTCTAAAAGCATATACTACTAAAAAATTTTCTTTATTATATTAAAAATTCACTTTAAAGAACAAAATATTACTAAACTCATTAAAAAAGCTAATATTAAAAACAAAAATTCACGGGTTCGAATCCAATTTTGTAATTTATTTTTGAGAAAAGATTAGTGCAAAACGACGTAGCTGCAAAATCTGTTAAAACTACAAAGTATATAGATAGGAAAATATAGGAAGGTTATTTAGCGGGTTACTTTAAAGTTCACGGTATTGACTTGCATTCTCTTGAGTTGGAGGGTATAGTTGCAAAACAAAACAACTCAAAATTTTTTTTTTTTCGAAAAACCCTATTTAAAATATACTAATTTTTTGAGAAGAAGATGTTGACGTTGCATCACAAAATTAACTTTTCAAATAACAAGAAACATTTGGCCAAAAAGTGGTCTGAAATCACAATAACACTATTATGGATGAAGACGAAGTCACATTCTTTTAAGTGTCATGAAAAAACTATAATTTCGTGTATAAATTTTGTGAAGTGCAATTAGACGATAGACTATGCAATCTTATAAAACAAAATTTTCTCAAAAAACATAATAAAATGTATACTTATAGATGAGATACAACAAGGATGTTAGTCTAATCTTCAGCGTTTAGAATGATATTGAAATGGAACTGAACCGGATCCGGCTAAGGCTGTTTTTGATCAATTTTAAGTAAACCGAGAGACCCGACCATTTTTTGGCCCAAACCCGAATGATCCAACACAACAGACACAGGGCACAAAAGAAGCAAAGAAGAAGATTCATGGAAAAGATTTATGGCTTTGCCTTTGGTCTCCTCTGTTTCTTACATCAAATCCTCAAACCAATTCCATTGTTCTTTCTCTCTGAGAAAAGGTTAGTCTGATGTTTCTCACCATTGAAGCAAAACTAGTTTACCCAAATTCACAATGACATTGTTGTTCATGTGTTTGCTTTCGAAATCTGGGTTTCTCTAAAGCTTATGATACTAATTCTTGTCTTCTTTACATAAAATTTTAGTAATCAAAGGTTTAATTTCATTTGGGTTTTGGATATATTGCAGAAAAATTTGAGCTTTCAAGTTTCTTCATTGTGCTTTGTTCTCACTTCAGCTATGTTGATACTGCAGAAAGATTAGAACTTGATAGATTACTATTGTGGAGCTCTCATCAGAAGATAAGATTTAGTAAAAGAACGTTTTCTCAGAGAATTGTTGTGAAAATGTCTGCTTCAACTTTGCCTATGAATCTTGGCAAAGCAAAGAAGGTTTGGATATGGACTATGTGCAAAGAAGTCATGACCGTTGCGGTGGAACGAGGCTGGAACACATTTATATTCTCATCGGATAATCGAAAACTATCCAATGAGTGGTCATGTAACAATGCAGCCCTCCATTTGACGTGTTTTTATATATCTATGTTCTTAGTTTTACAGTATGCTCAATGGATTTTTTTGCAGCTATTGCATTGATGGATACATTGTTTATTGAAGAGAAGAAAGTTATTGATGGTACGGGGAACGTTGTAGCTTCGGTCTTTGAGGTTTCAACACCCGAGGAGCTTCGGAGTTTGAATATCGAAAACGAGCAGATAGAGAATATTGTTCTTGATTTCTTAGACTGGAAGGTAATAACTTTCTGAGCTTGAAGCCTTGAACTTGAACTCACTGTGTGGACTATTTAGTAACACTTGAAGTTTCGTTTCGCAGTCAATCCCAGCGGAAAATCTAGTGGCGGCTCTTCAAGGAAGTGAGAAAACAGTATTTGCAGTTTCAAATACTCCCTCAGAGGCTAAACTATTCCTAGAGGTTGTGTTTAGTTTCTGATGTTGAATTTTAGTTTTCAAGAGATGTTTATTCTTAGTGTTATGCTTGGCTCTCTAGGCTTTAGAGCATGGTCTCGGTGGAATCATTCTTAAATCCGAGGATGTTAAAGCTGTTCTTGATCTAAAGGTTACTATCTCCACAAGCGTCCTTTCATTTTGTTTAAAAACATGGTCTCTTATAGTTACTGTTTTGAAAAACTATTAGGAATACTTTGACAAGAGAAACGAAGAAAGTGATACATTAAGCTTAACGGAAGCTACTATAACTCGGGTTCAAATGGTCGGTATGGGAGACCGAGTCTGTGTTGATCTTTGTAGCCTAATGAGACCCGGTGAAGGTCTTCTTGTATGTTTGCCTGTATATACACTCTTTCTCCAACATAAAGTACTAATTTTTACTATTCTTATAAGCATTGAAGTATCAATCTTTACTCTTCTTACAAGGTTGGATCTTTTGCTAGAGGACTCTTCTTGGTTCACTCAGAATGCTTGGAGTCTAATTACATTGAAAGCAGACCATTTAGAGTTAACGCTGTGCGTTTTTTTTTCTTTCATTTTTCACTTGCTGGATCTATTCCTTTTATAGATATCATTCACTAAAAATCTCAATGTACAGGGGCCGGTGCACGCTTATGTCGCTGTACCAGGTGGAAAGACGTGTTACCTCTCGGAGTTAAGGACGGGAAGAGAGGTAATTGTTGTTGATCAGAAAGGAAAACAGCGGACAGCAGTCGTTGGGCGAGTGAAAATAGAGAAGCGTCCACTTATTGTTGTGGAGGCTAAGGTTCATAAATCACATTCTTTACTACACTCTAGCAAACTGTTAATTAGGATTCAATTTGAGTTAACAGCTTCATCTTTTCCAGCTTAGCACAAAGGAGGAGGAAACAGTGTATAGTATCATCTTGCAGAACGCAGAAACAGTTGCATTAGTCACTCCTCATCAAGGTTCTTGGTCTTGAGTCTCACCCTCATTGCAGTTTGCTACTAGTTATTAGTTAACATCTAATAGTTTCTTTTTGCAGTAAACTCATCAGGACGAACCGCTGTTCCCGTGACCTCGCTGAAACCCGGGGATCAAGTTTTGATCAGATTACAGGGCGGTGCACGCCATACCGGTATAGAGATTCAGGAATTCATTGTCGAGAACTGATCAAAAACTTTCGGGTAACATTGAAACATATCAAATAAAATGTGTCTATCAAATAAAATAGGTTATGACATGTATTCTATTTATAAGACTAGCTAGATAGGTTATGACTTGTTGGCACATTATTTCTTTTTATCATTCAACAAAATAGATTGACCAGGAAAAAAAATTAAGTGAACAGCCATGAATCTCTCTGTATTGTGTGGTATTGTCTGTTCTTGTAACTATTATTAGGATAGTTGAAAATGTATATATACCCTTCAAAGGCCTCAATCCAAAGACGCACTTCCTTCATTTTCCTTTCTAGTTTTATATTTCAAGTTCTTTTTTTTTTAACCTTGCCATCAATACAACCATGGCAAGGATTTCTCTGTTGTTCTCTTTAGCCTTAGTTCTAGCCATCGGGTCCGTCTTGGCTCACCCACCTACCCACAAGAAATTACAAAAGACCTTGTGTCCATCTACTTTGTCCAAAGTTCAAGCTTTCCCTTACCTTGAAGTCTCTAGCTTCGTCGAGAAGAAGGTTCAGTTCGCACCAAAAACCATTGCGTTCAAGTCTTTGTTCTCCATCTGCAAGAGCTACATCGACTTTCTTGGGGGCGTTAAGTTTTCTGCCTCCAGAGATGTGTTTCACGTCGTTCATGTCAAATTCACTTTGATGACCAAGGCGATGGTTATTGCACAAGCACACATTGGAGTTGAAGGAGACCTCGCTGTTAAGTTGGGCAAAAGCTACACCGTGATGGCTGAAAGGTTTGTCAACCTTTTGGAGATGATGTCTACGGTCTCGGCCAAGTATAAGTTCGATGCTAATGCTAAGATAAGCGCTAGTGAGAGTGCTGAGATTGAAAAATGTGTGATGAAGTTGAAGAGTGCCATTAGGTCTTACGTGAAGGTGATCTCTCAGTGCAGCACGAAATTCTCTGCTGGAAAGAGTATTGGTTTCCCCACTTACCCCGTTGGTTTCATTGGAGGTATAGCTAAACAAGGTCTCGGATATGCGGGTAAATTTGTTGGAGCTCATGGCCAAGTTGGAGCCGGATTCGAAATCGGAGCTAAAGCTAAGGTTGGAGTTCAGAGTGAAAAATTCTTGGAGTACGGACCAATAACTAAACCCAAAGGTAAGGTTGGAGTTCAAGGTGAAGTTAAAGTCGGAGGTCAGGTCCATGCCGCGGGTAAGGCTAAGGTTAGAGCTCAAGTTGAAGCTAAAGTCGGAGGTGAAACCGGCAGTGGATATTATGATGGAATCATGAAGTACTTTGGAAAAGGTCACTTCGATGCCGCGGGTAAGGCGCATGTCAGTGGAGGAAGCGGATTCAGGCCATTGAGCAACCCTCACAAGAAGCACTTAGATTGAACAAAGGGCACAAGTTTATACAACAGATGAAGGAGCCATGAGTTCATCTCTTATTTTTATTTTTACTATTATATGAAGGAGGGAAACGCCATGCGATATTAATCTCTATTTGTAACCATTTTAAAAACAAACTATATTTGTAACTCATCATTAATATAATATCGCATGTTTTCTTAATTACACTCTCATTAGTATTTTCATTAAGAACTAAATCGCTTTAACATCCCTTTATTATTAAAAGGGAAGTACAAATTAAAATTTTATCTAATTTGGCATCAGTTTTGATTTCAATTTTGGATTTTGTATTATGCTATTCAAAATCATTAAGGGTAATTTGGTCTTAACAATCTCCTAAATTTTATATGATTCGATTCAATCTAAACCGTTCAATAAAATTAATTTCCTTCAATCTAAACCGTTCAACAAAAATAAGGAATCTATGTCGTTTTTGAAATCAAAACATGATCACATTTCATCCCTAAAAACACTATATTCAATCACGAAATCAATAATCAATAATATCCAAATCATATATTACGATTCTTCACTAATCACTAAAAATTTATATTTATAAGTTTAAATATCAAATTTATTCAAATATTTAGTATAAGAACAAAATAAACCGATGGCCCGTAGTAAACCGCGGGTTAAAACCTAGTATAAGTTATAACTGTTAACCTAAAATAGTTTACTAGTCCTACAGTAGTCTCAATAGGTCCACCAAAGTTGGATTGTTAGGATATTGGATATTTTTCTCTTTTCTACTAAAATTCGGATTGTTTTGTGTTACCAAGCGAACCGATCAACCAAAAATATAGTGAAGTGTCAATAGGTCTACCAAAGTTGATACCACACATCATTTCATGTTCTTACTCCATATCTCTCAAAGTAGGTTTGTTGGTTTCAAGGGGGATGCAATGGATATTGTATAACTTTCAATTAAAACCAAACAAAACAAAGAAAGAAAAAAAACAATGACATATGCAATGACGACAAGTAAATCACATAATGTTCACGTGTCACATGGATATCTCTAGTTGTTTCTAAATGTTTAAGTAGGCAGTGACATCATCAGAAAACTCTTATCCTCTTCTTATTTTTCATTTCGCCCAAAACAATTATCCTAACGTTAACATACGAATCTGATCTAACTTATTTTCATATTATCTTGCTTCCAAATGCACTATAAAATCAGCTATAACTCACATGTTTTTAATCAATGTCATCAACAAAGACAATAATGGAAACTATATACCTAATTCTCTCTCTCTTCTTCTTCTTCATCTTCCTATCTCTCAAACTCTTGTTCGGACCACGGCCGCGTAAACTAAACCTACCGCCGAGTCCGAGTCGACCATTTCCGATCATCGGACACCTCCACCTTCTAAAGCTACCACTCCACCGTAGATTTCTCTCTCTCTCAGAATCTTTAAACAACGCCAAGATTTTCTCTCTCAGCCTCGGCTCTCGTCTAGTTTTTGTTGTTTCTTCTCACGCCGTCGCGGAAGAATGTTTCACTAAGAACGACGTCGTGTTAGCTAACCGGCCGGAGTTTCTCGTCGGGAAACATATAGGGTACAACTCTACGACCATGGTTGGTGCGGCTTATGGAGATAGTTGGAGGAATCTTCGACGTATTGGCACCATTGAGATCTTCTCGTCTCTTAGGCTTAATAGCTTCGTATCTATCCGTCAAGATGAGATCCGACGGCTCATAATTTGTCTAGCGAAAAACTCTCAACATGTAAGTACGTACGATTTTAACATATTTAATCACTGTCTCGTCGTCTCGATTGGTAAAACTTTTTATAAAATACGTTGGGCTACAAAGTATAACATAGTTACTCTAGATTTTTAGATACCAATAAAAATATGTGAACCTTTAAATTTAACCATTTGGTTAAACAATTGCAATTTCAGGGGTTTGTGAAAGTGGAGATGAAACCATTGTTTATGTGTTTAACTATCAACAACATCATTAGAATGGTGGCCGGAAAAAGATTCTACGGTGATGGAACAGAGAACGACAACGAGGCTAAACACGTGAGACAGCTAATTGCCGAGGTAGTTGTTAGCGGCGGCGCAGGGAACGCAGCAGACTACTTCCCTATCCTTCGTTACGTAACGAACTATGAGAAACATGTTAAGAAGTTAGCAGGTCGTGTTGATGAGTTTTTGCAAAGTCTAGTTAACGAGAAACGTGTGGAGAAAGTAAAAGGTAACACAATGATCGATCATTTACTTTCTCTACAAGAAACTCAGCCTGATTACTACACGGATGTGATCATCAAAGGAATCATACTTGTAAGTAAAATGAGAGACCAAATCAGTAACATTACGTTAATGTTTTTGTTGTTGTATATTTAACTGATTTTGCATTTGGATAGGTTATGATACTTGCCGGGACTGATACATCAGCTGGAACGTTAGAATGGGCGATGTCGAATTTGTTGAACCATCCAGAAGTATTACGAAAGGCAAAGACCGAAATCGACGACCAAATCGGTGTAGACCGGTTAGTAGAGGAACAAGACATTGTGAAACTTCCTTACCTTCAGCACATTGTGTCAGAGACTTTACGGCTTTATCCGGTGGCTCCAATGCTTTTACCCCACTTAGCATCAGAAGATTGTATAGTTGATGGCTATGACGTTCCACGCGGCACAATCATCTTGGTGAATGCATGGGCCATCCATAGAGATCCAAAGTTATGGGAAGAGCCAGAAAAATTTAAGCCGGAGAGGTTTGAGAAAAAAGGAGAGGATAAAAAGTTGATGCCATTTGGGATTGGACGACGATCTTGCCCTGGTTCAGGGCTAGCTCAACGGCTAGTGACTTTGGCTCTTGGATCATTGGTCCAATGTTTTGAGTGGGAGAGGGTTGAAGAAAAGTATCTAGACATGAGAGAAAGTGAAAAAGGAACCACAATGCGAAAAGCTACATCGTTGCAAGCTATGTGTAAAGCTCGTCCCATTGTCCATAAGGTTTTAGATGCTTCTTGTCCATAACTTTCATCATACAGAACCTCTTGTATAACAATTTCGATAGAAACACGATCTGTTTTGTTGCTTCTTAGCTATGGCCTTACCAGAGTACTCTATATTTTGAGGTAAAGACAGGCTCTTCTTTTCTAGGAAGTAACACAAGATCTTTAAGGTCAAAGAGAAAAATCTGGTTAACTCCAAACAACTAAAGGTCCAACGTTTACTACATGCCATAACTTAGTATTGTAGGTAAATGAGATACTAGTAGAGAATGTTGGAGAATCAAAGTTTAGTTACTATCGGAATCGTTTCCTGAGTCCACATTCATCGGCTGAGGGTTCTTGTAATCACTGATCTCATCCTTGTATCGCTGCTTGTCGACTTGAGCCTTGGCTTCATATGGCTCTTTATCATCAGCTATACATACACACGGTTGGGGAATTAAAACACATTCACATGATAAAGTAAAACCAAGTAATGTATTTACTTTTGAAAAGGATCTTCAAATTTTTTACCAGACATTTGACGCCACTTATCTCCAAGCACCTTTCCCACCTCTCCAAATGCTATTCCTGGGTGTTCCTTCTTTATGTTCTGTTCAGTTCACAAATGGAAAATGACATAATCAGGAATGTGCTAAGTTTGTCTGTTAATTGTTTGCTCTCATGTATGTAATAGACCGAGGATACTCCATTTCGCAACTTAGCCTACATCATAGAGGTAAAAGTAAAAGAAAGGAGAGAAGAACTCACATCTCTTTCCATTTGGGAAAAGAACATGAAACCAGACATTGCTCTTTTTGGTGCGTTGGGATCCTTCTTCTTCTTCGGCTTCTTCCTCTTACTACTGCCTTCGTCTGCGGCTACAGTTTTCCTCTTAGGAGGCAATCCTTTCGATGACGAAGCCTCTTTCTTAGGTTCCTTCTTGATAGATTTCTATAACAAGTCAATGACAGGAAGATATGAGAAACAAATACTGCTGCTGAAAGAGTTCGAATGAATGCGACAAAAGTTTACCTCTTTTATCTCTCCTACACCGCCTTCACTAGCATCAGAGTCGTCCCCGCCAGAATCATCAGTTGGTGAACCACCATCATCATCCTCACCCATAACAAAGTCTTCGTCCTTCATAAATTAAAAGTCTCGATTATCAAACACATGATCATTAGAATATGAAGTAATTCGGTCAGACATAAAGTACTTGCCTCCTCATCACTCTCATCAGCAGCTTGGTTTCTGATACGCGTAAGATGAGGGTCAACAGCATCATCATCATCATTATCCCCAAGAACAGCAGCAACACCGTCTGCGGTACCCGCACCTCCAAGGTTCATAATCTTCAAACCCTTAGAGCTGCAGCAAGAAAACATAAGGAATATTCACCACAAATCTTAAATGCACTCAGTAAATATAGACGGAGACAATGAAATAATCCGCGCTAACCTTATGAAGGTATAGAGATTGTGATACTCATTTCTTTGAATGTTACGGAACAGATGTTCATGGTCAGTTTTCAGTCTTATGAGAAGATCAAAGTAATGCATGTTAGCACCACCAGCAGCATGCCTTTCAAACTCGACATAGTCAATCTAAAAACGAAAAAAAAACAGGTTAGAAAACCCAACTCTATCTCAAAGCCTATAAAAAATCTCCAATCCTTAATAACCATAATTTACCTCATCGTGAAGTATAAGCGTTGGAGGTTTAGGTAAGAAGAAAAATCCCTTCTCGAGTGGATAAAGAACCCCATCTTCTGCCTTGAGAGACGATTTCACTGCAAACCCATCTTGGGAACTGCGGAACTTCCCAGGTTTAGTGATCTTTGCACCAGACAGCCAACGCAACACGGTGGTGAATACTTCATGAATGAGACCCTGAAAATTCATACAATTCAGCGTATGTATAAATTTTTTTATTCAGGAACAATAATGTAAGTGCAGACCAGACAGAAACCTTATATGATCGCTCCAGCTTGTCCTTGAACTTTGTATTCATAAGTTCATCACTAATTGACAGTTCACTTTCGACAACGGTGTCTGTTTCAAACTGGAGAAGATGCAAAAACAGTTATGTAAATCAGAGTAAAAAAACGAAAATTATACATAGAAAATTGAAATGGAAGGAAAAATGTAAGTAATGTTTACCTGCATAACAATGTGGGGGTACATTGTCTGACCTTTCCGGATTGGTGGGTCTAGAGAGATAACAACAAACGTGTGTGGTTGGTTTGACTGCTCAGGCATATAAAAAAAAATACGAACTCAATTAATGTGAACACGATTCAGTGATCATAATACGATAATCCCTTTAATCTGATGACTGCTAACATAGGTAACTGCCCTGAGATATGCTTAAAAAAGAATTACCTTTGGAAGCAAGAACAAACGGACAACGCTACTGTACTGGATTTTAAAGTCATTAGCTTGTCCTTGCAATCGTAAGAAAGAAAGGTGAAGTTCCACATTGTACCGACCCCTGTGATAGAAACAACCAAATCATTTAGTCATGACAAGATGAAGCCATACAATAGTGCAACAAATGTTTAAGTAATCAACTCTTTACCTGGGTGTGAGGATTGCAATACTCTCAAATGTGACGACCGCATCCTCAACTCCAGGACTAACATCAGCCATTGCAACGATTGTGTCATTGAAAACCTGAGACATTCTTTTAGCATCAACAGAAAAAAATATATACTTGAGGCACATACATATAATGAAAATAGTTTGGGAACTCACTTGAGAAGGTGGACGGTTTTCATCACCAACAAACTGAGTGTTGGAATTAGGAATATGAAAACTAATCTCCATCAGCGAGTCTTTCTGTAAACACGTAGAATATAAATCAGTAAATGTACATACATAACAGCCTAGAGATTACATATCAAAAGAAACCAGTACCTCATTAGCACCAGCAGTATCATCAACATGAAACTCCAAAGTAACATCATTTTTCCCTTGAAGCTGAGTCTGTGAAACATCAGCTAAAGATACTTCAAAAGCTTGTTTTGATCCAACCAAAAAGGTTAGTGTATTCCCTACACAAAGAAACAAAAAATTCTCCCTTTAGATCCACAAATGAAACTAGACAACCACAAGTAAAGCCTAAAAGCTATAAGAACTCTCACCGTGTAAATCCACCTCTCCCCAATTACGACCACTAACTGATAATTGCTTCTCATCCGGTGTTTTTCCATAAGAACTTTGGAAAAAGCTAGACAGACTTGGAACATCCTACAAAACAAAGGAATCAGAACAAGCACAAACATTACAATATCAAATCAAATAAAAAAGATATACACACACAAACCTGATCTCGAAATCCAACGAACTTGTAGTACAATCCATCTTTGGTTTTGACTCCCAATTGATTACTCTTTGTCACTTTCGTCCAACTAACACTTACAATATCAGATCTATCAACTTCCACAGCTTTTCCACCACCTTGTTTCTTCCATTGAATTCCTCCAGAATTGATTTTAAGTAAACCCGGGTTCTAAAAAACCAAAATTGAAACCCTAATTAGCCTTAAGAAAACCCTAAAAACTACCGCAGCTTTAACAATTGTAAACAAGAAAACAACACAACTGAAAAATGAAAGCGACAATCTTTTTTTTAACCCTAAATTTGACTCATTGAGTTCTTTAAGAATCGAGCGGCGGAAGCAAAAGGGGATACAGAGAAAGGAGATTAGGGTTTTCGAAGGAAGAGGAAAAGGTGAAAACTTTGAAGGAATTGAAAGATCTTGAGAGATAGAAGGAGACAGAGAGAGAAGATGGTACCTTTCCACCGCGACCGCTGAGAGAGATATTATTGAAGGAGTGGCCGTCCGCCATGGTTTTCTGTTGAGAGACACGAGAGAGACGAGAAAGCGAGAGCGAAAGAGAGAGAGTGATTTTTTTTTTTCCAAACTATGATATCAACTTTTATACATAGACACTCAGGCGGTTTAATTTTGGGAAGAAAACCAATTTTCGAAAATTAGATTTTCCGGTTTAATTGAATTTTTGAGTTTTTGGTTTTGCAGATTTGGGAAAAAGACCTTTATCAAAAAACGGTAAAAACAGAAGGTTGTTTTGAGTTTTGGATTTTTTCACATTTGGAAAAGAAACCTCTTATAAAACAGAATTTTATATCAATTATGTAGGCATGCGGGTTCGGTTTACCAAACCGGTTACTTCGGTTTTGTTTGGCTTTGGTTAGGAGGGGAAAACCGGTCTAAGGGTATGGAGAAGTGATTATTGAAGGAGACAATAGGAATGTGATGGAGCTATTCAAAATAAATAGACAACCAAACAGAGGATCCGAGCATTGTCTCTATTGTTCAACATTACCAAATGGAAACAAGCTCATAATAGTAGTACATGTTGTATTAACCTCAAAAACCAAACTATCAAAGTCTTTTTATCCAATGTAATGACTATAAATTACCCTGCATTGCTAGAATTCTTCAGAACTGTTTTCGTTTGTTCCTAAAGAGTCTATCTCTTTTCGAGAACACGTAACCAACAGCCATTAACCCGAATCCCGACACTGAAACAGTTCCCCATGGGAACGGTGGATCTTTGAAACAGTTGAGACTCGCTTCTACCCGTTGTGACGCGAGGTACACTACTGAATGCACTGAGTACAAGTCGTGTGAAGCTGATCTTAAGTAGAACAAAGCCATCTCGAACTCATTGTGTGATAGAGCAGAAACCGTTTTATCCAGCTTGTACTGCATAAGATTCCACCTTTGCATGAACTCAGAGTGGCGATTCTGTTTCCGTAGGATCACATCTCCTCCATATGCAACCGCGGAATCGATAACATCGATTGCACTTGTGATAGTTGTGTTCAAAGATGTCAAAATCACGTTTCTCTTAGCAGCATCTTTCTGAACAAACGATAGAGACGAGATATCAGAGAATGGTCCAAACGGTGTTTGCCCAATGCTCCATGTATAATCAACTAGAGTTGTGTTATGTCTCGGGCTCCATGTCAAATGAGTAGAAGATACACCCCACATACTCTGCAGAATGGAACCAACGAGAGGTCGTTCTAAGTCTCTCGTATGAACAAACACATGACGCCCGTTGCAAGTATAATCACTAACCGTTTGAGTTCCTCTAGTTCTAACAGCAATCACCATATCTCTAAAAGCAACAGACTGATGATACCGATCAAGCAACAAAGGCGTATTGATATCCAAATCAAACACATAAACAGGTAAAACCCTAGCAAACTCATTTCCTTCTTCTTCAACAATCCCCGCAACTCTCCTCAACTCCTCAGCCGAATCAGTCAACGCCCGATGCATATGCTTAGAATCCAAATACTCACTCACAATCAAAGTATAGTTATCAAACAAAAACCTAGAAGTATACGAATTCATCCCACGAGATACCGCAAACGAACAAATCGAACATTCTCTATAATTCACACTATAACTCTTAAAACTCAACTTCTGTTCACCTAACAACAACCCACCACTCTCAGCTTCATCCATAAACGTTCTCTTCACAAACTCCAAATCTAACCCACTCGAATCCTTAACCTCTGACCCATACACATGAATAAACTGAACCACCAACGTATCCTCAAAGTACACAGGGATTCTCAAAGAAGGAACAATCAAAACCTGATAAGCATTATACACCAACGAAGCCAAATCCGCAAGTAAAGCTTTTTCTGATTTAGGACGACCATGTAAAGCAGCTAAAGGATGAAACTCACCTCTTGGTAAAACACCATCACCAGATAAAGCAGGACCATAATCTACAGGACCAGCAGAGAGATCAATCCATAGATAACGATCTTTACCAGTCCAAATACTACCTAAACATTTCGTAAACCCAGCTGATGAATCACCATGAGAGTAACTATAAGCATAAGGTTTAGCTTGTGAGCCTAAAGAGATCAAGTAAATGTAAACACCACCATCTCCATGCTTCTCTTTCTCATACTCTTGCTTTATAATCTCATCGATTGGATTGTACTGGATCGAAAGGAGATTAGATCTGAGAGATGAAGTTGTTGATGAAATTAGGGTTTTCAAAGTTGAATCGAGTCTGGTGGAGAGAGATTGGGGAGATAGAGAAGCGTCAAGGTGGAGAGAGTGAGAGATAACGAGTTTGTGATTTGTTGATGAATCTGGAGATGGAGAGATTACATGGAAGTTGTCGTTAGTTACGGCGGCGGAGATGAATTCGGAGAGAGTGGAGGCGGCGGAGGAAGGGAAAGAGTCTCCGATGAAACGGACGTTGAGTGGGATTGAGATTGAGAGAGAGAGGAGAGATTTGGAGAGTGATGAGAAGTGGATTGATGAAGAAGAGAGAGATCGTTTGAGAGAGGAGGAGAGTGATGTGAATGAGTCGTTTGATGATTTTGGGTCGAGACGATATTGGTTTGTTAGGAAGGTGTCTAGGCCTGGGATTGGTGGAGAAGAAGAGGAAGTGGTGGTGATGAGTAGGAGGAGGAGGAAGATGGAGGCGGATCCGCCATTGAAGTAGGTGGTGATGCGGTGGTGCGTCATGTGAGAGTGGAGGTTAGAGGAGGAAGACGAAGACGAAGATTTGTTTGGGCTTTCGAGGGCTAAAAATGTCAAATTGGGGTTAGATTTAAGTGGATTTTTCACATTGGGGTTAAATTTAGGGGTTTCACTCCAACAAAAAACTATCATTTAAAATTTGGGTAATGATAACGTGAACGCGGTTGAAGTTATGAATTATCGACCGAGGTTTTGAATGGATGTTGCGGTTAATACTAATCAATCCGCGATTCAGTCTACTTTATTTTAGGGGTAGACAATAAATCAATACAGATTTAATTTATCTCAATCAGTATTCTAAAAAGCGATTTTGGTGGTTGTTTAGGCCTCGACTAGGGGCTAGGCTCTCATGCGACGCCTAGATGACCGTTTCGACCGCTTAAGATTAATTATGCTTCCAATATATGTTTCCAATATTTAATTATTCAAATTTACTTTTTTTAAGTTTTGTCTTCATATACATGGTTTTAAATGTTCAAATATTGTTTAGTATGAATTATATGTACGTTTTATCACATTTTTGTTTATAAATTTAATATTTATATTTTTTTAATCCATATTTTGAATGATGTTTATCTATAATAACATATTTATAATGTTTTATGTTATAAACATCTTAACCGCCTAAAATTGTCTAGACTCCGATTAGGTGTTTTAGGCGGTAGACATTGGATCACCTCCCGAATAGCGTCTGACGTTTTCTTGAACACTGATTTCAATATAAAAAACGGTGTGCAATTGGTCCACAACGTCTTTTTCTGTTTTTTTTATCTATACTATTAGGAACTATAGTTTATGAATGGTAAATAAAAAGCGGGTCCAGTCCATACACGGTTTTGTCTGCTCGAACCGTTGTAACGATTCGGACTCTAAGAAATAGTAGGAAAGCTCTCTTTCTCTAATATTTTTGAGAGAGAGGGGCTCTTATCTTTATTTGCGGTTAACATGTCTTTTCCGTTGTTATATTCTTGCCGTCAACATAGTTTTTTTGTTGTCATGTTTTTGCCATTAACATGGTTGTTCTGTTGTCGTTTTTAGTCGTTCCAATGAAGTTGGGTTTTTCGTCCCGATTAAGTCGGGCTTTTTGTTTGACATCACAATTTTTATAACATTGCAAAAATGATTTTTCCAATGAAAGTAAGATTAAATGCATGATGTAGTAATTTTTTTTATATATATCTATTTAGAAAATGTTATAAAAGAATATAAAATTTAAAATTTAAAATCCGTTTCTAAAAACAATGTATGTCAAAGAGTTTTATTTATTATTAAGTTTTTACTAAAGAAAAAATAAAAGATTATTAAACTCAATTTAAAATTTAAAATTTATATTTCTAAATAAAATAAAATTAATGGTCATATTATTCATGAAATCTATAACAAAATATACAAAAAGTGATATGTAAACATATCTCCAATGAGTCTATTTTCAAGTGGATTGGAACTCATGTAAGGGGGTTCAAGACACAGTACATTAACTAGTTTAGCTGAATTATCTTTTCACAATAAGCTTGCAAATTTAACTTTTCTTATTTTCCCCTCCTTCTAACGTGTATGTGTTTTCGATTTCTCATATTCAAAAGCAATTAGCTAGCACTCGAAGCAACCAACTCTCGGAAGACAAATTCAGGCCGCCAAAAGTAATTCGTATACATCGTAAATTATTCGACATTACAAAGAGTTTACCGGAACCAAGCAAGAATATGTGGGAGAAAAAAAACAAACAAATTGGATAGATTCTTATTGAGCAGTTTTTGATACACGCAGAGCGACATAAACAGTGAATGTAGACCGCAAGATTGTACAGCAGATTCTCTAATAAAAATGGAGTAATGAAGAAAACCAACAACAACCATATGGGTTCCTCTTATTCTCCGTTTTTTTCAGACAGATTACACTTCTTACCAGACTCAGAACATGTAGACCACACTATCGTGGATCCTGGACTTCTGGTTCTGTGCAACACATTCAGATATCCACATCAGGTTCCTGATCTCCTGCTCCCGCAACCTCATATACGCAAAGAATACCGCGTAATGGAACTGCAAATATCATGTTTTAACAACTACTGTTAGTATTGGACGTGAATTGAGAAACAGTTATATAAGCCTATAACACATCACATTATGTAATCGCACTCCATGGTCTCTTATCTGAATCCAATTAAAATTCAGTTCTAGAGGAAAGTTATCTGTGGTTCATTTTGGGAGAGGGATGCAAACCTGCTGCTCAAAGGCTAAGCAAAGCCTTCTGACTTCTTCTTCATAAAATGCCTTGTCGAGCATCTGGCTTTCTCCATAAGACATCTTGGAGAATATAGCTTGATACGGAGGGTATTTTTCCATAACACCACGAACCTATGAGTGAAACATAATGTGATTCACTGAGCCAAATTCATAGACCGTATATAATTATACAATATCTTAGCTTGTGGATTTACCTGATCTATGTCTTCACAGATAGCAAGCTCCTCGTGGCCATATGGATAGCTGCAAAAGCAAAAATCAAAACCATAGTTAATAATTTTATGCAGCAATTGGATCGAGTGTATCTTTCGAATGTAGAATGCTTCTTACAGGAGACCAAAGTTGGAGTACAGTTTCTTCCTGTCTTCTCTTGTGAGCTCAGTGCCAATGCTGCATAGCAATGAAAATCAGTTTCAGAGCATAGATAAACACAGCAACATAATGATGGTAACATCAGCTTGTGGTTTGATGCAGGAAGTAATTTACCTGTTGATAGTGATATTCACTGCTCTCCTGTCGGCTTCAAAGGCCAAAAGGTCAGACATAATCTCTGCTGTTGCGCCACCAAGTTTCTATTTCAGAGACACGAAATATAGAAGAAGGGGTTATCTAATATAGGTAGATTCTGAAATTTCAAAAGTAAAATAAAAGATCTGGAAGTCGACTAAGCACCTGACAGAAGTTGTAAAAATCCTCAAGGTATGCTTTGTAGAGGGTATTCCTCATAATCTCTATGTTCATGTCATCGAGATCCTACAAATAATGCAATATGAATGTGATATTACACCCATAACAGAAACTAGAAAAGAAATTGCATAATATTAATTTGAAACAAAAACTAGAATAAAAATCCATGAGCTTTGTACCTCTGATGTTAGGCATTCAGAAAAGTATGGAGCCAGAGGAGTGTCCACAAGCACCAACCTATAGAGTTCCCGCATGTTCTGAGCAACAGCTAGTGTAGCAATACTGGAAAAAGTGAGAGAGCATGAGAAAAGCATAAAAGTGGGAAAACGAGAAAAGGGTTATGAAACAGCTAAGGGATGAGGAGGTATAATAGAAGATGCAAAAGCTCGATGCGGGCTACCTGTCAAACATGCCTAAAGGGTGACATTTCTCGATCAACTCTTGAACATCTCTCTCGTGAAGGGTTCCAGTAACAATGAGCACGACATTGTCAATCATATGACCATATCTGCATACAAACCCAATACATCAAATGACAGATAGATCGTATACTAAATTATTCCAGGAGGAAAACAAGGACACAATCTAAGCTAGCATTTCAGAATTACCATAATCTTTCCCTCAACATAGTGAAATGAATAGTTGCTCTGTGATCTAGGTAACTAATGGTGTGACTTGAGGAGAGCAAAAAATCTTACACTAATAATGATGTACACTGAGACAGAGCTAAACATTACCTGATGTACTCTAAAAAGGTAGACATTGGCTCAGTAGCTTGGCAAAGCATATGCTTGTAGTCATCAACAAGCTTGAGCGTACACTTCTCCACAATTGTAGTGGTATGCAGAGGTGATGGTTCTGCGTTACAAAACAACGATTCAGATGCAAAAACTAGAAACTGAGACTCAAGGAATCAATTTGTCGTCTAAACATCAGATTTCAGATCCACAAACAACATTTTGTTAACAAGACTACAAAATTTCACATCGAAATTTCTTCAATTCGCAGATTAAATTGGTGATTTGGGAGAGTTTGAAATGCCTAAAACCCAGAATCGAAGTCAAATTATCAAAACTGAGTCAAAATTGTGAGAGACAATCAGGAATCATCATCATAACGCACCGTTTTGGAGGTAAGGACCGTATTTGGTGGCAGAGAGATGCATCTTGATATCGTCTAGGTTCTCACACTGACATAGATTGTTGTAATCGGCGGTGGTGAGAAGCCCAGCACGGTGGCCTCTGACGATCGCCTCCAAGTATCCCCCATGGATATTGAACGTAAGCGCCTCGAATCCGTACATCTTTCTCTCCTGATTGTAAGAAATTTCAGATCTCAAAGATTATCGCCGGAGATCTGATCTGAATTCTGAAGAAGAAGAAGAAATCGAAGCAGAGATTGTGATCGCGAAGAAGAAGATAACTTTGAAATTGACTGGATTTGTTTGCAAGCTTTAAACCAGTATCCCTAAACCGGTCTGCTAAATCGAAGACACGCACACCCGGTTAAATATTTCTCTGTCCAACTTTAATTCATTAATTTTCTCTTTAAAGTTTAAATTTTAATTTATTGAAGATCTCAGTTCCCATTTCTCACCAATGAAAAAAATAAATGAGGAATCGAAAAAAAGTTAAAAATATGCAAAAAAATATGTTTCAATTGTGAACTTTAGAACTTCCAAAATATCATTTAAATGTTGAGATTGTTATCGACTTTAAAATTAAACAAAAGATAGTGTTATCGGACAGTACAACTCTACGTACCTATCTTTTGATAATATGATCTAAAGTATGATATCTAGAGAAATATCTTTCCATGTACAAACGCCTTGCTTTGGTCGACTCGACTTCTTTCATCTCTTCATATCTAGCTTCTCATTTTAATGTACCTGAGTGATATTACGGTAAGTTTGCAAGAAGTATCAATTAAAGAGTCCATAAGAGGTCTAAGATAGAATCTTACGATTAAATACATTTGCCCATATAATTAGGATTTTAGCTAGTAGAGATTTCTAAAAATATGTGTTTAGAACATCAATATAATGCATTTTCCTTTCATTTTTATAAAAGTATTAATCTTGAATCATTATGTTCTTGGTGGCAACCTAAGTTCTTTCATCTCTTTACATTTTTGCACAGTAAAACTCTAATGAACTATTTCAATTTGTAGAATTTTCTATATCATTATATTCAATAAATTTTTCTTAAATTTTTCCAAATTCTAAAATAAAATATCTTTGATCGAATATGTTACCTGAAAAGTTCAAACTACGTTTAAATAAACGATTGAGCTATGAAACCTCTTTTACTATGCCCCTGAATAAACTAGGGGAATTAAGACAAATAGCACTAAAAACTTTATTATTCCAAAAATAGCATATTCTTTTGAAACTTCCAAAAATAGCATATAAAGTTTTAATCCTCTATAAATTAATTAAATAATAAAAGTTTTTTTATTACCATTTGTATCAATCCTCCAAATAAAAATGAGAGCAAATACTAATCTAATATTAAATTGAATCAAAAAACTTTTAAATAGTAGAAATATATACTCTAAATTGGAAATAAAAAAACCCAAATATAATATTACAAACTAATTTTAAAATGAAAAATCTCTTTTAAATGGTGAAAATATATACCCTAAATTGGAAATAGGAAACCCAAATATAATACCATAAACTAATATTAAAATGAATCAAAATTTCTTTTAAATAATTGAAATATATTCTCTAAATTGGAAATAGAGAACCCAAATATAATATTTTAAATTTATTTCTAATTTATTTTGGTTGAATAGATTTTATATAAAATTGTAGTATTATTATTGTCCATAAAACTTATTTTAGTGCTACTTTTAGGAATTTCTCAAATAATTATTTAAGTGCTATTTATGTCTAAAAAACTTTTTCATGCTATTTTTGTCCAAAAAACTTAAAAGTGTGCTATTTGTGGGAGTTTCTCAATAAAGTATTACCGCTTCTTTCATAAAACTAATCTTCAACTAATTTATTATTCATTTCTACTTAAAGTAAATAAAAAATAATGACAAACCATTTTTAGTTTTTCAACACCATCTTAATACAATCTACGATTTTCTAGAGGTCCAGATAAAAGAAAAAATGTAGATAAATTCACTTTTCTATGAGTTGAATCACATAATCTATATTACCGGTAATCTAACACAATTTTGGTGTTCTCTCAAAACATATAAATTCGAATTTGCTTATCCAAAAAATATCCCAAGCATTTTGTGTTTTGTGTTGGATTTATTTCACATATTTTTTTGCTACGAATAAAAATATTTAAAAAATGTAAATATTCCATATAAATAAAAGTTTGTTGTTTTTCACATATTAGTTTTTTATTTATTTATTAAAGATACCATTTGGATATCAAGATATTTGTTGCATCTGGATTTTAAAGTATCAGAATTTTATTAAAGTACTGGATTTCTGAAATTCTGTCTTTATATTTATTTATTATATTATATCGATAAACCAAAACAAATCAAAGCAAAATTGAGAGACGAAAATAATTTTGCAGCGTACATTCTTCGGTTTAACACACCGGTTTAAAGGACACAACCGTAATTAAACGTGCCAACACGAGTTTGCAAACAAATCCAATCAATTCGAAGCTATCTTCTTCTTCGCGTTGATCTCTGTATCGATTTCTTCTTCAGATCTCCGGCGACAATCATTGAGATCTGAATATCTTACGTTAAGGAGAGAAAGATGTACGGATTCGAGGCGCTTACCTTCAACATCCATGGCGGATATTTGGAGGCGATCGTTAGAGGCCACCGTGCTGGGCTTCTCACCACCGCCGATTACAATAATCTATGTCAGTGTGAGAACCTAGACGATATCAAGATGCATCTCTCTGCCACCAAATACGGCTCTTATCTCCAAAACGGTGCGTTATGATGATCCCTGATTGTCTCAAATTTTGACTCAGTTGTTGTAATACGAATTTTGATGATTTGACTTTGAATTTTGCTTCATTGCGTTTAGGTTTCTGGGTTTTAGGCATTTGGAAATCATGTTATTAGAAATGTTGTTCATCTTATTAAGTGGATTTGAAATCTGATGGTTAGACGATACATTGGTTCCTTGAGTCACTGTATTTGTATCTCCATAAATACTACTGTTGTTGTGCTTGAGGTCTGCACAATTGCTAGTTTGTTGTATCTGAATCTGATGTTTTCTAATGCAGAACCGTCACCTCTGCATACCACCACCATTGTGGAGAAGTGTACTCTTAAGCTTGTTGATGACTACAAGCATATGCTTTGCCAAGCTACTGAGCCAATGTCTACCTTTTTAGAGTACATCAGGTAATGTGTGAGATACTTATTTCTTGCTCTCCCCATTACTAAAATCATGAGTCTAGATCAATGGTGGATGCTGTTATAGTTTTTTTCTTTGTAGCCCTTGTTATTAGTTTCTAGAGTTAAGGTTGCTATCCATCCTAGTGTAAGATTTGTTACTTTCCTGAAGTTTCCACCTTTACCGAGATCAAACTAGAACAGAGCAGATATTGTGCTGAGATTGTTAGCTTCTTTTTTTCTTCCCTGGGTGTCGTTTAGTATACAGTCTGTCAAATATATGACGCATTGGGTTTGTTTTTTTGATATTGTAATGCAGATATGGCCACATGATTGACAATGTCGTGCTCATTGTTACTGGAACCCTGCATGAGAGAGATGTTCAAGAGTTGATTGAGAAATGTCACCCTTTAGGCATGTTTGACAGGTAGCCCGCATCAACCTTTTCCATCTTTTATACCTCATCTTTTCTTGTTCACTTTTAAGTTTTTCTCATGCTTGCTCTCTCATTTTTTTCCAGTATTGCTACACTAGCAGTTGCTCAGAACATGCGGGAACTCTACCGGTTGGTGCTTGTGGATACTCCTTTGGCTCCATACTTTTCTGAATGCTTAACGTCAGAGGTACAAAGCTCAAGGATTTATTATTCTAGTTCTTACTTTTAATCAATCATGTGCAGTTTGTTTTATAGTTTCTGCTATGATTGTAGTATCACATGCATATCATATTATGTGTAGGATCTCGATGACATGAACATAGAGATTATGAGGAACACCCTCTACAAAGCATACCTTGAGGATTTTTACAAGTTCTGTCAGGTGCTTAGTTGACTTCTCAATCTATTTTCCAGGAATTTAGAATCTACCTATACTAGCTAACCCCATTTTTTTTTGTTTTTTGCTGTTCAATCCGAAATAGAAACTTGGTGGCGCAACAGCGGAGATTATGTCTGACCTTTTGGCCTTTGAGGCCGATAGAAGAGCAGTGAATATCACTATCAACAGGTAATTACTTACTGTTTTGTTCCATAAAACAACAAAGGTAGTGAATATCAATATCAACCAGCTGATGTTACCATCATAAGCTTTGTTTCTGAAATTGGTTTTCTTTGCTATGCAGCATTGGCACTGAGCTCACAAGAGAAGACAGAAAGAAACTGTACTCTAACTTTGGTCTACTGTAAGAAGCATTCTACAGTCAAATGATATATTCCACTAGATGTTTATATTTCTCAGTTCTCACCATGGTTTGGATTTTTTTCTTCTGCAGCTATCCATATGGTCACGAAGAGCTTGCTATCTGCGAGGATATAGACCAGGTAAATCTCAAGCTAATATATTAAATATATTGAGTTTACGAATTTTGCTCATTTAATTCCGTTATCATTCACTGGTAGGTTCGTGGTGTTATGGAGAAATATCCTCCGTATCAAGCTATATTCTCGAAGATGTCTTATGGAGAGAGCCAGATGCTCGACAAAGCATTTTATGAAGAAGAAGTCAGAAGGCTTTGCTTAGCCTTTGAGCAGCAGGTTTGTTTTCCTCTCCCCAAATGAACCGCAAAGAACTTTCCAAAGTCCACAAAATCTAGGCTTTAATGATAACCTTCGGTTTTAGTTGCTTCAATGATAACTTCTGGACTAATACATTAGAGAGTCTGATTGTGTTATGCTTCTCTCAATTCATGTATTATACTAACAATGGTTGTTCAAACCTGAGTTTTGCAGTTCCATTACGCGGTATTCTTTGCGTATATGAGGTTAAGAGAGCAGGAGATCAGGAACCTTATGTGGATATCTGAATGTGTTGCACAGAACCAGAAGTCCAGGATCCACGACAGTGTCGTCTACATGTTCTGATTCTGGTGGTGAGTCAAAAACACATAAACAAATGTGAAATCTTGAGTCTGGTTTTCTTCATCGCTCCTCATGTACAATCGTTGGTTTTTACATTCCCTGTTTCTGTCGCTCTGTGTTTACCAGAGTGCGTGTATTGAGTATCTCCCAATAAGAATCTCTTTTATTTGTTTGTTTGTTGTTGGCCATACACTCTTGTAAGATCAAATTTATTTATGATGCATACGAATTACTTTCGCGGCCACAACATAATATTTTCAACTGCAACTCCATAGGACTGATCTAACTCTTGGAAGTTTAGCGGCTGATTTCTTTCTACTTGCATATGAAGACCAAACAGAAGAAATATTTAAGTAAATGAGTATATGAATAACCAATCTTCTTTGAAAAATTCTTCATGCTCCTCTTCTCGATTTTGTTGAATCACCCAACCCACATCCAGCTTTGGAGAGGGCAATTCGAAAGCTCATTGAGGCTTTCTCAGTGTGTTCCCATCAGATTTTTTTAGATGCTTTCTCCAAATGCCATGTCAGCAAGCTATTTAATAATTTTTAAAAATATTAAACATAAATGTTTAAATCCTTCCTCTGTGGATTCGGTTACGTCATATTCCGGTGAACTTTTACACAGCGGACACTTTTGAAGAAATTGGTGAGAGTATTGGGCAAGTTGTCACTGTTGCTTTTGATCCATTGAAGCCACAAAGTAAGGGTTTTGTAAGAGTTAAGATTCTGTTTGAGATCAATAAACCCTTGTGGAATTCGAAGGAGGTGGAACTGCCTACTGGTGAGATGGTGACGATTGGCGTTGAGTATGAACGTGTGCGAAAAAGGTGTTTTCAATGTCAGCGTCTTACTCATGATAGGACACGGTGTCCGCTGAATCCTCAGAACCGGCAACCTAATGCTACGGGGAGGATGAAGCTGGCTACAATCGTATCCGGACGTACAATACCACAAATAAGTCCTGATGATCCACTTTTTGGAGTTCTAACTAATGAAGATGTTGGTATTGATGCTGCCACGGGAAGACCAAAAATTTCAAAAGACGTGTTGGACGAGATGAGAAGCTATCTATCGGTGTCAGATGCTACTGAGAAACAAGCTCGCATTGATAGAGTGCGAAGATCTGTGTGGGATTTAGAAGGAGATCCTAAGAGCCAAAACCGCTATTGCGTTTGGAACCTGCAACAGAAATCACCACAGAAATTAACAAAGGCAAAGGCCTGGTTTTTGATTTTGATACAAGGAAGAACAACAACACAAGTGTCACTGGAGAGAAGCTGTTAAGTTCTGCTATTACAGCTGGTAACCTCTCAATAAAAAATGGTCATTTGGACATTGCTAAGCCAGCGACAGACACAAATCACATCAATTTCGGTCCTTGTTCTACGGGGTTTCAAACTAGCGGCCATGCTAGTTCATCCGGGACAAGTGTGATCACGAAGAAATATCGTCGTAGGCCTAGTCAACACCAGAGGAAGGCTCAGGCTGCTAAGCTGGCTCAAGGGGAGCGTAAAACAACATTGGTTTACAGAGAAAAAATAAAGCCGGTAGGGGACGAAGTGACACCGTTGAAGAGGAAAGCTGTGGAGGAAGGATTATCATCACCAAAGATTGCTAAGCGATCAGAAACAGAGGTGGTTCCGCATGAGGAACCGCCAAAGCAGTTATGAGTATAATGAGCTGGAATGATCAGGGATTGAGGAGCTCGCTGACAATTCCTATACTAAGGGAGATGAGACGTGATCATTTCCCGGATATTCTGTTTCTCCTGGAGACGAAAAACTCCAGTAATAATGTTTTGAATGTTAAGGGGTGGATGGGATATGATAATGCCCATATTGTGGACCCTGAAGGTTTGAGTGGAGGTTTAGCACTTCTCTGGAAAGCGTCATATGAAGTAGAAGTGTTAGATTCAGACAAGAGAATCATTGATACCAAAATCAAGCTCGGGTCCTTATGGTTTTTTGCATCGTTTGTATATGGAGACCCAGTTTGGAATTCAAGACAAGAAGTGAGGGATAATTTAATTAATATTGGTTTGACAAGGAATGAGCCATGGTTTGTAGTAGGAGACTTGAATGAGATATGGGACAATTCTGAGAAGCTTGGTGGTCCAGCTCGGGATGAGTCTTCTTTTCTTCCTTTTCGCAACATGGTTCGGGATTGTAGGTTGCGGGATATTCCTTTTTCTGGTAACAAGTTCTCATGGGCCGGTAAGCGCAATGATATGTGGATTCAGATTCGCTTAGATCGTGCTCTTGGTAACTCGGAATGGTTTCATTTGTTTCCAAGAGTTCATTCAGAATATTTGGAGAGAGTTGGTTCAGATCATAGGCCACTACTAACCCGCTTTGTGAATGAAAATCAATCCTTCAGCGGGCGTTTTATGTTCGATAAAAGGTGGATTTCTAAGCCTGAAACTATTGAAGTTGTTAGACAAGGTTGGCATAATGGTGGTAATACTGGAGATATAAGCCTTTTTGATCGTATTGCGGCATGTCGTAGATCCTTATCTCGCTGGAAACGATCTTCACAATCCAACTCCAAGACACGTATTAAGATGCTGAGAGAGAATTTAGAGGAGGAAGGGAGTAAGCAATTTCCTAGATTTTTTCTCCTTCAAAGATGGAAGGGTGAACTGGCTGATGCTTATAGGCAAGAAGAAGTGTATTGGAAGCAAAAGAGTTCAGAAAATTGGTTAAATGATGGTGATAAGAACACCAAATACTTCCATGGTAGCGTTAACGGAAGACGAGCTCAAAATAAAGTTTTTTCCTTAATTGATGACAATGGGGTGGAGCAGTTTTCAGATGGTTCGAAGGGTAACATAGCTGTGGACTACTTCCAAAAGCTATTTTCATCTTCTCAACTTTGTGATGCATCCAATCTCCTAGCTGGTATGCTTCCTCGGGTTACCGCTAGTATGAATGTTGAGTTGACTAAACCTGTCACTAATGAAGAAATTAGACAAGCAGTCTTTGGCATAAGAGGTAGTAGCGCACCCGGTGCTGATGGGATGACTGGCCTTTTTCTCCAAACTTATTGGAGTGTTATCGGGCAGCAAGTATGTGAGGAAGTAAGGAATTTTTTTGACTCAGGCTCATTCCCAGATGAATGGAATTTTACTCAAATTTGTCTGCTGTCCAAGAAACCGAATCCAAACAGAATGACGGATCTCCGTCCAATTAGCTTATGCTCGGTTTCTTACAAGATTATATCCAAGATCTTATGCTCTCGTTTGAAGGTCTATTTACCTGATATTGTCTCTAAGCACAAGGTGCCTTTGTGTCGGGTCGACTTATATCAGACAATGTCTTGTTAGCACATGAGATGATTCATGCGTTGCGAACTAACCCGAACTGCGATGAGGATTTCATGGCCATTAAAACAGACATGTCTAAGGCGTATGACCGTGTTGAATGGAACTTCCTTGAAGAGCTTTTCTCTCGACTTGGTTTTGACAGTAAGTGGATAGATTGGGTCATGAAGTGTGTGAGATCGGTAACATATTCTGTCCTCCTAAATGGCAACTCTTATGGCTTTATCAGACCAGAACGGGGCATTAGACAAGGTGACCCACTCTCACCTTTTCTTTTCATCTTATGTGCTGAGGCTCTGGTACATATCATGAACAAGGCGGAACATGAAGGACGGATAAGCGGTATACGACTTACAAGAAATTGTCCCTCAGTACAACACTAACTTTTCGCTGACGATAGCTTGTTCATGTGTCGGGCTAATTTTAAAGAAGGAGCTGAAATTCTACAATGTCTTAAGATCTATGGTGATGCTTCCGGACAAGAAATAAATCTCCAAAAATCGTCTATTATCTATGGTAAGAAGATTGAGCCGATTATGAAACATTTGTTAGGACTGTTTTTGGGAATCTTTAAGGAAGGAGGTGAGGGAATGTATTTAGGCTTACCGGAGTGTTTTAGTGGTTCTAAACGCGACATTCTAGCTTACATCACCACAAAGCTGAAAACTAGGTTGACAGGTTGGTATGCAAAAACACTGTCCTTGGGAGGCAAGGAAGTGCTTCTAAAATCAGTGGCCATGACTTTACCAGTTTATGCCATGTCATGTTTTAGATTAACGCAGTATCAATGTCAACAAATTACCAGTGCTATGACGAGTTTTTGTTGGAACTCTTGTGAAGAACACAAGAAGATGCATTGGGTATCTTGGGAAAAGATGTGTAGAACAAGAAAAGAAGGTGGTTTAGGCTTCAGAGATATTGGAGACTTTAATCAAGCATTACTAGCAAAACAGGCGTGGCGTCTCCTTACACAGCCTACCTCATTACTAGCTCGTGTTTACAAGGCAAGGTATTATAACCAAAAGGGGTTTTTGGATGCTCTTATTGGATCACGTCCATCTTATGCATGGCGTAGTATCATCCATGGCCGTGATTTGCTGGCTAAAGGGCTTATGAAAAATATTGGAGATGGCCTTTCGACGAATGTTTGGCTCGAGAAGTGGATTTTTGATAAAGTACCTCGTCGGCCTTTTAATAAGCAGTCTCTTTTTGATTTAGATCTCATGGTTTCAAACCTTATTACCCCCCAAGGCTCTTGGAACCATGGTCTACTATCGGAGCTGTTTCTCCCTCTGGATGTGGTTAGAATAATGTCATACCCTCCTAACGTTTTGTCACGGGACAGCTACATTTGGGCTTACAATCGGGATGGGTGTTACACGGTTAAAAGCGGTAATTGGCTGCTATCTCAGCTGAAACACGCACCTCCTCAGCTATCCCAACGAGAACAAGAAACTAAACAGCTTAAGGCTAAGATTTGGGATGTTAAAACTACTCCAAAGATTAAGATGTTCTTATGGAGAACTTTATCTGGTGCATTAGCAGTTTCAGATTGTTTACGAGCTCATGGCATGAACATTAACCTTGGTTGTGATCTGTGTCAACATGATAGGGAGACAATTAGTCATACTCTTTTCCATTGCTGGCCAGCCCGTGAAGTGTGGGAGATGTCAGATATGCCTCGGCCAACACAAGGGTTCACAAATTCTATTTCTGACAATTTGGAATTTGTATTGAAAGCTATGGAGAATGTAAGCATACCTTCCAATGTGCGTATGGCGATTCCTTGGTTCCTATGGGGTCTATGGAAACACCGCAACAAAATCTTATATGCTGGACACTAAGGGGATTTGACGGTAATGGTTGCTCATGCTATTGATGAAGCTACATTGTGGAATAAACTGCGAGATACACCACCACAGTCTTTCCTCTTCGGCTCCCGTTTTGGGTTTATTAGTAACAGATGGTCAAAACCTCCCTTCAATGTGATGAAATGTAATATGCATATTTCATGGATAAACGATTCTCAGCGATGTGGTGGTGCTTGTATTATCAGAGATCACTTTGGTGATGCGGTTTTTCACGCGCGTGATATGTTCTTACCGGTTTCGAACCGCATTGCTGGAGAACTGCGTGGATTTATATGGGTGTTGCAAAGCTTAAGAGACCTACACTTGGATAACATTGAAATCTGGTCTGATTGTAATGCTGCCATCAAAGCTATCCTGGAGCCTTTACATTGGCCACGGTACGCGTCTTATCTTAACAAGATTCATCATCTTGTCCCGAGCTTTGGTAAAGTATCTTTTCAGTTATCTTCCCCAAAAGCAAATCGGATTACAAGGGATATAGCTACTAGCGTCACGCGAGATGGGCGGAGTAGATCTTACTTAGCTCGGGGAGGACCCTCGTGGTTATTATCGCGTCTGGAAGAAGAAAAGAGAAGATGATCTTTGGGCTTTTAAATTTTTATTTCAGTTGTTAATGTGAGTGGTGTTATGCTCTGTTTTTTAAGTTTCTCTGTTCTGTTTTGTTTCTTGACTTTCAGACATTGGTTTTTTCAATACAAATAAAATTAGACGGAAAAAAAAAACATAAATGTTATTTAAAAAAAGGTTTACCCATACCAAAAGAAAAAATGTTATTCTTTTCTTTCAAAGATTCAATCACTTCAAATTCTAAAAAAGTAAATATTTTTTTCTTAGATTCCAATTAAAATGATTTACATTAACAAGATATAATAAAATAAAATGATTTCAAAGAAATCGTAATAGTTTTATAAATTATTTTTGAGCGGGCAAAGTCCAATTCTTGATGAGATTTTTATAAATTTCAGGTCATATAATTATTTATTTTAATTTACATATGGAATCTTAATACATAAGATAATATTTTTAAAAGTTAAAAAATAGTTTATTTAATGGTAAATGTCTTTTATTTTTGACTTTAAAATAATGGATATTAGAATCAAAAGTGTTGCCTATTTCATCTTTAAAATAGTTTCAAAAATGTGGAATTACCATATAAGCACTAAAAACTCTCTTTTATTATATAAAAGAATACCATCTATACATAATTGAAAAATATGCTACCAATCCAATAATACCAAATTAACATCGACACCATATATATAAGAGTGTTTCACCGAATTAAAACCAGAAATTACCCAATAAAATTAATGAAAACCCTAAAGATAAAAACATAAAATAAGTAAAAACGATAAAAATCTTATATAAAAAAATCTAAATAAAATTGAAGAATTGATGAAAAGAGATCGGTTAAAACTCATTTTCTGATAAACTAATCCAAAACAATTTTTTTTGTTAAAACCTATTTATTTTTACATATAAATGATTTCGTCATAGAAATGGAAATAGATTTTAAAAATACTTCAGACTAAAAAGTTTTTGTGAATTTTTTTTTTTTATATAAGATATAGGAGAACGTAGGATTTTCCAATTTGAATCCGATGCATGACTTATTTAGTAATTTTAAAATATAAACTTTTATATCTGGACGAGTCTTGATCGATTGTGTTTTTTTGCATAATACAGATTATTAGCTATGATGGTAGACAAAGGAAAGGGGTTACTGGAAGACGTTAAAAAGTTCCGGTGGGTTCTCCTTTCGTGCTGGTTTGTGCTTGCCCCGCGATAGTGCCGTGACTCCAAGTATTTCTTGAAATCGGTTGATTTTGTAATAGATGATTCCAAAAAAAAGGTTGTTTTGGATTAGTTTATCAGAAAATGAGTTTATACGATCTCTTTTAATCAGTTCTTCAATTTTTATTTAGATTTTTTTTTAATACGAGTTTTATCGTATTAAGAGTTTTAAAAGAGTTTTTTCTTTATAAGAGTTTTTTTAAGAGTTTTAAAAGAATTTACAAGGATTTTTAAACCTTTGTAAATCCATTTAAAATCTTTTTAAAACTCTCATAAAGTCTTTACAATCATTTTTTAACTCTTACAAAACCCACCATAACTTTTTGACGTTTTTCGGTAAACCTTTCTCTTTGTCTACCACCATAGCTAATAATCTGTATTATGCAAAAAAACACAATCGATCAAGATTCGTCCAGATATAAAATTATATATTTTAAAATTACTAAATAAGTCATGCGTCGGATTCAAATTGGAAAATCCTACGTTCTCTATATCTTATCAAAAAAAAAAAAATACAAAAACTTTTTAGTCTGAAGTATTTTAAAAATCTATTTCCATTTCTATGACGAAATCATTTATATCTAAAAATAAATAGGTTTTGACAAAAAAGGTTGTTTTGGATTAGTTTATCAGAAAATGAGTGTTTACGATCTCTTTTAATCAGTTCTTCAATTTTTATTTAGATTTTTTTTAATACTATTTTTATTGTTTGTTACTTATTCTATGCTTTTATCTTTAGGTTTTTTTCATTAATTTATTAAGTAATTTCTGGTTTTAATTCGGTGAAACACTTTTTATATATATGGTGTAGATGTTAATTTTTTATTATTGGATTGGTAGCATATTATTCAATTATATATAGATGGTAATCTTTTATATAATAAAAAGAGTTTTTAGTGCTTATATAGATGGTAATCTTTTATATATATAGATTGATTCCACCTTTTTTGCCACATATTTTAGAAATAAAATAGGCAACACTTTTAATTCTACTATCCATTATTCTAAAGTCAAAAATAAAAGACATTTTATCATTAAATTGACAAATTGTTTTTTACTTTTTAAAAAATATTATCTTATGTATTAATATTCTTTATGTAATCTAAAATATAGGGAGATTTGTAAAACAACTTTTTTTTACTACCTTTTTGCAACAATACCCTTTTATGTTGTCAATTTGAAAAAATACCCCTTCCCTTAAAAAGAATGACCAAATTACCCTCATCTAATAAAACATGTAATTAGAAACTAAAATTTTCCTGTCAAAAAAAAAATTTCCGACAAACATTTTTCCCGCCAAAAAATGCTTTTAAAAAGTCTTTTTCCTGCCAAATGCTTGTAAATTTTTTAAAAACTCTTTAAAAAAACATTGTAAATTTTTGAAAAGCTTGGATAGTTGTTAAAAACCCTAATAAATTATTTTAAAACCTCTTAAAATCTTTATAAAGTCTTTTAAAACATATGTAAATACTTTAAAACCCCTTTTTAAACCTTTGTAAATCATTTTAAAACCTTTTACAAGATTTACAAGAGTTTTTTAAGAGTTTTAAAAGGATTTACAAGGATTTTTAAACCTTTGTAAGTCCTTTTAAAATCTTTTTAAAACTCTTATAAAGTCTTTACAAAATTAGATTTTAAGAGGTTTTAGTCAGTTTTATTGCATCTTAGTCAGTTTTATTGCATATTATAAAAATAAAAACATTTATTTGTTTGGGTATTAAATTTTACAAGTCTATTACTTCATGTATTTTTTTCCAACCAAAAACAGTTGGGTATTAAACGTTCAAATAAAAATGGGTTGCCTTAATTTTCAGCCCTATACTAGTTAGAATCTCAACTTTCCACCCTAAACTTTTAGCCACTTGAAAAACCACCATTAACAATTTTAATCTCGATAAAACTACATGTACTTTCGGATTTGTTCTTAAAACTATGCCTCCAATTGAACCGACCAGTTAACCGATAATTACACATCCGGTTTGACTTACCCATAATTTAACCAAAACTAATACGATTTTGACTCTATTTTAACCCAATTTATACCCAAAAAATATATTCTCTAGAAGAAAAATATTTTTTATTTATTTTAATTTATTTTTGATAAAAAATTAAAAATAAATTAATTAATTTTACCAAAATAATAAAATAACAAAATATACCACACAAAATTATATAATAAAATTTTAGTATATATTTTGGTAATAAACAAAATATACCGCAAAATAATATAACAAAATAGACAACAATTTCTTTTTATAAATACAATGGTGTTATATATATAAATGTATTTGGTATATACTCTAAATTTAATAATTCAAAGGCCATTTTCTTTTTAAAAACACCATAATCATATATAAATATATATATATATATATATATATATACATATATAACTCATCTTGAATATATAAAAAGAAAACTGAATCTATAAAGAAAAATAAATTTATAAATACCATAATATATATTTTGATTGTGGTGTTTACGGATATCTATAAAAATAAATTTGGCATATATTTTGAATTTCATTACATATATAGAGTTCAAAGGTCATATATTATGATTTCAAGAAAAATGAATATTTTTGTTTAAAAAAAGACATACAGTAAAACCTCTATAAATTAATATTGTTGGGACTGCAAAATTTTATTAATTTAAAGAGATATTAATTTATCGATAAATGTATATGTTTGTATATTATCAAAATTTTATAACAAAATGTAGCTCAAAATATAATTTGGGGTATATTTTGTCATATTAAGTTTTGCTAAAATTAAGTAATAATTTAATATTTTTAATTGTTTATCACAAATACAAATTAATAAAAATACTTTTACTTCTTAATAAGACAATTTATTTACATTTTGTGTGGGTCAAAATTAGGCTAAAATAGAGTCAAAATCGGATTAGTTTCGGTTAAATTATGGGTAAGTCAAACCGGATGTATAATTATCGGTTAACTGGTCGGTTCAATTGGAGGCGTAGTTTTAAGAACAAATCCGAAAGTACATGTAGTTTTATCGAGATTAAAATTGTTTATGGTGGTTTTTCAAGTGTCTAAAAGTTTAGGGTGGAAAGTTGAGATTCCAACTAGTATAGGGCTGAAAATTCAGGCAACCCAATAAAAATTAGTTGGGGTTCTTTTATTAGATTATGTGCAATGGGGTGTTGAATAAATTATTCAACCGTTGAACTCTTACAATGAGGGTGTTGAAAAGGCGAAAAATCATACGTGGATTCAACAGAGTTGAATAGATTCAACATGTTGAAAACCAAAAATGGAGACCACATAGACATGTGTCTTCTTTTTATTAGATGTTAAAATTCTAAAGATTTAGATATTTCACCATAACTATTTAAGATCAATTTTGGTATAATAAACTAATTTAGTTTTTATAAATTTTCTATCAAAATTAATCATTTTTTTTCTATAAAAAAAGAGACTTACTTCATTTGATTTGGACATAAAAAAGAGAGAGTTTATTTTACTATAATTCTTTAAATTATCTTTATATATATTTTTTAAACTTTTAAACATTTAGAAAAATGGATTTCAACAATAAAATTATAAAATTAAAACAAAATTATGTTCAATTTGTTTTTAACTTTTAATTATCTTAAATTAAATTTATTTGATAAGAGTTATTAATATGTAGTTAAAAACATAAAAAAAAAAAATATATGAGATAAAATTAGTGGGGTTGGATGTTGAATATTATTAAACAAACTATTCTATATGTTAAAAGATAAATAGATGTTGAATGATTAGGTGGAAGAAAGAGAAGATGATATGAAGTATAATGTATGATGTTGAAAGAGTAAACCATTGCACATAGTGTAGTAAGAGATTTTTTTTTTTTTTTTTGACAGCAGTGTAGTAAGAGATTCTATATCTAATTATCACTTTTTCATGCATACTACTTTAGTGTATAAAATTATTTCGCACAGGATGGATATCAGCCTAGTTTATCAATATACCAATTAATCGAGTGTTTATAAGAAGTGTAAAATTGTCTGACACTATACCAAATCGAGTAAATACACGGTTAAATCAAGATATTGGATAACACATAACGGAACCTTTTTCAGATATTCCATGTCATGAGTGATTTTTTGAGCTGAACTATACTGAAATACTTGCAGTCTAATCACAATGATTCAACCTCTTTTGCACTATGATTCAGTCTTAGTCATAGTTATGTTCAAGTAGAAGCTAGGCTAAGTAAAATCCAAGCAATAACTTCAGAACTCAAAAACTTTTTATTACTTTTACTGAGAGATAAACCAAGTTAAAAAGAAGGTTTCCTTCTCTGAAAGTTTCAACTTTCTTTATTGGAATGGAGCTGGAATGCCTTGGTTTTTGTTGACAATACTCATTGCAAGATACCTCGTCCCCATTCCAATCGGTGTCTGTTCATTGGGTCCTTCCCAGAAAGGCGCTTCACCATCGCCAACAAGCTGCCAGTATCCTGCCCTTAAAGACTCAGCTTGCTCGTCGTTACAATTCTGTAGCAATGCATCAACTCTGAAGTTTATTCCAAGCGAACCCAAGAACTGGGACTGAGTCATAGGTCCATGGACTGAGACATTTTCTGCAGAACACACACATTTGCTTTGTCAAGTAAGTAAGCTAACCCTACCTACATCACAATGACTAGTAGCCAGTATAGGAACGAAACCTGAAGCTTCCTCAGCGGAGTGTTTTATTGAAGGAAAGTCGACATAAGCACTTAGATCGGCAGACCCGGGATCATCTAGTATGTTGACAAACTTGTGTTTTCTAATAGCCTGAAGACATTTTGCCATAACAGAGTCAGAAAATGATTGTCACATTAAACATGATCAGAACATGTTGAGACAACAAACCTGAAGACTGTCTGAAATGATTGCATTCATCCCGTAATCGATTATAAGTGCTCCACCTCCATCAGAACCTATTCTCTTGGCCATTTCTTGGGTCAAGTCCATTGATTTTGGGCTGATCTCGACATGTTCCATTTTCTCCCTTTCCTCAGGTGTAGCCCATGTGCAACGTTTCATGAGATACAAGGCTGCAGGTGTAGGCTGTGGGGATAGAACAAAGCGGAACCTAAACCAACAACACAACAACTATTCATGATTTTGCAAATCCCAAGACTGATATATCTCCTTTTTCTTTGATTTCCCTGATACTTACTTTGAATCTTCTCCTACATCAACCATTTTCTCACACCAGCCACGAGTAGATTTCTGCAGATATTGAGTCTACATAAGACACACATACTAAACTAAAAGGAGAAGAAGACTACATTGCAAGTTGGTTTCCACATATAACGATGAACTATGAACCATAATCTCCAAACTAACCTGAAATTGATGAACTGGAAGAGCATCATAAAACTCATGAGCAATGATTAATGTTGGTACTGCCACAGAAGCAAAAGAGACACCATGAGAAAAGATGAAAAACATCATTGTTTTGAAAGACCACAACCTCATTCATAATCACAATTCGTAAGTCTTAAATTCCAAAGAAATTTAACAAAAGATGCATACCTCCTGATGGTACCTCTTGAAGAGTAGCATGCCAGTGCACAGGTGTTCCAGCTAGTGAACTTACAGCTTTCTTCTCCGAACTACTCTCATCTGTACATTTCAGATTCTGGTGCTGAAGCTTCTGCAATGCAGGACTACATTCCACCAAATGTATATGCAATGATTCCGTGAAATTCTTAAACTTCGATGTACCCTACAAGTCAAAGGTTTTAGTATTCAGTAATGAGATCATCGAGGTTATGGAACGGAACTAGAACTGTCAAGGATACAAGAGCATAAATACATACACGAAGGAGATCGGCCATGAGTGTTCCCCGACCTGGACCTAGCTCAACAAGATTAACCCTCTCTGGCCTTCCCATTTGCTCCCAAAGACACACGGTCCAAACACCAATCATCTAAGATCACAACACAAAGTAACAAAACTTCAATCTCAAGCTCAAACATAGAACCAAAACACAAATGCATAACTCTCAAATCAACAAACGCCAAGTAAATCACCTCGCCGAACATTTGGCTAACTTCTGGAGAAGTAATGAAATCACCTTGAGCTCCAAAAACATCACGATTCATATAGAATCCTGCTTTAGGATTAGTCAAAACCTCCTCCATATACTCAGCTACTGAGATTGGTCCACCCCGAAACTATGATACATAAACCACTTCAGATTCTTTGAATTGTCACTACCATGAAAGATAAAAATGTATGAAAATCGAATTCTACCTTAATAATACTCTTGAGATGCTTAACGAGCTCAGAATCAGGTGTGGATTCATGAGAGTGATCTAAAATTTCCAACAATCAGATACCAAATCTGTCAAACATAGAGTGTGAGAGTGAGATACGAACCGGGAGGAGTATAGAGAGAAGAACGATCGATGGAGATTGTTGTTCCGGGATGTTCAACGGCGGGACTCTCTGAGGACGGTGGCTCCGGAGAAGAGGATAATGAGGAAAACGGTGAAATAGTGGATTTAGAGAAGAGAGGAGGAACACCGGAAAAGAGAAGACGGCGAGAAGATGTTTGCGTTAGTAGTTTTCTCAGCATCTTCGCGATTTCGAAATTTGCAGATTCCGACGAGAGAAGTCGGAACTTGGGAGGATTAAGAAGAGAATTAGTATATTTGCTATTTAAGTTTATAATATGATATCATCAACGAATGGGGATGTAGCTCAGATGGTAGAGCGCTCGCTTAGCATGCGAGAGGTACGGGGATCGATACCCCGCATCTCCACTTTTTTATTATCCTTCCTTCTTCTTTTACATTGTTTTTTACTATTTACGAAAAGGCACCTCTAACTTTTATGAACTTAATAAAAGACCCCAAATATTTGTTAGTTACACAAATTGGTACACTATGCAGAACCAAATGTAGATAATTATTTAAAATAATTACATAACTTTGTTAATCTGGTTTTCAATGACGGTTTTGACTGACTTTTCTCTTTTTCGTCGTCGATTTGTTTTTTTGCCGATTGACTTTATCTTTTCTTTTGTGTTTTTCAATAACAACTATAGATCTCAGTTGAGAATTAGTTTTTAGGTGTTGATTGCTTAAGATTAATGTTTTCGATTTGTGTCTTTAGAAACCTTGATTTGCAGGAACTTAATCAAGAGATTATGTCTTGCTCAAAGGATCGAAGAACATTCAGATGCTTATTACAAGATCTTTATGTCGTCTCTTTAAATTGAGCTTCGTTCAGTTATATTTCGGTGGTAAACAAGGATTCTTCGTGCGATTTTTCGGCTATGTTTTCCTTACCAGATTCGGTGTTCGTCGGTGACGAAAGTTGATGTCGATAGACTTCTGTTAACTCATCAACATGTGTTACGGTTGTACTTTCAAGTTGACACGTGTTTTGATAGAATCCAAATGCTAAATCTCCTTTGTTTCGATGTAATTTGTGGTGGACTCTTGTTGGGCTTCACTTTCTTATTTTCTGCAAATTCAGTGTGGGCTTTGTGGCCTTATAACCAACTTTTGGTTTCTTTAATAACATATGAGAAAAAAAAAAAAAACTTGGTCAATGAAATTAACATTTTAAAATCTACATATACATTTTTGCAGCCATTTGGTGAAATAAATCCTGTAGTTGGGACTTATTTACAATGGCTGCCACTGGATTTTAATGTTTGTTTTTGATAATTAGAAAAAAAAATCTTCGAATTAAATATTTGACATTTAACAATCTTCCCTAAATCTCTCCACATTAACTACACAATTAGTTAATAAAATAAAACTTTCAAAATATTTAATATCATTTAATTACTACAAAATTATCATTTTTGATATTGCTTTTCTCCATAACTATAACAATTCGATTATAATCATCAAACCGCAGAGATATTTGATAGCATTTAATTACTACAAAATTACAAAATATTTAGACAATAATTCATCAACATATCATAAATAAGATCAATATTAATAAAATAAATGTTTTTTTTACGGGACGGGTTGACGGGACGGGTTTGGCGGGACGGGTTTGGCGGGACGTTACTTAATAACAATTATAAATTATAAAATAAAAATATTTTATAGATAAATACAATTTGCAAACTTTTATGTATACTAACTTTAAAAAATAAATTGTTTCCGCGGTGTGCCGCGGATTAAAATCTAGTGATGCTACATTTGCTTATGTTAATAAAAGTTTTATAGCTAAAATATTGAAATGTTTCTACTATGTATCCATTAAAAGGATTTTTCCACCTTTGATTTTTATTTACTATAGGGGTTAGTTATAATTTAAACAAGTTAAAGATGAAAAATCAATACATATCAGAACATATATTACATAAGGTTTTACAGACAACTGGTTTTTATCATTTATGGAAACTTTACACTCTCAAACTTTACATCTTCTACACATTAAAATCATCATAAGATCAAAATCATAAGACCTTCAGGACCAAAGATATTTTTTCAACTCAAAGAACACAAACCAGGATCCGAAACGTTCCAAACTTGCCAGGCTTCAGTTTCCCACAGACCATCTTTTTGATCTGAGTAAAAGGCTGCAGCCCCCGTCTTGAGTCGGAAAGGATCGATGAAACAGAAAGCTGAACATACAGCTCAAATCAGTAAACCTTGGTCAGACATGAAGAACTAAATTAATATCTATTTTGGAGTCATGGCTCTTTTCCTTTAGGCTTTGGTGATTGACGGGCATAACGATAAGGGGATGCTTGAGGCAAGTTTAAGCTAGACAAACTCCTCATTGGCGGTCCATTTCTCGACACAAACCCTCCTCCTTGTGTTCTGACTCCGTTCTTAGCAACAGGCTGCATTGTTTGGAAAGAAGAAGAAGAGCTAGCAAAGTCTTTAAGATTTGGTAATGGCTTTAAGGCTTCCACAACTTCACTCATTTTCGGTCTGGCTTTGGAGTCTCGGTTAAGGCATTGCGCCGCTACTTGTGTGGCTTTCTGAGCACCTTTGATCGAGTAGTGACCCTCTAACCGAGGATCTAATAGCCGGTAAAACCTTTTCTTGTCTAAGAGATGAGGTCTCACCCATTCTACCAAGTTCTGTTCCCCGTTCGGCCGACTTTTATCCACAGATCTTCGTCCAGTTAATATTTCAAGTAAAACTACTCCAAAACTGTATACATCGCTCTTCGTTGTCAGATGTCCTGATGTTCATATTAAAACTTCTAAGTTCAAAAGCTCAATCTATAATGCGAAAACCAAAAACAAGTTCAAGATAGCTGACTTACCAGTCATTACATATTCAGGGGCAGCATAACCATAAGTTCCCATGACTCGGGTTGATACGTGGGATTTTTTCTCGTCTGGAGCATCTTTTGCAAGCCCAAAATCAGAGAGCTTTGCATTATATTCCTGCAATGGGAGCATTTTTTTCTAAAATTTATAAACATAGAGAGAAAGGACAGAGTTGAGGTTATCGGGTTAAGTGGCTTTCAGACATACCCCATCCAGTAAAATATTAGATGTTTTGAAATCTCGATATATGACTGGCTTCTCAGCTTCTTCGTGAAGAAAGGCGAGACCTTTAGCTGCACCAAGTGCAATTTTCATTCGAACAGACCAAGGGAGAGGTAAGGTCCCTGAACCCAAATGAAAAAAGAAAAACATGGTAATTAGACGAGACACCTCAAAGCCCTCAGAAAGAAGAAGATGTGCAGAGGTTTGCGATAGACATACTTCTGAAAAGATGGTTCTCCAAACTTCCTCGTGGCATAAACTCGTAAACAAGCAGCCTTTGGTCTTCTTCCATGCAGTAGCCAACTAATTTAACCAGACTGGGGTGAACAAGGTTTCCAAGGAAGTTAATTTCAGCCTGCACAAAAAGAGCAGAACTATCAACATTGTTCATAGAAACCAAAGCACGAAACCATAACCAGTATCAAGGTAAGGAAATTGATCATTACCAGCCACTCCTTGTGACCTTGAAGGCCATCTGGGTTCAGTGTTTTGACAGCTACAGTTAGACCAGTACCAGGCTTGACAGGTGCAGTTCCATTCTCCTCTATCCATCCTTTAAAAACACATCCAAACCCACCCTCACCGAGAAGAGACTCTGGTCTGAAATTCCTAGTGGCTAACTTAAGGTCGTTAAACATGAAAATCCGTAGCTTAGAAGAATACTTCAATTCCCCGCTCATTAGAGGTGTTGAGGAACCGCTCTCCGCACAGCCAGTGTCTTTAGTCGGAGCTGGATGACCTTCAAGCTTCTCAATAACTTTCTTAGGTTCTGCTGTAAAATATATATAACAAAAGAAAGTGAGCACTAAAGAATTGAAGTATAGACGAAACCAAGTCCCACACTCAAGCAGTAAGATAAAAGGTGAAGCAGATAGACAGAAACACGGGACAGATTGTAGGATACTACACGCTAGAAATGAAGGCTTGTTATAGAATCAAGCGTCAGCAAAAGATAATAATCTCAACAACAATCTCAAAGCAACTTTGTCATCTACACAAAAACATAAATACAAACAAACTTTAAACTTTATGATATGTATACAAGGGAGAAAGAGATTATACCAATAACAGCAGTAGCATTCATGGAACTATCAACTTTTGATCTAGAAGAGATACAACTAAAGATAAACTTGAATCTAAACCAAAACCCACTTTCACTCTCATCTCCATCTTTCTTAACATTCTTTTTTTTACTCATCATCTTCCCTTTTTCACCTTTCTCAACACCCAATTTCTCCACCACCTTAAAAGACTCTAACTTTGTAGCCATGAACCCTAATTCCAAATCAAATCACCATAGCCAACACACAAACACCAATAATTCAAAAACCAAAAAAAGTCAAGCGAATCAACCCTAGAGTAGATCACTCTCTCTGATCACATATTTATGTACCAAAAAACAAAACTTTGATCAAACCCAGATAATGAAATCAATAGAAAGATGAAGATCAACGAAACCCAATTCTCTCTTAATATAAAGTTTGATCCTTTTTTCCTCCAAAATCGAACAGAAACCAAAGATCAAAAGCAAATGGTAAAACCCAGTTCAGTAGAAGTGAATTTGAGCTCCTTAATTGGGGACAAAGAAGAGAAGGAAGAACAAAAGAAAACAAATTGGTGGAGAAAGTTTTAGTCAAAAGGGGAGATTTTTTTTGCGTGCGTGAGAGCTAGAGAGCTACGAAAGGGCATCTTCAGAGAGAGAGAGAGTGAAAGTGGTCAGCAACGGGCAGATTGGGCAGCTTGAGTAAGAGAGATAAGTAATTTGGTCAGCTTGGGCAACAAATAAAGTACGCCTACAAATCTTATTTTTATGAAAACTTATAATCTTGTATAATGTTTACACTAATCTTACTTAAATTGTTATAAAATACGCGTACAAGAATAGAAATTTAATGATGATTGATTTGGTCAATATAATCTTTGGCCAATTATATAAAGTTTTTTTTATAACAATTTTCGAAAAAATTATATATTTATTTGTAAGAACTTTTTACCATATGTTAATAATTCAATGCAATAAATTGAATGTAAGAATATTATTTATTAGCTCTTTAAAAAATATTATTTAATTAACAGAAATTAATTTCCAATTAATATATAGATATTATAACACATGACAAAACAAGGTTGTCTTCTACAAGTATTTGAATTTCTTACCATTAAAAAAGAGTTGGAATAATAATTTAATATGTATTTTGTTTGTGGTTTAAAATAGATTATTTTGGTACATAAAATTTTTCTATGAAAAATAAGAATAATTGGTAATGTTATTTTTACAATTGACATGTTTAATTTTTTTTTATTGTAACATAATCTAAGTAAAATTTGATGATATATTTTGGTGTTCTCTTTCACCAAATTATTCTTTAGATCTTAGAAATGTTAAGATATCTTAGTTTAAGCGAGTATGAGTGTATGTTGATAACTTTATTAACTCATTTTAAGATTCGAAAATAGTATTAATCAGTTCATATATAGTCCCATAATTATATGTATAAAAAGGTAATAATTGAGGTTAAAATAAACAAGACGAAAGGGTAGACTTTTTTGGGATATAGTTATGCTAATGTTACATCTAGAAGAATATAAGCTTTTTTGTGACATTCTTGTGAGATGATGACACGTGGAAACATTAAGGTGTTTTAGATAACGATAAACGGTAGGCAACTAAACTTGTTGGGATTACAGGTGGTGGTGGTGTTCTTGACTCTAGACTTAGACCAATGAATCTAATCCTCTCTTTTGTTTAGTTTTTTTTATATAGTAAACAGATTTTTAGAGTGAGCGTAGAGTCACCAGTGGACGGCGGAGAGAAGTCGGAGATATGCGGCGAACGTACAAGGACCGATGGTAACATGTATAAGGTGTTTTGTTTATGGATTTTAATATAAGACAAATCTAACATCTAGAATATGTGTTGTTGAATAACGTTATAACGATACCATGAATATTTCTAGTGGAAATGGAACCTTACCAACTAAATGACTATCTCTTATACTCAACAAGATGTGAGGAGTTAATTTATTTATTTTTTCACTAGTTTCATTGATAGAGAGATGGAATACAAATGGTGAAATACATATGTCAGCAAAAAAAACAATCATTCCAAAAACTAAGTCGACGAGCAAACGATATCTCTCGAATAAAGATAGATCCAAAGGAGGAAAAATCCAAAATTATATATAAAAAAACAACAACATTGATACTGAACCCAAATTTCTCAAACTCATAACTAAAGATTTCAAAACTAAAGTATAAGTGTAAGTCCGAATTAAATTAAAAAATAAAAACATATCTGAGACTAGAGATCTATCTAAAGAAAATAAAACCAAGGCTCTTCTTACCCCAAAGTCTTATGAAGAAAGGAAGGAAATCGAGATCTTTAATAGTGAAAAATATGTATTTGAAGCGTTGAAGGATCGACAAAACCTGCCTTTATGGTTGGAACAGTCGGAACTAAAGCTGCAGATGAAGGATGAAGGAGACAAAATAAACAGCAAATCCAGAAGAATAAAGGATTTAGACTTTATAGAGTTAGATCTGAAATAGTTGGAAGAAAATAAGATTCAGATAACATCAAACTCATAAGAAATCAAAATTAGAGAGACTAAAACAAAGAAACCCCGGCTGAAAAAGCCATTGAAACCGATAATCTTAGTAGGTGGCGACATAAACTTTTGTAGAAAAAAAGGGAGAGCTTTATTTTAAAAGAGATGAATTTGAGTTTTTTTTCAATATGTTGAAACTTGTGATGTTAGGAGTTAGGACAATTATCTTTTTAATTTTTATTGTTTTTGTAACAAATATACATTTTATTAATAAGATATTGGTCTAGTGAAATAAAATTAAGAGTTTAGTTCTCTTATGTTTTTGGTTCAAAGTTCAACTTATTTAATATGGTTGTTTTAAAATTGAAGGAGATTTTGGGAAAGGCCTGGTTAAAAAAATAATATACAAAAATACATTTTATTATTACAAAAGAATTATTAATTAATCGAAGATGTAAAGTAACTAATAAAGTACAACAAAATATAGAACACGTAATTTTTATTTCAAGTTTTACTAACAAGATTTTTTTTTAAAACTTTTAACATTAGTATTCCAACAAATAAACAGTTCAAACTATACAATTATTGAAACATTGAGGTGGTATAAATATAAAATAAGAAAAAGAAAAGTGGAGATGCGGGGTATCGATCCCCGTACCTCTCGCATGCTAAGCGAGCGCTCTACCATCTGAGCTACATCCCCTTTTGATATTAATTTATTCAGTGTACAATAACTATTATATAATTCATCTGAACATAATAACACAAATCTAAATATACTAAATCAGCAGTCACTTTTCCAATAACTGATGTATTCAGTGATTGACACATCAGCTTAGTACTATTTTTTTATTCTTTCATTTTCACGCATAGTATGTGTCGTTTTTATTTAACTTTGTTTCTTTGTCAAACGATTTTTTCTTTCATCCCCACGATCTCCACATTTCCACTTTCTCTCTTCCAAAAACTCCATGACTACTGTGTAAAATCTCAAAGATGGGTTTCTCAACATCATTAATCGATTACTCAGAAATCAGGTATTTTGTTCATCTCAATGAACCAATTTACCATCTTCTATTTCTGTTTGTAATTTTGTTTTATATATATAGAATTCTCCATAGATTCGAAAATCATATATCCTTCTTCTAGATTTCTATGGCTTTTTTTTTTTTTCTTTTGCTTTGTATCTTCTTTATTTGACTGAATTCGATTTCTCTCATACATCTCCATTTTTCCATAGGATTATTCTTTAATACAATCAATGCCTATAATTCTCCCGTCTCACAAACACTCAAGGAATAACGATAAATTTTGGCTTCTCATCTGAACAGTTGCCTTAAAACAAGGGTGAGTTTAATATCTTAATCGAAGCTCAAGTATTTTTTTAATGGTAAATTAATTCTCATACTTTTTACTATTCTTCTTTCATCTCTTATTTTACTTCTTTATATCTGCAATTTTTTTTTGTATTAAACCGCAATTGTATTTTCACGCAAGATTTTTGTATTAATACAAATACTTCAATTTTAAAGTCATCTCTTATTTTACTTCTTTATATCTGCAATATCTTTGATATTGTTTCAAAGGCAGCGTCTGCGTCATGTAATTACTTACTTGTGCACATTTTACATTTTTTTTTAGACTTCCAAGCTTTGGGTGTCAACGAATGTTTGTAAACTGAATTACTGATGATGAGAAGAAGAACACATTACAATTGGTTGGAGCTAATGATGAAATAAGCGGACATGTATATACCCAGCATAATTTTCGTACTTATACTCTCTTATATTTCTAAACTCTTGATTTGTTAGTTACTGTCTATCGCAATTGATTCATTGGGTAGAAAAATTGTACCTTCTTTATATCTTTTTCTTAATCTTTGTATATTCTTCAGTCAATGATAATAAATTTGTTGTATATTTATGCTGTCTGCTTTATTTTAAAAATCTTAGTTAAGAGTTGTAGCAGATATAATTTAAAACAATGTTGTCCCTGCATAACAGGGGCCAAATGCTAGTTAGTAATACAAATTCAAATCATTTCCACTTCCTCTTTCACATATTACGACTTCAACATCTTGGGCCAAGGTATTTATGATAGTCTCTCAATAAGCAAATTAATGTTCTTAAAAAATAATAACACAAATTACTGTTACAAAGCCAAATCGTTTACACTTCCATCTTTCACAAGTTACACGCACATAGAATAGCTTTCACAAGTTTCACTGCATCTTCCATCTTTATATTGACTTGTCGTCCCTTCTGTATTCAACACTCAATCATTTTTGTCAAGTTAATCTTTCAATTTTGTAGGCTAACAGCTAAAATACTTACGTTAATGGGGGATCTAGCACTACGGGCAAGCAAGAAAGGAAATAGCGGAAAGACTGCACATGCATGCCAAGAAGATCTAACAATAATTGATTAAGGACATCAAAGGCAGCAAAGATGACTATGGTATGGATCCACTTTCTGAATTGTATAAAGGTTTTTCAAAAGTAACTTCCCAAAGACCTTCATCATTTTTGAAATTCTTAAGAAAAAAAAAAACTTTTAGTCCAGCAAAATATCTATTCCATAATTATCTACTAATTTGTACAAACTACAAAGTTCAAAAAAAAAAACGCGCTACAACTTGGCATTATGAAGTTATGAATTCTTAAACATATAGAAAACCATGCATTCTCAATAGCGTTTTGGTAAAATATCCAACTAACTTATCAAATTTGCAAAATGTAAGTTATGGAGTAATTTGATAGTAATATAATTTTGAAAAATAAAAATAATTAAAATATATCTCAACATGAAAAAATCACAAAATTGATATTACACATAAAGAACTAGGGAATTTGGAATAAGATAAAATGAATCTCTTATAAAATTTAAATATTAGAGACTACAAAATAAATTAAAAGAGAAATATAGATTAACGTCAAAATACTATATACACTAATCTTTTATTTCCTAAACTGGAATTTCTAAATATAAATTACTTTAAAAAGTAAATAGTATCGAACATATTTTTAAAATGTCAAATAAACATCACATGATTTTTGCATGTACACTAAAAATTTAAAATATTAAAACTAAATTAATTAACTTTAAAATATCATAAATGTTAATATATTAACAAACCGTTTGTATTCCAATATATATGTTTTCTAAATAATTATAAACAAAAAAATCAGAAGTCAGAACAATGTTATATGGTGAGTGTGATCATAAGTATCATATCTTTTAAACATGCTATATATATATTGAAAATATATAGTTATATATTCTTTTACTAGTCTTGCTAAAAATAATTGACATACATCTAAAATAATGTTGGAACGAAATTTGCTCTTCTCACTTTCCCTAATGTTCCATTCCTCTTTCACTATATGGATATTTAATTTAGTATGATAAAATGTTATGCTTCAAAAATAATTTTATTTTATTTTCAATTTCATGGTGCGGTACACAAAGTGTTGGCAGCTTGGTTCAAGCTAAAATACCCATACATAGCGCTCGGGGCTTTAGCATCCTCAGCCCCCCTCCTCTATTTTGAAGACACACTTCCAAAACATGGTTACTTTTACATAGTAACCAAAGTTTTCAAGGTAACTTAAAACAGTTCCATAATTATACTATTAACAACATGCATTACTCATATTGTTTTGCTAATATTTTGTCCTTAAGGAAATGAGCAAGGAATGTCATAACAAGATACATAAATCTTGGGATGAAATAGACAGGATTGCTGCCAAACCTAACAGTCTCTCAATCCTCAGCAAAAATTTCAAGCTGTGCAAGTAAAAAGATTTCTCCCAATTTATAGAGAGTATAAAAGAATCTATCATATTTTAATATTCTTTTTATCTTTTTATATTGATTTATTAGTCCTTTGAACGACATTATCGAACTCAAAAGCTATGTGAGTTACATATACGCGAGGACAGCTCAATACAGCGACAATCAGTTCTCGGTTGCCAGGTTGTGTGAGGCTATTAACACAAGCCCACCAAACACTAAGAGTGATCTACTAGACCAGATCTTCGCAGGTACTTTTTTTTTATTCCTTTTGTTATATCCAAATAATGCTGAGGGATAAATAGCTCGGCATGATGATGAGGCTTCATAAAAGTTTCTTCGTCGCAGGTGTGGTTGCTTCTAGAGGAAATATTTCTTGTTATGGTATGTCGTCGCCGTCGTATCAGATGACAAATGACGATAGGGCATGGGGATGGCAGGTGAAGTTTTCTGTTACAAAATATATTAAAATCTAGTAGTTAATATACACAACAATTGTGTTTTGTAGCCCGGAATTTCCCTAGTCAATATATAATAGAAAAGTTTTCTCTCTATCCAGACTATCCATATCAGTGTGACATTGTCTACTTAAGCATCCATTTAAATAAAATTACAAGTTATAATTTATTTAAAATGTTCAATCAATACATAAGTGGATGTATCTACAAAACCACTCAAACCTTCAAAATGTTAAGAAACATCCCTGAGTTGAGCGAGTCTTAGCTTGCATCTTCCAACTCGTCCCAAACAAATAATAAGTAAAAACCAAGCAAAACATAAGAATGAAAAATAATGTTTTCAAGACTCATATTTTAGCCTTGTCGTCTCGGTCGATCTTTGGTTCTCCATACCATTTTTCCATATCTCAATACAAAGCTAAACAGTAAAGAAAATTTATAAATAGTTAAATACTCATATGTTTCTAATTGATTATTATTTTGGAAAAAAGTTGATATATTTACGTTTTTCACATTTTATTAACAAAACAAATGTTTTGATATAATTTTCATATCAAATACTTTTAATGATTATGAATTAATATGCAACGTGACTTAAAGACAGTTTCATTGGAATCGGGCAACGAGGCAGGCTTTGTCATTATTCAGAATTCCCAATAAAAGATCAACAATTCAAAACCTATAAAGATCAACAATTCGGAAATTTTTTAACGGCCCTATCACTTTTGAATTCTAGGTAATACGTTTATCTCAAACTTATTAGAAAAACCAAAAACACTTTTTCAACTACAATTGACACTCTTGGCAATTCACAGTAGTTTGCAGGTTTTGATCTTCACTGTTTTATATAATGATAAGAAGAAGAGAGAAGGAAAAGCAACTCACTCACCATGATTAACTCAACGAATCAAGACTTTCCGCTTCCACCACATCAGTCTCACTCTTCTTCCGGCTTAGTGGTGCTGTTCGGAGTCATGGCGTCAGTTGCATTTGTGATCGTGGTGGTCGCGACAGTGTGCTACTGCCTAGACCACCGCGAACAAGCTCGTCCACGCGTCGAGCAATAATCTGGAAAAAAAGTAAAACATAAGAAAAAAAAGAAGCAAAACATAAGAATGAACAAATGTATGCCTTATGTTAAGTAGTAAACAAGCTACTCCATGTTCATCATTAACCAAAAGAAGCTATAGGTCTAAGCAATGAAAACACTTTCAGTTAACCAAATTTTAAAGCTTCCATTTTTCTCCGCCATCAAACGATAACCTCAATCCCAAAAAAAAATACAAGTATTTATTTAGTAAAAAATTTTGTAAATCCGTCAACCATTCTTGCACTAACTCAAGACAACAAAAATCTTACGCCTTTCCCTTTCACTTTTGAAAGGAAGGTGCTACACTCATCTCAAATTCCCTCTAAATACCATAATAACTTTTTCAACCTCCAATGTTTCTCATTCTTCTTTTAGTAAAATCGATACTCTATCGAACTAACATCCGTAACTTTTTAATTAATAAGAACTTTTAAATTCTATATAGATGATTGAAATGCGTTTATATAAGAAGAACAACTTAAACACTCACCACCACAATGTTCAACACCACTAAACCCGGATTTCCACAATATGAGTCTGAGTCTCACTCTACCAATTTTATTTTCATGGGTGTGATTGCCACATTCTTCTTTCTCGTATCTAACAAAAGGTTCTTGAGATTGAAGCTCAGTTGCAAAATCCAAAAAAAAATGTACTAAATTGATTGAAGGTATCCTCAAATATAAAGAGGCACGGTTTTGTATATTTTCTCCGACGAGAAGAATAGTCTCTCTTCTACTCTAATGCGGGAAACAAAAGTAAGTTCATTTGTGGTTTGATCAAAACAGAGACTTGTCACTTGTGATATTAGCTAATCGCTCTGGTAAAGCATGAATCCTAATACAATTGAGAGTAAAAGTACGAAAATCCCGACCAAAATCGGGACATTTGATGCAGTACTTGCGTTACTCGTTCTCTTGGTTTCGTCTTCACCATCCGTTGTCCTTTCCACATTCCCTCCTAGGCAGAAGCTGGAAGCAGATGTCGCAGGAGATATCACGTCCCACATTGATTCCGCGATCAATAAAGACGTTTCGGTTTCCACTTCTGAAATCTTTGATTCGTCTATAGAAGAATGTTCCATGGACATCAACTCGATACACCGTTCTTTTACCACCTTTTCAGAAAACAAAATGTGTATTAATATTTGGAAGAAGAGTTCAACAAAGCGTAAAGAATTTAAGACATTGCAGGTGGCTAATATACCTCGAGTGATTCGAACGGCTGTAGATAATCGCAGATGAACATACCGGACAGCCACGGAACAAGAACTCTCCTGGGAAGACGGAGATGGCACGCTTTTCTGTTTACAAACATTGAGAAGTTAACTTATTTCGAGTTCCAGTAAACATTAATGATAACTAGACTATTCAGAAACGATATGTTTAGCAACTGACTCACATAGATGAATTGAGGATAAGTTTGGAGATGGGAATTTTCGACATCCCGTCTGCATTTTCATTGTCTCCCACATCAGTTGGATTGAGATCCTGCTCGGACTCATCACAGATAATGTCCAATCTACTTTGCAGACTTCTAATAATGTCAGCCTGAAGAGAAATATACCACCATCAACAAAACTTTTTAAATTTCAGTAAGTCCGGTAGAACTGACACGAGACATCGTTGCAGTACCTTAATATCAGCAATAGCTTGTGAAACTGGTTCTTTCACGTTCAAGTAGGCGTAAGAGAATACAGAACCAGTGAAGAGTAGAATTCCAGTAACGTTCTTTGCAGTTGATGCTTCTCAACATTACACCGTAATATTAGATACAATCGTCCAAAGACAAGCCTCATAGCAAACCAAATCACTGTGTCTAAATTAGAGTGAGAAAAACATACCCTCAGCACGAGTATCTTTCATGAATGGGAATAACAATTCAATTTCATGTTCACCATCCGTGTTACAAGGCTCGTCGTTATGCACCTTCAGTCCAACAAAGTTAATTACAAACAAGAGACGGTTATTTCCAGCCGATATATCTCCCTTAGTAGTAGACTACATAATTTAAGCGCCAAAGCAATGCCTACAAAGAAACTATATTCAAACAGACTAATAGCAATGGTTGATGTGTTTCAGACAGACGCCATTCACAAGGATAACTTAACTAAACGATAGTAACAAATTAAATCACTCAAAACCTCAAGATTTTCATGCTCCAAAACGATTCAAAAATTCAACATCTAGTAATTTTGTTAACACAGAAACATATAAAAAAGCATAGGGATTACTGTCTCCTCACCAAGTCTCCATCAATCATTGCATTTGCACTATTTAGCTCCTTTGCATGAATTGCAAGTTCTTTACGGATGGTATCAGTAAACGTTTGTGCACTTGACCCACCCTCACCGTAAATTGGTAATCTACTTGTGTAAAAGTGAAGAAAACAATCAATAGAATGAGGTCAGGAATAAATACAAAAAAAGAAAGAAAAAAGAGTTCATAGATACTGCATTCAGAAGACTCAGATGAATGCGCCTGAATGCTTCTAAAACATGAACATAAGCTAAATCTAAATGCAATGACATACCTGAAACTAAAGTTGTAGCTGCACCTAAACCTCTGTAGAGAACTTAACACCTTTCCCAGCTTAAAGTCACAAGGTCGAAGATTACTTGATGTAATACTTGAACTCAGCAAACAAGTTCGGCAATTCCATCTACAAACATTTCATCATCTTTACTTTAAGTACCTGATAATTCACTAAATTTCTACAAACTAAATCCTTAAAATGTGGAATACCTCCTCGGACTGTAACATATGTGAATAAGAAGAGCTTCATTCAAGCTAGGATCCAAATGTCGTATTGCATCCGAAACTGCCTTCATAGCCTGATAAATGTTCCCATAACTTAAACCCATCAACATGAGAGTTTTAGTAGCATCCATAAGATTAACTCATTAAGCCTAAATCTCAAATTATCAGCGCAAAGACACAATCATAAGAAATCTCCTATTTCCAAGACAATCATACGGGCACCTACCAGAATGATCTCAACTGAAATTTACTGCAAGAAAACAAATCTCCAACAAAGTTACCTGGCAAAGGATCATAGTAGAATTCTTAAAAGCAATGTCACTAGCCCATACATAGATACCAACAACCTTCATGCCACCCAACAGCATTCTCGATACCTGATCCATCACAATGCCATTGTTAATATCATAAACCATACACATACATCTAACAACAAAAATGGTAGTCACAAAATGCACAACAATAGCAAACCTGTCGAGCATGTTCTGCAACCCAATCTGAATCAATCGATAAAGAAGACGACTCAGATGACTGAGATTTAGACTTAGAAGGCTTCCTTTTATCATCTTTGGTCTCCAAAACCGCGCATGCTGGTTCACCATCATCGTTACTTGGTGTAGGAATCAAATCAAAGACAAATCCACGATCCAGAACAGAGCTAAGCTTCCCTATCACAAGACCCACCTATGCTCAAAATAAATGAAAATCACATCAAAAATCTCAATACAGAGCCAACAACATGCATTTACAATAACAATGAATTAAGCATTACTTCAGCAGGAATAGCTGAGTGAGAGAGACGATCTTCAACAGAAGTAAGTCTAGTATCTTCTCCAACCACTGCTTTCACCATTATCTGCAACAGCCAAAGATTATATCTTTCCGAAATCCCAGAATTAACGAAACCTAAAGATGGAGAATTTTCATCGAAATCAGATAAATCCTTGTCGAAATTCAAAAACCCAGAAACGGAATTGAATCCCTAAAGCGGAAAAGAGAACACTTTGCGAAGAAATTGAAGAGGTGAAATAGAGAGAAACGTTACCTGTTTTCGAAAGATCGTTCCTTTTTAGAATTGAGTAATTGTTGGGGAAGAAGATGAAGAAGGTCCGTTTTGTTGAACCGTTGACTGGTGTCTCTCTCATTAACTCATCAGTCACCGATACATTTAGGGCTCGATCGGTTTAAACACAGTGCAGGCCGGATGGCTTGGACATTCGATTATCCATTCTAGTCGGGTTGGTTCAATTCGGGTCTTAAATTTTACTCTAACAAAATAGATTTGTTTTTAAACATTTGTGATTTTAAGATTTTTATAATTATATATTATATATTAAAAGTTGTAAATTATATTATTTTCTAAAATATTTATATTTATAGTTTAGAATGGTTATATTTCGTTAAGTGTACAACTGTCATTAAATAACTATTATATATTATAAAATAAATTTTATTTTACACAATATTATATAAATCAGTTTATTTTGATATGTCTCGTATTGATGGTATTAAAATATAATTAAATGAAGATTTAACCAGTATTGAAGTGGTGGATTAATAATATTTTAAATTTTTATTAATATTAATTTAAATATGTCTTAACTAAATTTTTTAAAATATTTATATTATTAAATGTGGAAATTATATGGATATTTTTATTTTACAATTAATGTTAAAACATTTAATTTTGGTTGGTTATATAGATTGTCAAAAATTAATGATAAAGTTTTTTGGATACATGATACTTATAAAATGGCAAACTTAAATATTTTGTGGCCATTCATGTATTTTTGAATAGGGCTCATGCTAATTTTTAGCTCTGAATCTTCGGGTAAACCCAACAGATCATTCATTTTGGTTTTTAAAATTTGTACTAAAAGTAATCGAAAATGTTTTGGTTCGGTTCTCTAGCAAATGTAATAAATCATTGACTATAACATTTATACTATTTCAAAAGTTACAAACTCTAGTTTAATAGCTAACTATTGTTTATCATTCATAAGAATTTGAGATTATACCAAAAAATATTTTCTTAAAACAATATTTCCAAAACAATTACAAAGTAACAATTCAAATATAGAAAACAACACAAAGAATCATCTTAGGAGATTTATTAAAGAAGACGCTTAAAGTCGATAATCATCTAGTATTAATGACTGTAATATTATAAAGGGTGATTTTGAAAACTACCATATTTATGAGTTTTTGTTTGAAAAATACACCTTTTTCGATTTTTAATAAAAACTACAATTTCAAATATATAAAATGACAATTTTATCCAGATTTTAAAAACCCCTGTGTTTTTAGTAAATCAAAATTAAATTCGAAATATAGAAGAAAAAAACGATTTCAAATTACTATTTTTAAAAAATAAAGATAGTTTATTTATTTATATTAAAATTTATAATATAATATCTAAGAAGATAGTCTTTTTCTTGTTTTAGATTATGTTTGAGCTTTGTTTTTTACTTTCTTTTGTATTTGGTTTGAGCTTTAAATTTTTTAATACTAAATTTTTTCTCCACATTAATATTCTATTTAGGAACTTTCTTTACTTTTCCTTACGATACGTTGCGATACATCTTACGTTACGAATAACGATAGATGTTACTTTCTTATGTTTTTCATTGTTAGACATAGCCATAAAAGTTTTTGTTAGATGCGAAAGAGAAATGTTGTTTTTGGTGTCTTTGTGTCAAGTGAATGGTTCTCCAATGCTACAAACCAACGATAGTTTCAATGGTTTGAACAAACCAGTGACTTGAATTGCAGAATAAGGACCAATGGAAATCCAAATTTGAACTCATTTAAAGTTGCCACTATCTTTGCTAAATTAGTGTTAGCCCACACACGTTGGACTTGCCACTCTTGTTTCCACCATGTTATACCGTTTAATGCATCAGTTTTTTGCAAGGGATCTTCTTAATTAATAAATTTTTAATTTAAGTATCAATTATTATTAATTATTACTAATTTTTAGTAAGTCTATTTAAGTAACTTAATCTACTTAAAAATAGGTTTTAAAAAAGAAAAAGGTTATAAGGTATTTTTCAATGAAAACTCAAAAAGAGGCTATTTTCCAAATTTATTCTATTATAAAAATAGACATTTGAACTAGACGCGAAAGAAATTTGCATTTTTTCATAATTGTGAGTTTTGTGGACTGACAAGTAACCCTCCGACGAGTTTAAATAGGACTATGAAATTGCATGCAGTAAATTATGTAATAAAAAAGGTCAAAATTCTAAAAAGTTAACAAGATGTACTGTACTCCTTCCTTATCTATCGTCTCTTTCCACGCATTAAAAATAAACATTTTTATTTTCTGTTATTTTCAAACTAACTATAACACTATTTATCATATTTTTGTATTTGCAAGTAATGGTACATTTGCATATGAATATTACTTCCAACATATTATCCCTTATTATATATATATCTTCAAATACAAAAATATGTTATATAGTGATTTAATTAATTTAAAAACGAAAAAACAATAGTTTAAGTGAAATATTATTCATGAACATGTAATCTGATATTAGATTAACACATTAGTATATATTTCTATACCTTTTAGAAATATAATTTTGCTAGGTTTATAAATCCAAACTACATTTACAAAATTAATTCTCAAAACAAAATCCTAACTGAATCTATCATAACAACAACAATAAATTAATTCTTAAATTTTGAAGGCAATCCAAATTTCCATCTAATTTTCATATATCTTCATCAACTCTTTTACAAAAACGTATATGTGTTTGTTATTAAAGTTAGAAAATAAATTTTTGTCTTTAATTATCTTACGGATATAACAAATTTCGATACAAAAAATCGTTGATTGGAATATCTGTGTTTTTTCATGGTTCAAAATACACTAACTGATTTTGGATTCCCGATAATTATACAATAACTTAGCTAATTAAGACTATCAGTCTATAATGCATTTATCTAATTGTCAATTCAAAATACATTGTTGTTTTTATGCACATCTTGCTCTTATGTTCACACATATGCACATCTTGATGTCTTTATCAACCAAACATCGTGCCGTTTTTTAAAAAAATGAACCGTTAAATAACGCGCTTCTAAACCAAATGACATCGACGTCAACATAGACGATGAGCGTCGTCTCAAGCTTCCATCAATCATGGAAGAGTTTGATTCTCGCAAGCCAACGTTGCAACACAGTGAAGCAAATCAAATCAACACATTCTCTATTCATCATCCATGGCCTCCATCGAAACACTTACGCAATTAGCAAACTTCTCACAGCTTTTCTCCATCTTCCCAATTTAAACAAACACTTTCACTACGCTTCCTCTATATTCGATTCGATTGAGATTCCTAACTCATTCGTTTACGATACTATGATAAGAATCTGCTCCAGAAGCTCTCAGCCTCACCTGGGTTTACGATATTTTCTATTAATGGTGAAGGAAGAAGAAGAAGATATAACTCCTAGTTATCTCACGTTTCATTTCTTGATTGTTGCGTGTTTAAAAGCTTGTTTCTTCTCTGTGGGTAAGCAAATTCATTGTTGGGTTGTTAAAAATGGTGTCTTTTTATCGGATGGTCATGTACAGACTGGAGTTTTGAGGATTTATGTGGAAGATAAATTGTTGTTTGATGCACGCAAGGTGTTCGATGAAATTCCACAACCAGATGTTGTGAAATGGGATGTTTTGATGAATGGGTATGTTAGATGTGGTTTAGGTTCTGAGGGGTTGGAGGTGTTTAAGGAGATGTTGGTTAGAGGAATAGAGCCTGATGAGTTTTCGGTTACTACAGCATTAACGGCTTGTGCACAAGTTGGGGCTTTAGCTCAGGGGAAGTGGATTCATGAGTTTGTTAAGAAGAAGAGATGGATTGAGTCTGATGTGTTTGTAGGAACGGCTTTGGTTGACATGTATGCTAAGTGTGGTTGCATAGAGACGGCTGTGGAAGTTTTTGAAAAGTTGACTAGAAGGAATGTCTTCTCATGGGCAGCCTTAATTGGAGGATATGCGGCTTACGGTTATGCAAAGAAAGCTACGACGTGTTTGGACCGGATTGAACGAGAAGATGGTATTAAGCCTGATAGTGTAGTTCTTCTTGGGGTCTTAGCCGCTTGTGCTCATGGAGGATTTCTTGAAGAAGGCAGAACAATGTTAGAAAATATGGAAGCTCGATACGGAATTACTCCAAAGCATGAGCACTACAGCTGTATAGTAGATTTGATGTGCAGAGCTGGAAGATTAGATGATGCACTTGATCTTATTGAGAAAATGCCAATGAAACCGCTTGCATCTGTTTGGGGTGCTTTACTGAATGGTTGTCGAACGCACAAGAATGTTGAACTCGGAGAACTAGCTGTTCAAAATCTTCTTGACTTGGAGAAAGGAAATGTGGAGGAAGAGGAAGCAGCTCTTGTTCAACTATCTAATATATACTTTAGTGTTCAACGAAATCCCGAGGCATTTAAAGTTCGTGGGATGATAGAGCAGAGAGGGATAAGAAAGACACCAGGATGGAGTCTGTTAGAAGTGGATGGAATTGTAACCAAATTTGTTTCGGGAGATGTGTCACACCCAAACCTGCTGCAAATTCACACACTGATTCATCTCCTATCTGTTGATGCGTCGCAGATTCTCTAGCACTTTCTCATAGAGTCCTCTTGTTTCTACAGACTCTGCTGCGCACCTGTAACCTGCAATACACACTGGAGGGTTGTGCAAAGGCTATGTGGGGATGGAAAAAAAAATTACTATGAGAATCAAGAGGAGCTTCTGGACATGGCGCAGTTCTATACCTTATATATCAAATGATAACCTTTGACCCCTCAAAACTTGAACTGGAAACTTAAGGAAGGCCTGAAGACAATGATGAACCTCTCACAAGGCCCCCTGAGAGTGGCGTTGCAAAGAAGTGTCAGATTCAGACTTGATGGTATCTAACATTGAAAGAGAAGTGCATGGGCAAAAGAAAGGAAAAACTGTAGCTACATTTCAAAATAGCATGGTGTTTGGGCACACCTATTACCATCTAGAGAGTAGAGAGAACTGAGACTTTTCGCATTGAAAAGCTGAATATAGAATGTAAGACATAAAAAGCTCATGAGATATTTTTCTATTTTCTTGTTTCTGTATACTAATCAAACCTGTTACTGCAGGTAACCGGTGATTCAAAAGGGTGTGTGTCTTTTCTTCGCTCAGGAACAATGGTTTAACCAGGTACCCGCTTGTCTTTTTTATCAGTTGCTGTCTTAAGTTATGTTGTGCTCCTTAGAAATTTTGTTTGACTTGTAAAATTTTGATCTTTAATAAATTTAGGATCTTGTTTAACAGAACACTCAATATAATTTGGTGTCACTAGGATTTCACTAAGAATAAAGAAGCTTATTGACAAGATCCCAACACAGTATCTTCTTTGAATGCTTGGCTTAGTATTGGGTTTTAGTTGCTTCGGTAGCATTTCACATACAGCCTGATGTTAGATTCTCTTAGAATCATGTTGGATATTACTCACGTAAAAAGATTTTGTTGATCTACAACATATAACCAAATTACACAGTAACAAGAACTATAAGTTTGTGGTCTTGGATAAACAGAGTTTCTGTAATTTTGAACCATTTTTCAAGAAGTGCTTGCAGCATCCCCTGTAAGATTTCACAAACCACAATCTCTTCAGTTATGTAATGATTCAGGGAAACCATACCTCAAAATTTAACTAGAAAATTAAAAACCATCTTTGTCACACATTTGCATGACTGAACCAGAATCGACAAAAACTGGAACTGTTATGTTGACCTCAGTGACTGAAACGAACAGAAAATACGCAAACACAAGAAAACTTTTTCTTTTGGCAGATTAAAACTTTTTGGCTTTTTCATTAGTTTAAATGACAAACAAGAAGCAAAAAGATGGAATTGTAACTCTTACCAACAAGAGAAACATGGATACTTGTCTGAATGATACAGCGAAACCTCCGATCACTCCAATGAATAATAAGAAACTCAGATTAAACTCCGTAACCAGTAACAATCGAATCGATGTTCATAGAAAACACCCAAACGATAAGCCAGCTCTCAAGATGAGAGAAATCTAGCAAAGTTTACAGAGAAATTGAGAGTTCACAAAATATTCGATAAAAGGAAAAGGTGAGCTAACAATGCTCATATAGTCGGGTCACAACGGCCATGTGCAGTCCTCCAATCCCCCTCTGCCACGCGTTGCTTCTTTATTCTTCTTTTTGTCCACTTGATGTCGCACGTGTGAGTGTCACGTGTGGTCCTGTATAACTGAATCCCGGATCCGGATATCGTATTTATTTATAATGCCCATGGAGGGCATATGCCTTTTTCCTTCTTCACGATGGACATCCAGGATTTGCAACGGCTGAAACAATAGTAAGAACAAAAACATTCTTCGACAAAATCCTTAAGAATGAAGGGACCTGGGCAATGACAATGACAATTGTGGCAAAGTGGTCTTGAAGATCTATTGTTAGGCACCAATTCAACATTGTTGTTGATGCTTCCTCCTGGTTTAGCATATCGAATATCCCCAAGTACACAAAAGACATGCAAAGTGACCCCGCAACCTTTACAAGTGTAGAACCAAGTCTTTGAATTTGTTTCTCTTTCGCAAATATCACACCAATATTTTCCGCTTGCCTTTTCACCATAACAAAGAGTGAGTGGATGATCATCGTACCTGGGAAGCCTTACTGTATATGGTAGAGTGGCACAACGAAAATCCAAAAAGTAGTTGCATTTTAAACAACCTAGGACGACTTCTTTTTCGTCAATGCCGCAGTTTTGGCAAGTCTTCGTGTGATCAACCTCTAGTTTGAGGTAGAGTAAATGATGATCATGGCTTCGATGTTTAAAAGGCATAGTAATTGAACTGCACAACAAGTCAAAGTTCCGTTTCCGATATGTAGAGTAGACGAATCCTTGGCAAAAAACTTGATCGCAAGCGCGGCAAATACTTTCTTTCTTGCGTTGGTTTTGGGGGCGAAGGGTGAGAGGTTCTGGGCTCAAAAAATGACGTTTCTTCTTAGGAAAATTAGCACAAGTTTCATGGAGAATAAAACAACAATCTGATTTTGAACACTTGTAGGATGTGTAAGAGTCGATGGGAAGAACACATGCTTCACAAAAGCTGCCTTCTTCAGTGTCTTTGTTGAGGCTCAAGTTATGTCCATGAGCGAAGTGAGTGATTGTGTTGTCATCATTCATCTTAAATGGCTTGATATCTTCAATAAGTTCTGGTACTCCATCGAGCTCTTTCCCATCCCACACGTCTTTCCTTGTTGCACATCTTGAATGAATAGCATAGTTAGGACAAGATGAACAAGAATAAGCCCCATATGACCAATTAATCTCTTCCCAACAAACTCCACATATCCAGTCTCCAGGACCAAGAGGATACTTGTAGGAAACGCGGTGCTCATGGTGATTGACATTAATGACCCGTGGCAAATAAGCACATTTTTGATGGAAGAACATAAAATCACATTGCACACACACATAAGGAGCATGGTCACCTTTCATCCCACAAGCATCACAAACAAAGAACATCAATTTTGGCATGAGTGTGAGTGTATGCTCATGTACCTTTAGCTTTGAAAGAGAAACTCGTTCCGGGTTTCGAATTGCACAACCAATATCCAGGTTGAACATACACATATCACAATGATAAAGTAAGTTTGCAGTTTCGACTCCACATATATGACATTTTGGATCTGTGTAATCTGGAGCTCCATCTGTGAGTAGCTTAAGAGGGTGTCTAGCATGAAAAGGATGAGTGATCACTGCTGATTCAATTTTTGAGACGCATTCCTTATGAACTACCAACTTGCACTGAAAGCAAAAGTAACCTTTTCTGCGGAACATATAACAAACGTCGCACTGCAAGTGAAGACGAAAACTAATAAAGTGTAGAGGATGGTGGTGCCACGAAAAATTCAGATGGGCTTGCTGATCACTAAAGTAATCAAAGATGCAATCAATATCCAAATTGAGTTTGCAAATGGAGCAATGGTAAAGAATGCGCTTGGTATTTTTACCACAGAGATGGCATTTTGGGTCGGTGTGGTCGGGAGCTCCGGTTGTGAGGAGCTTAAGATAATGTCCAACATGAGAAGGATGGTCGAATATATCTTTTAACAAAAACACAACCGCGCATTTCCTGTGAACTGTAAATTTACATTCAGAGCAATAGAAGCCATCACCATACGATCGATCGCAAACATCGCATTCCAAGCCATCACGTTGTTTGACGAGATCTACATAATGCTCATGTTTTTCTAACCTCAAACTCATGGCTGTTGCAGTTAGCGGAGATGGAGATAATGCTAGACTGCTAGTTAATATTTTTCGTAATAGCACTTTGGTTTTGTGAAGAATAGATCAATGTAGTTGTTCCTCTATAGACTCTAATTACATTAATGCTACTTGTTAATTAAATAAAGTAAATCGATTAGTAAAAATCTATATTAGTGCAAGTTGTGTTTTAAAGTCAAACGCTAATATCAACACTATAGTACATCTATATTAGTTTGTTTACTTCGACATGTAAGTTTTCTTTCTTTCTTAATTAAAATAACAGAAAATCACTATTACCCTGACGATAAAAGCAAGATTTGATTCATTGTATTAATCAGATTATCGAAAGAAGGAAGATGCCAAAGTTATGACAGCACACATGGAGCTAACAATGATAGTGATACGATCAAGATAAATCATAAAATAATTAAGGTGGGTTTTGTTTAGTACTCTCTAGCTTCTTATCATAATATAAACAGTTTAGCGTTCCTCGCAGTAGCAGATTCTTTGCAAATTACGAGGAACGTAAACAGTTTTTCTCTCGCATACACTGATACAAGTTACTAGAAAATCAGTTACAAGATTTGCGAGTAAATAGTTTCTCGCAAACCTTTATTTGCAAAGTCATAACAGTATTTGTGGGAATATTTTGGGATAAAGTGCTATAGATTTACGAGGAAACTTCAACAGGGCTTCACAAATCTCTCGTAATTTAGCTACTCATTTGTAAGGGGTTGTTTCAAAGCTGACTTGCTCTGACTTAGTCTTTGAATCATTGGAGACATGATTAAAGAATAAAAGAGATTAAATAACAACTTTTATTTTTATTTATTATGATTTAAAAACTATTCAAAACTAAATCTCTATAACTCTCTAAAATCTCTCTCAATTCTCTCTTATGTCTTTCTTGAGTCTTATGGAACAACTTTCCATAGACCCTTATTTATATAGAACTTAGCTACCCCTAATTCTATTATGGAAAGGAAAATTTACAAATTTATCTAATTTGACTATTTGTATTTCTTCCTTCTTATTTCCTTTTTGTATCTCTTCTAAAAATTAGAAAAATAGATTATATTTTTTTTATTATAGTATGAATTACTATTATTGTATATATAAATTCAAAAATTACAAATTTTGTTAAATAAAATTTGAAACTTCTTATAAGACATTTACATAAACAAAATGCTAAAAGTCGTGGGATGTTCGGTTCCGGTTCTGGTTATAATCTTGGTTCCAATTCTGGTTCCAGTTTTAGGCCCTGAATGGATACTGCTTTTCGATTCAAATTTTGGATTTAAATTTTAGTTTATAGATTATAGATTTTAGATTTTAGTTTTAGATTTATGTTATTATATTTTTGTTTAAAAAACTCTAAAAATTTGGTTTGGGTTTTGAGAAAAATAAAGTTGATAGAGTAAAAACTACATTTCCTAAATTTTAGGAGAACTAAAAAAACTAAAATCATGAATGAAAAACTACAACAAAATAGTTTTTCTAAATTGTAGGAAAACCAAAATTTTAAAATTTTGATTAATATGAAAATAAGTTTTTGAAAAATAAAAACCAAAAACTCTTACAAAATTTACAAAACATTCAAGGCCTTAGTTTTGGTTACAGTTCTAGTTTCATTTTCCGTTCCGGATTCCATTCCAGGTTCTAGTTAGGAAAACACTTTAGACACTTATAAAGAATTAAGGGTTGAAGATGCTTTTACAATGATATCGTTATTGCGACTTCGGTACTCTTAATACTGAAAAAGTCCATGCCCAGACTTCGGATTTCAAACTTTGCATCATAGCCCTTTCTCTTCCACTTTGCCTTCCATCTTCTCTTTTTTTTTTTTTTTGGTAAATTCCAAGATGAAAATGAAACATCACACTAGAAATGTCTTAATGATGTTTGTACTTTGCATGTTTCCTTTTTGTCACAATTTTTGTTTCCCAGAAAATCTCTTGTATCCTAAAACCAAGCCAATCAATTTGGTAACAGCCTTAAACACAAGTAATTTTTGCGCAAAGAAAAAAAACTAACAATACTTGAGTTCACCTTTAGGGTGAACCTATTTATTCATCCTCTTTTATTTTAGCAAATTTGAATATGCCACCTAATAAATAAATATATTATTTAATTATAAAATCTATAACCTTAGACACTTTTCTATAAACTCAAACTGATATATAATCTTATTACATACACAATAAATCTTAATTCTCATTTGTAAATTCAAACTCGTTTAATTGTGTTTAATTGTAAAATCTAAATCATAACCATACTTTCTAAACCCAAACTGATATTTAATTTTGTTTACCTGTAAAATCTAAACTCGTTTATAAACTCAAACGGATATTTAACCTCGTTTAATCATAAAATCTAAATCATAATCTTTTAGTCTAAACCTAAACCGATGTATAATTTCGTTTTAATGGTAAATTAGATTTTATAATTAAAATAATTGTATTTCTTTTTATTATATGGCTGATTTTGATTGGCTGAAAGAAGGTGAATTAATAATCTAAGTATATTTCAAGATTTACGAAAAAGAAAAATCTTTGCAAAACAAATAACAACAAAACGTACTGTACTTTCTAATATTTTTCTTAGGCTTAAGCAAACATCGTGCCGTTTTTGAAAAAGAACCGTTAAATAAACCTTGCCTTTAAACCAATGACATTGAAACGTCAACATAGACGATGAGCGTCGTCTCAAGCTTCCATCAATCATGGAAGAGTTTGATTCTCGCAAGCCAACGTTGCAACACAGTGAAGCAAATCAAATCAACACATTCTCTATTCATCATCCATGGCCTCCATCGAAACACTTACGCAATTAGCAAACTTCTCACAGCTTTTCTCCATCTTCCCAATTTAAACAAACACTTTCACTACGCTTCCTCTATATTCGATTCGATTGAGATTCCTAACTCATTCGTTTACGATACTATGATAAGAATCTGCTCCAGAAGCTCTCAGCCTCACCTGGGTTTACGATATTTTCTATTAATGGTGAAGGAAGAAGAAGAAGATATAGCTCCTAGTTATCTCACGTTTCATTTCTTGATTGTTGCGTGTTTAAAAGCTTGTTTCTTCTCTGTGGGTAAGCAAATTCATTGTTGGGTGGTTAAAAATGGTGTCTTTTTATCGGATAGTCATGTACAGACTGGAGTTTTGAGGATTTATGTGGAAGATAAATTGTTGTTAGATGCACGCAAGGTGTTCGATGAAATTCCACAACCAGATGTTGTGAAATGGGATGTTTTGATGAATGGGTATGTTAGATGTGGTTTAGGTTCTGAGGGTTTAGAGGTGTTTAGGGAGATGTTGGTTAAAGGACTAGAGCCTGATGAGTTTTCGGTTACTACGGCATTAACGGCTTGTGCACAAGTTGGGGCTTTAGCTCAGGGGAAGTGGATTCATGAGTTTGTTAAAAAGAAGAGTTGGATTGAGTCTGATGTGTTTGTAGGAACGGCTTTGGTTGACATGTATGCTAAGTGTGGTTGCATAGAGACGGCTGTGGAAGTTTTCAAAAAGTTGACTAGGAGGAATGTCTTCTCATGGGCAGCTTTAATTGGAGGATATGCGGCTTATGGTTATGCAAAGAAAGCTATGACGTGTTTGGAACGGTTGGAACGAGAAGATGGTATTAAGCCTGATAGTGTAGTTCTTCTTGGGGTCTTAGCCGCTTGTGCTCATGGAGGATTTCTTGAAGAAGGCAGATCAATGTTAGAAAATATGGAAGCTCGATACGAAATTACTCCAAAGCATGAGCATTACAGCTGTATAGTAGATTTGATGTGCAGAGCTGGAAGATTAGATGATGCACTTAATCTTATCGAAAAAATGCCAATGAAACCGCTTGCATCTGTTTGGGGTGCTTTACTGAATGGCTGTCGAACGCACAAGAATGTTGAACTCGGAGAACTAGCTGTTAAAAACCTTCTTGACTTGGAGAAGGGAAATGTGGAGGAAGAGGAAGCAGCTCTTGTTCAACTATCTAATATTTACTTTAGTGTTCAAAGAAATCCCGAGGCATCTAAAGTTCGTGGGATGATAGAGCAGAGGGGGGTAAGAAAGACACCAGGATGGAGTGTGTTAGAGGTGGATGGGAATGTTACCAAATTTGTTTCGGGAGATGTGTCGCACCCAAATCTTCTACAAATTCACACAGTGATTCATCTCCTATCTGTTGATGCCTTGCAGATTCTCTAGCATTCACTCGTAAAGCTGTAAATCTTATCAGAGGACACTCTTGACTTCTCTCGTTTGTACAGATTTTTTATTGAGCACCTCTGACCCGTACTACACACTGGAGCGTTGTCCAAAGGTTATGTGGCAATGCAGACGAGGAGTACTTATGAAGGACCAAGAGGAGCTTCTGGTTATGATGCAACCTTTGCTCCCCCGAGACAGGAACTGGTAACGTAAGCAAGGCCTGAAGAAATTGATGAGTACCGTTGTAAAGAAGTGTCTAATTCAGACTTTAGGTGTCTGGAGAGAGGAAGAGAAGTGCATGAAGAAAACAATAGCTACAGTTGAAATTTGTATGGCGTTTGGGCACACCTATTTAGCATGTAGAGAGTAAAGAGGATTAAATCTCTTACAGTGAAAAGCTGAATAAATAACGTAAGACATAACTCATAGTATATTTTCCATTTTCTTAATCCATATATTCTAGGTAATCAAATCTGTTACTGCAGGTGACTGGTGATTGATAAGGGTGTGTGTGTCTTGTCTTGGCTCGGGAACAATGGTTCGCTCAGGTACACTCTTGTATTTCATAACAGTTGCTGCCTTAAGTTATGTTGTGCTGCTTCTTAGAAACTTTTCTTGACATGTAAAAATTTAAACATTTCGGATCTTATTTAAAAGAATTCACTCATATAATTTGCTCTCATTAGCATCTCACTAAGAATGAAAGAAGCTTATTGACAAGAACTTGATGGGAAGTCTTACGAAATCCCTACACAATATCTTCTTTAATGTTTGGTTAGTATTGGGTTTTAGTTGCGTAGGTAGCGTTTCACATATTCTCTTAGCATCATGTAGG